>NW_011494876.1:15278078-15295999 GCF_000754665.1 Bison bison bison | reverse complement strand
GCTCTGCTCAGGCTCGGCCCTGACTTGGCACCTATGGAGTGCCCAGCCCAGCCCCGAGACGTCCCCAGGGGTGGGGTGGGTGGGGGGCTGGGGGTGACTGTGGGTATGAGCAGGGGGAGGCCAAAAAGGGAATAAAAGGGCAGCCCCAGCCTTGGAGGACATCCCCAAACAAACTCAGACAGGGAGCCTGAAGTCTCCAACTGCCTGGGCTGCCTGCCATCATACTGTCTGGAGGGTGCCACTGAGGAGGGAGGTTGACTGACTCTTCCTTGAGACTCACCCCCACTGCACACACACACTGGGCTGGGGGACATGGGAGCCTGTGCCTTAAGGACTGAACTCTGGGGAGAGACCTGAGGCTGGGTGCTGGGGGGCCATCCACGGGCTGGGGTGCTGCTTCTCCCATATAACTATAGGACTGTAGCCGCCTAAGCTCACAAGGAGGAGACCTTTAGGCAGAAGTGGGGAACTGAGTCAAGGAGGGATCTAGGGCTCTGACTCAAAGCAAAGGTCGGCCTCCAGTGAGCGAGTGAGCCCCCATCACAGAGGGGATCAGCCAAAACTGGCCCCTAGGCCCCAGCCAGTCCTCTTCGGTGAAGTAGTGAACCAAACGGTCTTAAGTTTGACCTGAAAGCCCGTTATCCTCAGTTTGTCTCCCAATCATTATGCAGTCCCCCTCCTCCAGGTACTCAGGACATTTCAAGGGGGCAGGGTTTCTGCCTAGTGACAGAGGACTGGCCCGGCTCCCACTGAGAGCTGTCTGGCCAGGTAAGGCAGCCAGGTCCTTTGTGGGCTCCCTGTCCAAACAGCCCCCAGCCCCCGGCTTGTACTGCCACCCCTACCCTCCCCAGCCCACTCCCACCCGTGTAAACAGAACCTGCCCGCTTTCTCCCAGGGGCTGCTAATTCCTCACCAGAACTGCTCGGACGTGAAATTGGAGTGAGACAATGTGTGTTTAAGGAAATGAATCTCGCATCTTAAGAGGCTCGGGGAGCCTGCCCTGCACCCCCCGTCACCCCGCCCACCCACCCCAAGCCTGGGAAGGAGCGCTTGGCATCAGGGAAGGAAAAGGCGGAGGTGACATTCAGTGCCAAATTAGCAGCCGCCACAGCCAAATATTGTACTTGCCTCCAATCTTCTTTTATTTTTCAAGAGAAAAGCCTTTTACAAAGTGAAAGAGGCTGTTGGAACACTAAGGCTGATGATCGTTTTAAAAGGCATGCCTGCCACGCGCATGCCCATCTCGGAGCGTTCCCTTCCTCTCTGCGTGCCGTCTCCTCCTTGCCCACAGCCACAACCCCAAGGTGCCCGCCCCCACAGTCAGGCCCCACCACGCCAGCCACACAGAGGACATCACGGGTGTTCTTGGCTAAAGTGACCCAGAGTCTCAGACCCTGGGCCAGTCTTGGACACGGGACCTGCCTGTGAACCATCTTATAATCTGCATGGCACCCTTGCAAGTGAGGGGTCATCTGTGGCGAGCCCAGAGCCACCTGGCCTACAGAGGCCTCAACAGAAGTGCCCAGCTCCTGGCCTCTTCAAGGGCTCCTGATGGCCCTTAGTGCCCCCGCTGTGAACAGTCATGCTGCCTGCGCCAGCTCCTATCACCTTTTATCCCGCTCCACTAGAGGCCTGATAGGCCCCACTCTTTGGTCACTTTGTTGAACAAATAATAACAGTCATCCTGGAGTCCAGCCCCCGGAATCCAGTCTGCCTCCATGTGCCACTAATTTACTGACTCACTGAATAGGTTGACCTGCCCCTCCAGAGGAAACACTATTTTTATCCCTGAGCCCCTGACCAAGTTCTGAGTTGATCTCACTGATCACCAGGAGTCAGTCAAACTGGTTTTGATCAACAGGGAAGACTTAGCCCACGTTTCCCATTTATTCAAACCTGGACTTCTCCAGGCCGCAGTTTCCTTATCTAAGGAGAGGATGGGGAGGAGCCTGGTGGTTCCAGGGATTGGAGACCCCTGAGCCCTAAGCCCCAACCTGGATGGTGACTGGTCCTGACCCACATGTGTGCAGCCATGGCACCCTCACCGATCTGAGCCACCCTCTGACCCCACCCCTGAAGTCCCAGGAGGTGGGGGCCTGGCAGTGCCCCATTTATAGGAGAGGTGCAGGGTTCAGACAGCTCTGGGGACTTGTTCGTGGCCTCCACTGGTATCAGGACAACCAGGACCAGGATCCGAGGTGGGAAGCACCAAAACGTGGATGCTGTGGTGTCTGCCCAGACTCCTGCATCAGGATGAAGCCAAGATGCTGGCTGCTGATGGGTCTCAGCTAAGTCCCTGCCTTAGCAGAGGGAGCCGCGCCTCACCCATGCTCCGCTGGACATGCAGGTTGAGTGGAGGAACACAAGGTCTACCACAATGAGGGATGACTCTCAGGAGCGAGGCCAGTTCCAGTGCCCTCCGTGGAACTGGCTGGGGCTTCTGTTAGGCCTTCATCCCAGTCAAACTTCTGCTGCCCCATCCTGCCTCCTTTGCCCCGACGAGGGTGGTCCCTGAGAGTACTCCCCCAGTCAACACCTGCACACAAACCCCCAGCTCAGAGTTTGTTTCCAGGGACTCAACCTTGCCACAGCTCATGTTGGGAGGGGTCCCAGGGAGCCAATTCTGAAACAGTTGTCCTGCTGAAGTGAGGGCTGCAACGCAGTGGTCGATGGAGCGCTGACAACCCTGGCGTGTGATAAAGGTGCGAATGATCGAATGTCCACCCACTGTGAACCAAAATGGGAATATCTGTGGATGGGTGCAATGTTTCAGGTCTCGAGAATTTCAGGGAAATGTAATCATAAGGACTATGGAATGGGATGGCCATTGCTGAGGGCTATCAATGCTTTGGAAAGAGACAATGAAAGGCTGAATGTGATTAATCATGGATTTAAGGTGAAGTGTGAAAGTCAGAAGCCCCCTTGGCAGGATATAAAAAGACTCATCTCTTGCAGCCAGAGGCAGAAAAAGCTGAGGGTCAGGCACAGGACTTAATTAGAAGAGTGACAAAGATCCAGAGGGAGTTACAGTCTCAACTGCAGCAAGGTGTCTATCCAAGGTCAAGACCCTGACTGGGAAGGAACGGATCCCTGCGTTGTGAGGTGAGGGCTTCTGGGTCACTGCCCTTGAGAACCCTGAAACCCACCCTGAACTCTCTGAGCCTACAGAAGTGGCTGCTTCTCCTTATTAAAGGCTAGGGCTCCCCTCTTGCTTAAAAATGATGAAGAGGCCTCCATGTTCGAAAGTAACAGACTCCCCTCCTTCTCACTCACCAGACAAAAAACAAGGCTTGAGTCATAATGAGAAACCCACAACTCCAGGAAGTGCTGGGCCTGTTAAGAGAGAAAAAGGGACTAGGTCCTGAAGGTACTATCGCATCTAGCCAGCAGGAGGCCTGGATCCTGAGGTTGCTGGATCAAAGGCAGTAGAAAAGGTTAGATTATGGGCGAGGTTATTGATATGAACGGGCTTCCCAGGTGGCTCAGTGGTAAAGACTCTGCCTGCCAGGGCAGGAGACGCAGGAGACACGGGTTCAATCCCTGGGTCAGAGAAGCCTAGTGGGCCTTTATGTCCACGGGGTCACAAAAGAGTCAGACACGACTGAGAAACTGAGCACCATCCACCACTATCGATGTGAGAGCACTTTCTAATGATACAGCATCTAACACCCCAGTGAGGACCCCAGGGGATGGTGGAAGTCTGAAAAAAGCAATGGCCCACACTAAGAGAAGTTGAAATGCCAGAACTCCCAGAGCAAAGTTGAGAAAAGGATCAAAGGCTTAGACAAGTGGACATACCAGAGGAGTTCTACTGCAAAAGGCCAGAAAGCCCAACACAACCATGTTCCATGTGTGGGCCCAAAGGACACCATTTACCAAAGCGAAGAGGACTGTGTTGGTAAGAAGGGCACAAGCACCAGAGAGAAATTTAGTAGGGGCTGTCATCTGCTCTCAGGGCCAGCCTCGGAATCCAGCTCCATCTCATGCACCAGGTGACACAGAAGGATCTCAGCTCTGAGTGAGGCTGAGAGTTCAAAGGGACGCTGCAACAGGTTCAAGCCGAGGTGAAAGTGGCCCCGAAGCTCGGGCCACATGACGCAGCCGGCCCGATGGAACTAGAGGTATCTGTTCTGGGGAATGACGCTGTGTGACCTTTACGGCAGTTTCTAATAGAATCACACAAGAGTCCGAGGGTCTAACAGAAAACTACACACTGTTCAGAAAGCATCTCCTGGATTGTCACTGGACCCTGGCAGAGACCACACAATGCACATGATTAAATGACCAGGCATATTAAATGATCTGGCTTCTGTCACATCCATGAAGTCATGAGGTCTTGTGAGCCCAAGAGTAATCCATTTTAAGAAAGGAGGGGGTGCGCATCCTTGATCAAGTATGAGCTGGTCAGAGGGCACAAGCAAGCCACAAGAACTCTTTTGTGACCCCATGGCTGGTAGCCCACTAGGCTCCTCTGTCCATGGAATTTTCCAGGCAAGAATACTAGAGTGGGTTGCCATGTCCTCCTCCGGAGGATCTTCCCGACCCAGGGATTGAGCCCACGTCTCCTGCATCTCCTGCACTGGCAGGCGGATTCTTTACCACTGAGCCACCTGGGAAGCCTGCTCATATCAATAACCTCACCCATATCCAACCTTCTCTTCTACTGCCCTTGATCCAGCAACCTCAGGACACAGTCGTCCATTCATTCACTACTGCTGCATGAATGCTCCTCTCTCAATTAAGACTGCATGGAGTGTGTGCAGGGAGGAGTCCCTCATGACCAGCTGATAGAAGAGGGAAAAGATTGAGCTTAGTCTCAGACAGGTCAGCGGAGTATGTTGATGTGAGCTGAAAGCAGACACAGCTACATTATACCCAACTCGGGATGGCCCTGAAAGATAGTGTTAAGCAGAAAGCCTTCCAAAAAGCAAAGCTCTGGGCAGCACACCTGATCATCCACTTTGTATGGAAAGGGAAGGGGCCTGAGGTAAGAATATATAAACAGTCTCATGGGAAGTGACAAATGGCTTGGTTGGTTGTCAGGATGAATGAAGTCTGGAATACCAGGGACATATAACCCTGGTACAGGCATGGGGATGGACCCATGGGCATGAGCACAAATATGAAGATCTCTGTACATTAATGCTTATCAGCACCACCAGGAAAGAGACACCAAATAACCAGATAAAATGACCTCATGAATTTCCATCAGTCAGCCTCTGTTGTCAGTCACTCCAGGGCTGGTACAAGGAGTGTATGAAGACAGTAGCTATGAAGGGACTATGCAAGGGCCCAAGGCCAATGTTGATCTAGCTACTGCTGCTGCTGAATACCCAAACTTCCAGGAACAGAGTCCAATCCTGAGACCCGAATATGGCACTACTTCTCAAGAAAATCAACCAACTACATGGCAAGTTGATTACACCAGACCTCTTCAGCCTCAGAAGGGGCAGTGAGTCATTCTCACTGATATGATAACAGCTGGTCAGTTTTTCTTTCCTACATGAAGGGTGTTGACTATCCATGAGCTTATCGAATGTTTGATCTGCTGACATGGGATCCCATGGGTTCCTTTCTCCAGGGGATCCACTTTACAGCAAAAGAGGTGCTTCAGTGGGCATGTGAGCATGGGATGCGCTGATCCTATCATTTACCTCACCATTCTGAAGCCACCAGTCTCACAGTGTTGGAATGCATGACTTTCCCCTAGTTACAGCCTTACTGAGATATAATTCACATCACACATGGTTAGTATACTTGTTTTTAAGTATACAACTAAATGGTTATCTATTCACACAGTTGTATAACCATCAATACTCTAACTTTGTAACATTTTCATAACCCCTAAAGAAACCCTGTACCTCATGCCTGCCTCCCTCAAGCCCATGGCAATCACTACTTTGTTCCTAGTTTTTGTCTGTTCTGGACATTCCATATACACTGAATCATTTAAGATGTGCCCTTCGGTTCCTAGCTTCTTTCACTTAGTATAATGTTCTCAAGGTTCATCCATATGGTAGCATGTATCAGAAAGTGACTACTTTTTACTGCTGGATAATGATCCACCATATGGATATACCGATTTTGTTCATTTCTTCATCAGTTGATAGACATTTGAGTTGCTTCCATTTTTTAAATATATTACAAATAATGTTGCTATGAAGGTTTGTGTATGTTTCTACGTGGAATGGTCTTCTGAAGACCAGCAAAGCCACCACGTTGGAGATGGTATCCAGCCAGAATGGGGAGCTATCCTTGAGGACACGGTACGTACTGTAAATCTAACTGCTGAGTCCGTAATAGTCAAGAATACACAGTCCAGGCAAAAGTAGGAGAGGCGTGGTTTCACTCCCCATCACTACTCTCCTACTTGGGGGAATTCTGACTTCTGATCCCCTCAATTTTTGGCTCTGTCAATCTATAAGTCCTGGTTCCCAGAGAGGGAATGGTTTCACGGGGGACACGGAGTCCCACTGGGCCTTAGTTTTCAGCAACTGGCCTGTCAGTTTAGGCTCCTCGGGCCAAGAGAGCAGCTGTCATGGAAAAATGATTCTCATCATCAAGAGATGCTCAGGCAGGGAAAAATATGTTGGACACCCAGGCGACTCACTGGGACCCCTCTGTCTAGTTTCTCTTTTCTTTTAATCTATTTTTTGGCTGTGCCACACGGCATGTGGGATCCTAGTTCCCCAACCAGGGGTCGAATTCTTGCCCCCTAAAGTAGAAGCACAGAGTCTTAACCACTAGACCACCAGGAGTTCCTCCCCTGTTTAGTTTTGATGAAGGATGAACAAGGGCATAAGCCATGGCATGAGAAGGGTGTGGTGGGCAGGGGCTCAAGACCCACCAGGGATAAGGGTCTGGGTCAGGGTGAAGGGAACCTAGGGAGGTGGTGGCAGATGGAGAGGATGCGTGCCAATCGTGGCCTTTGTATTGGAGGTCACAGCTCATCCCACTACTCTTCCTCTTTCAAGTTTCCCAGGAAAAGGGAACAATCACAATTCTAGAGCTAGTGAGCTCCCACAGAGACAAAATTTACTATATGAAGCCAGGGGTCCAGGTGACTCAAGAGGTGGGCTGTTGTGGGTACTCCTTCAGGATCAGTGCTCATTCTCCAGATGCTGAGTTGATTGGGAACTGTCCCCTAACTACAGGGAGACACCTCATGGATGGTCATGTCCCTTCTCGAGCAGCACCCTGCATGCAGTGACCAGGGAGTGCAGGGCACAAAAGCCAGGACCCCTGGCCTCAATCTAGGACCTCTCTAAGCAGCCACCCCAGACCAGGAGCTCTCCATGGTGCTGGCTGAGACCCCATTCAACTGCATTGTGGTCAGCTTCTCTCCCTGCCCAGGCTTGCTCCACACATCCCCTTACAAGTACGGTTTCTCAGAGCAGCCCCTCCCCTTAAAATAAACCTTCTGTGTACAGATCCTAGCATCTCAGACCCTGTTTCCCGCTAACACGACCTCAGACAGGCTGTCTGTCCCCACCAGTGCCAAACCCTGGGCTAGCCAGGCTCAAGAAAGCCTTGTGATGGTGGCTGTGGGACCTCCAGTCCCCCACCCCCACCCCACCAACTGAGGCCTGCCTTTACATCACCCAACCGTAGCATTCAGGTACCACCACCCTCAGGGAGGTACAATTTAAAGGTAAAGAAACCAAAACTCTAGAGGGGAACTAGCTCATCCAAGGACCTAGACATGGAAAGGGAATGATCAAAGTTTGAACCTCTATCTATCTGAATCTCTCTGACCACCATCCTCATGACTTCTGTATTTTCTGCCAGAGTGAGAGGGCAGCAAACAAGCTCTGGGACACAGCTCGCCTTCACCTGGGAAGGTGGAAACAGACTTCATGGAGGAGGTCTTGAGGGGTTTGGGAGGAGGGTGTGCAAGGAAAGGCTTTGCAGGAAGAGAGAACAGTGAGGGCAAAGGCTGGGAGGCAGGCCTAATGGGGGTTAAGGAATCCCGGTTTGGGGGGATAAGTCAGGGAAGGGTGATATGATCTGTGTGAAGGTCGTGGTGGACACAGACCAGGCTCAGGTCCTGCATCTGTTCTGCCCTGCCCCTGCCTCGCTGTGTCCCATCTCCCCCTCTCCCACCCCATCCCCCAGGTTCCGGTGCCTGCTCTGAATGGCCAATGAGGCCATCTGATTGGCTCATCAAGGGCAAATAATAGCTTCTGCTGAATTCAGCTGCAGCCAATCAGAGGCAATCAAGCACACAAGAGGCCTGATGGGCCACATGAGCAGGCGCCCCCACAGGCACCAGAGCTGGCCCTCAGTCAGGTCCGGAAGCTCCCATCTAGTGTGGGAGCCCTGGCGGTGGGGGGTCCGAGAACCAGGAGGCCTCAGTAAGAGAAAGGGAAGGGACCCGGCTGGGCTCCACTGCATTTACTTGGCACCTGCTGTGTACCCAGAGCTCTGGAGAAGCTGAGCACTGGTGGGGAAACCCAGGCAGGGACACAGTCACCCCAGCACATACTCTACAGAGCATCAGCACACAGGCCCAGGGTGGGGGACTTCTCCCCTAGGAGAAGCTTTTCTGAACCCCACAACAGCCTCCCAGCATTTGTCCCTCAGCTGCCCCCCCCACCCCCCACTCCGCCTCCACCCTCCCAGGCGTCTCTGTGCCGAATTCCTGCCTTTTCCCCTGAGGAGAGTAGAGCCTCCAATCAGACCCTGGGAAAGCAATTTTTCAATCTCCAACTGCAAACACTAATACCGCTGAAGCTAATTTTACAGATTTCCACTCTGAGGCCTCGTCTTTGTCCCAGAATCCCTCAGCCTGAGAGATTAGTAGTTTAGAGACTGGAAAAAATAAGGTATTTTAAAATTCAGCATAAAACTTTCTTAGACTCAGTGAGCTAAAACAGAAATAAAAAAAAATTTTTTTGATTGGAAAAGAGCCTGTTAGTGAGGGAGGAGCCAGGTCCGGTCACTGTTCCACCAGGGAAGGTATTTGAAGGGAGGACGCTTTTCCAGTGCCCAGATGCCTCCAGTCCTTGCAACAGGCTCAAACCTGCAGCCTAAGGACGGGCAGAGAAAAGGTAAGAGTCAGGCCCCCATCCGGCATGCTGGGAACCCATGGTCCCTCTTTCTCAAGCCTCTGGGATGTGCACACCCCATGAAGCCAGCCATGATTTCTCTGACCCTAATCTAGAAGCCTGCAGAGCTGCAGCCCTTTGGATAGAACAGGCCACAGGCACGCTTGCTCACTTTGCCAGTGAGGCTGATTCCATTCCAAAGGTGACTCTCCCTGGGCTCAGTTTTCCCATCGAACCAAATGACCAAAGTCTCTGGCCACGTGGCCCACCTGGCACCATGCAGCCCAGCCCTGCACCCTCTGTGCACCGGCACACCCCAGATCACACCAGCTCGGACCCTTGCCCTGGTACAGGCAGGCGTGGGGCGCATTCAGTAGAGCTCATTCCATGAGCACCTCTCCACGGCATCTCTCACAGATGAACAGCGTAATCACTCCGCCTCTCCGGGGGCCACAAGCTCAGAAACATCCTAATGAAAAATAAATGTATTTACAGGGAGATGTCAAAGCTGCCAGGACGAGTCAAAGTAATATGCCTGCGACCAGCACGCGGACTTTTATTTCCTCCCCCTCCACGCTCCAGAGCTGCTCCTGCGGCGTGGAGAGATAAATATTTTAAATAGCGACACTTTGGCGATGCACGGTTATGCAAGACAAGGAATAATTAGAAAATAAATTACTTTTTTTAAACACAGCGTTACAAACATCGGGCGCATCAGATTACTGCTCTCCGTAGTCTGGGGCTGTGCAGCTCCGGAGGCCAGCACGGCAAGAACCTCGGGGAGCAACGGCGACCCAGTCTGTCCCCAGAGCCCCCAGACAGTGACGGCCCCTCCTGCCTGCTTGGGGAGGCTCCCAGAATGGAGCTGAAGACCACACTTGGCAGCTTCCAGAAAATCTCGGCGATGGAAAGGCTTCCTCCGGCGTCTCACCAGCAGTGGCGCAGACTAAAAATAGTTTAATCTCCTTGAAAGCAAAAGGAGCAATCAGCAAAACAGACACTCGGGCCTGCATGTCCCCCCCCACCGCCAACCACCGCCGATCCTCACCACACTCTGCCCCCATCCATCCATGCCTGTCCCCAGTGCCAAGCATCATCAACTTATGACTGACCCTGAGGCAGCCTCCCACGACCCTGCCCAGGATGCGGTCTCACCCATCACCCAGGTAAACTCATGTCTACAGCCCCAACCGAGTTACATACATGGTACGTGTCCTTTAAACCTCATGATGCCACAAGGAGAAAGGAAGACAAGGAATGTTTTACGGATGAGGAAACTGAGGCATAGTCACTTGGAATCATTTGCCCAAGGTTAGAAATGATGGAGAAGGATTGGACTGGGCTGTACGCTGAAGGAGAGGGATCAGCCTCTGCAGAAAGGAGGCTGGGTGGCTTTTAATTAGCACCTAACCTGAGTCTCTGTGGTTGGCTCCCAAGAAACAAAAGCTGCCCAGGGCAAGAAGAGGCAAAACTGGTAGGGTGGGGCTTGGGAGAGGCTCACACGTTCAGGGGAGGGGACCAGCTCCTGGCGAGGCTGAAGGAGTCTGTCACACAGATGTGTCCCGCCCACTGCAGACAGAAGGACATTGTGATGTCACCCTTCTCACCCACTGGCCTGGGATGGGGTGAATACTTGTGTTCTGGCCTCAGCGCTGCCACCACCCTGCTGTGTGTCTAAGGGCCTGTCCCTGCCCTCTCTGGGCCTCTATTTCGCCCAGCGGTTGGCCAAGATGACCTGAGGGACCGAGGACTTGTCAGGAAGCCTGCTGCGCTCATGGGCTTGCCCCCAGTACTCTGCCCCTCCTTACTCAGTCCTCTCTGTCCACAAGCTGTGCCCACCTGCCCTAAACCAGAAACATGGACAGTGTCCTGGTTTTATATGAGAATGCTAAAAAACAGGCAGGGGAAGTCACATGCCCAAGGCCACCCTACAGAGGTCAGAGGAGACACGGCCAAGACCAGGACTCAGTCTCTGATCCACTCCCGTGCCCTTCACCACACACTTCTGGGCCTCCCTGAGAATGTTGCTGTCTCGGAGTTCTGAGTGCCTCCTGTGCCCTTCCCCCATCCTTCACAAAAGGAAGCCGGGACATCAAACAATAAATTGGGCTCTGGCAGGTGGTCCAGCTCACCCAATCTCCTAAAATGTCATCCAGGAATATGGAACTGAGGCCTCCTTTCGTGCTAAATATCTTCCCTGGTAACCAGCAGCTGCCTGAAAGAAATTACTCTATAACCTTGTTCTGAGTTTTTCAAAAATAGCCTGTGCGCCCACTGCTACAAGGCATGGCACCGCCCAGCCTATCCTGGCTCCCAGTCCGTCCCTTGGCCCCTAGTACTCTGGTCCAGTCTTGCTTCTGCTTCCTCCTTTGTCCCCAGTCTCTTCCCTCACCTCCAGTCCCAGTCCAGCCTTTCGCCCCAGCAGCCCCATGCCCCCACGCTGCTGCCTCAATATACAAGGGGCTTGGTTCTGTCCCCTGCAGCTACTTCACATCCTCTGTTATCTCACTGTGACCCTGAAGGCAGAGACAACATCCCCTCTTTTACAGGAGAGGAAACTGAGCCCCAGGTCCCCTGATTTGTGAGGGGTTTCTTTTGGTGTGATTGCTCCCAAACCCTGCCAGAAGCCCATTCCTCCAGCCTCAGGAGCAGGAGCTCAATTTTAATGGGTTGAAGCGAGGACTGAGGAAGATGCCCCAGGCAGAAGGAATAATTAGGGCAAGAGCAGACCCTGGGGAGGATTAGAGCCCTGGGGCTAAGCGGAAGAGGGGACCCTGACTCACTCACAACAGGCTGTGTGTTCAAGAGCTGCCCCAAAGGGATGTGCCCTCAGCCATCAGCCAGATTCAGGGGCCTACTCTGTCCTGGTTATGGGAGACCCAGGTAACCCCACTTGCTGGTACCTACCACTTGGGTAACCCCATCTGAAGAAAAAGAAGGTATTACGTGGCGGGGAGCCACCCAGGGAATAGCCAGCATGCTGTCAACCAAGTCAGAACTTTATCAGCAAAGCTCTTCCCCACTTGACTGTGGAAGCCTGGCCAGCTAGGATGTCCTACTGCACAGATAGGGAAACTGAGGCTCAGTATGAGGGGCATGGGATCACAGAGAGAGAACCAGGCTGCTCAAGTTCCTTACGAGGCTGGTTGACCCCCCTGCCTCTCTAAGCCCCCTCCTCTGTTTCCGGCAGCTCCCTGCAGCTAGCCCCAAGCCAAGCCTTGGGTTGACACCCTCCCAGGCACAGGGCAGCAGTTCTCAAATTGTGTTCTCAGGAGCTCTAGGCAGTAGGCATGGGGCCCCTGGGCTTGTGTGGAGGATCACGGGTCACGAGAGGGAGGTCAGGAGGCTGGACCTGCTTGCTGCCTCCCTCAGCCAGAGAATCTCCTGTTCATGTATTCACTGGCTGGGGACCTACATGGATTTCCGTGAACAAAGAGGAAGGGCTCAGTTGCTACAAGAGAGTGAAAGCAGTGATGCCTGGTGGATTAAATTTTCATTCTTTCTCAAGACTCCCTGAAACCACAGTAAAGGGCTATTGAAAATAGTGAAAAACCCACGGGTCATAGAATATGTGGAGGAAGCACCAGGGACATTTTGGAAGCTAGAAGCAGATGGACTGGGTGACTGGCTCAACAGGCTGTGGAGGGCTCACCTCTGCTGGCAGTGGGTTAAATGATGGGGAACTCCAAAGACTAAAACCCCAGATGAGCAACTGGAAGAAGCTTTGCTGGGGAATCTGCAGCCCAGGAGGGCAATAGGACCAGCGTGCCCACCAGGAACCCCAAGGACCTCTGGCCATACCCAGAGTCCCACCCCTACACTCAGTGCCCTGCACTTCGATGGCGTTTCCACTTAAGGCCAGAGGGTTGTTAATTCCTCTCCTCGGCTCCTGTCACGTTATCTTCTCTGTCTCCTTAAATATGAGCAGACCGTTTGGAAACCCAAACACTGAGGGGCAGGGGTGGGGAGACAGGCACATAGAAATCAGAGGCCAAAACAAACAAAAACCTGAAGGAACCTGGGCTACATGGAAAGATGGAAGTTTAAAAAAAGATGCTATAAATTGTGTATACAAGGGTTGAATAAACAAACATATTGTAGATGATGAGAGCTGGATTTCTCACTGTTAGAGAGGCAGTCACCAGAAAGGAATGGAGGGAGACTTCAGTGAATCCTGTTGTACTGGACTGGAGTAGAGGCTTCAGTGTAGACTCACTGTTGTGAATCTTTATAAAGATAGACAGATAAAGACATAAAATTACAGATATGTGTGTACACATGGACTATACATATTTTTTTTTTCTTCTTGTGAGACAGCCTAGCAACAGTGACATCCCCCTAGCAATGAGCATGCTCAGCACCCCAATCTTGATTTCTAAATACCACTCGCTAATAAATGGAACCAGAACTCCTTGGAGAAGTGGCTGATTCCAGGGAAAATAAAAGATGAGCTGAAGATCTTGTGGTAACAAAAAAGAAAGGAAGTAGTCAAAAAAGGACACCAGCATGTCAAAGGGCTCAGGAGCCAACCTAGAAGAGCTCCCAAAGCCAAAGCTAGAATAATCTGGGCAAGAAAATTATGATAATACTGAATAACCACACACAGAATAAGCATTCATGAGTTCATACTGACATAAGTAAATAATTGATAAATAAACAGGGGAGAAGGGACAGTTCTTCCTTACAGAAGAATTCCAATTAATAAATATAGAAGGAAATAAAAATGAGAGAAATAGAAAAATACCTCAGTAATAACTGCTGCAGGCAAGATCTACAGATGGATGTTAAAATTAATGGGCAAAGGTTTGAGAGAAATGGGATATTTGCATAGTCTCAAAGTACCCTCCAAGAAATGTATTAATTATTAATACAAAGGGGGAAAAGGGCAACTTCACAGTAGAGGAACCAAGAAGATACCAGCTTAACTAAATGATCAAAGGTAACATCACCCATAATAAGATACATTGGCATCAGGTTCTCCCTGATATGCTGCGCTGAGAAAGACACATCCCTTTCTATGGTGTTTTTCCTAAAAATGCATAACCTCAGTCTAATCACAGGAAAACGTTAGACAAACACAAACTGAGGGACTTTAAACCAAATAACCGAACAGGAGTTTTTTAAAAAAGTATCAGGGTCATGGAAGACAAAGAAAGACATAGAAACCGTCACGGATTGGAGGAGACTAAGGATGCACGACAACAGATTGGAGGAGACTAAGGATGCACGACAACTAAAGGCAAGGCAAGACTCTGGATTGGATCCTGAGAAAGAAAAAGGACCTTGGTGCGAAAACTGGTGAAATCCAAATACAGTTTTCATGCTGGTTAGTGTTCATGTACCGGTGTCAATTTCTTCCTTGCTATTTGTACTATGGTTATGCAAGATGATAACATTAAAGGGGAGTAGGTGAAGGGTTAGGGAATTTCTGTACTATTTTGGCAACCTCTCTGTAAATCTAAAATTATTTCAAAATAGAAAGTGTTTTTAAAGCTATCGTCTTCAGAGAGCTGACAGGATCAATGGCATCAGTGAAACAAGAGCAAGATGTTATTTTTTAAAAGAACCAAAAAAAGAGATCTAAGAATTTAAAATACGCTAACAAAGTGTAAAACATTACAGAAAGGTTGGAAGACAGAATTGAGAAATCTCCTAATAAAAAGACACACAGATGGAAAATTGGAAAGAAAACAGAAAAAAAAAAAAAAGAAAGGACCTGAGTTAAAGGTTTTAGAAAGATAAGAGATAAAAGGGAAGGGAGGAAATAGTCAAAGAAATCATTCTGAAAACTTCCCAGGACTGAAGGACACAAGAATCTAGTTTGAAAATGTCCACTGAGTGGTGAGGAATGATAATAAAGCTCGCCAAGGTATATCAGGGTGGAATTTCTGAACACGAGGCATGGGGAGAAAGAATCCACCTGCCCAGTTCGATTTGATTCCTGGGTTGGGAAGATCCCTTGGAGAAGGGATAGGCTACCCACTCCAGTATTCATGGGCTTCCTGGATGCTCAATGGTAAAGAATCTGCCTGCAATGTGGGAGACCTGGGTTCAATCCCTGGGTTTGGAAGATCCCCTGGAGGAGGGCATGGCAACCAACTCCAGTATTCTTGCCTGGAGAATCCCCATGGGCAGAGGGGAATGGTGGGCTACAGTCCATGGGGTCACAAAGAGTCAGACACAATTAAGCGATTAAGCACGTACACCGAGATAAAAAAGAGGTCACGTACAAAGGACTGGGGATACGAGCGACTCTGGACCTTTGCACAGCAACTCAGGAAGCTGGAAGGAATGAAGCGCTGCCTTGGCAATTCTGAGGCAAACTGCTTCCACCTTGAACTTCCACACCCACCTAAAACCTCTGCCAGATGTGGGGGAGAGGGCAGCCTTTCTGAGACATGAAAGCCCCCCAAATCTGGCTCCCATACACCTCTGCACAGGATGCCAACTGAAAATGTTCTCTAACTCACCAAGGGAGAAAACCAGAAGCCAAGGAAGAGGAGTGTACAGCATGCAGAAGACAGGGACTCCAACTCAGAAGAGAGGTGAGGGAAATCCCAACCAAGACTTCCCTGGGCAGTGACCCAGAGCCCAGATATGTGTGCATGCATGAGAAGAGGTCAGATAGAAGGGCCAGGGAGCTTGGGGCACAATTAGTAAAGGTTCACAGGAAACCAAGCAAACACCGGACAGTTGTTACCTGCAGGGAAAAGAAGGTAAAACTTGTACCCCAAAATGTGCACTATGAGCTACACAGTTCTGAATGGCATTTGCCCCGTTAAGATAATACCACCAGTGAGCCCTGACCTGCTGTATCACCATACAACACTGGGGGGAAGGTGGGAGTCAGACAAGAGATAGCGCTGTGATCGGGCGGATGCTGTGCTTGCGCTCTACTCCCCAGTGGATGTCCACGGGCAACACCTAAAACAGGACAGCCATGAAGGAGCAACAGAAGCATGCCAGTTAGAGATACAGAGCTCTGAGATTAGAAAGCGACAGCCTCTAGGGAGCTGGCCGTGGAGAGGAGGGGTCTGCTGTGCTCCTAACACAACCCGCCTGGGAAAACCATGACTTTACACCACGTGTGAGTGTGACACTGATTTTAAAACCCTAACTTTAAAAATCCATCTAGAAATTTAAGGAAAAAAAAAAATAAGAAAGGAAGAAAAGAGATACTGTTGTTGTTTAGTCACTAAGTCGTATCTGACTCCTTTGCAACCCCATGGACTGCAGCCCGTCAGGCTCCTCTGTCCATGGGATTTCTCAGGCAACAATACTGGAGTGGGTTGCCGTTTCCTTCTCCAGGGGATCTTCCTGACCCAGGGATTGAACCCGTGTCTCCTGAATTGCAGGCAGAGTCTTTACCCCTGAGCCACCTGGGAGGCCCAAGAAAAGTGATGGGGAGGGGAAGAGTGATGGGAGGGAGGGAGAGAGGAGAGAGAGTAATGGAGGTGAGGAGTCAGGGACAGGGGACTAACTGCTTTGACCCCAGCCTCTGGTCTGCAGAAAGGGACCCCCCAAAAGGCAGCAGCTGTTATCACCTCTTACTCTTACCAAAAATTAAGGCAGTTCAGTGTTTCACTTCCCTGTAATACACAGACCAAGGTTCTTAGACCAAAACACCAATTTGGCATGGCTGATCTCTCACTCCCACTCCTACATTTCCCCAAAGTTGGAGGCATTCAGAAAGCAAGTTGAAGGCCAGCAGCCCACAGGGGTCTAGGGAGCAAGCCAGTCATCCTGGGGACAGTAGGGGACAGTGCCGGGTGAGGAGGAAGAAGCTCCGAGTCTTCCACGATGTCTGTGAGGCCACAGAAACACTCACACCCATTGCACAGGCCTCTGCTGAAGCCTGTGCCAGGGCCAGGCGGCCCATCTCACCCACAGCCACAGGCAGCCATGCCTGGGGAGGGGTGGGAAGAGCAGGGACTGCACGGGCAATGGGCCAAGTGGGCTACAGTGTCTTTGCCAATCTCACACCCTCCCTGGAATCTCAAATATTCTGGAAACGCACACATCTGTGAGTCCTTCCAGTGGCTCCCTTGCACTGGACCCTCAGTCCCCGGGACAGGGAAGACAAGTGTGAGGTGTGCACCCACCAGCCTCACGCAAATACAAGCTCGGCAGAGAGTCTGGCTCAGTCTGCAAGAAGCTCAGAGTGCTCGGCTCTCTGGGTGGGCTAGGACACCCAGCAGATCTTGTGTCTCAAAAGGCAAGGTGGAAAGCTAGGCGAGGCCCTGGGAGAGCCCCCTCCATCACTGAGGCCTTGCCCAGGCCCCAGAACCCTCATGCCCCTACACACTTCACTAAGATCTCAGACACCTGGGACCCAAGAACTTGCTGGTGCCCCAGTGTGTGATGCTGCTCCAAAACTCGCCCTTCTATATCCTGAGTTCACTGGGTGCTCACTGCAGAAGGAGCCCCAGGGTCTCCAGGAGGCAAAGGGGTGGGTCACTCTGCCCCACAGATGGACATGACCTCTCTAGCTCCACCAAGGGTTTCTAAGGAGGCTCTGTGCATCTAAGGATACGCTGCTGCTGAAACTCGTGCAGGTGGGAGAAGCAGGCCTCCCTGGCTCCTCCCTGGGAGCCGGTCTGAGGAGGGAGGCTAGGGCCCAATCTGATGGCCCTGTCCAATGAGGAAGCCCACTCAGATTATCTGCTGTGGGTTCAGCCACCGCCCTCAGCAAGCTATGGAGAGGGAGACAGTGCCAGCCCTAGGGGGCTGAGTCTGATCTAGGAGGCTGCCAGACCCTCCCTGACTCGGAGCAGTGAGTGTTCAGGGCCAGTCTCCTGCCTTCCCCCACGAGGCTCCAGACCTCCGTTCCCCCTGAGCAGCTCCTCCACCACTTAGCAACGGAGACAATTTACA
>NW_011494876.1:15271316-15277939 GCF_000754665.1 Bison bison bison | reverse complement strand
CCGTTAGTGGCTCCTTGGGAGGGAAAATACCTGCTCCCACACCACCACTTCCTCCCTCATGGAACAGGGCCCTGAGGCTGTGGGAAGCAGGTGCCTCTAAGTGCTTGGCCAATGCCAAGAGGGGCCCAGAAGGGCCATGCCAGTCCTGGAAACGGAGCAACCTCGGGACAGAGATGCACGAGGGAGGAAATTTCCAAAGCACCTGAGTTTTGAACATAAATCCACCCAGCCGTGCTCCCCGAGCCTGCACCCCTGCTGGGCCCGGGCCTTGCATCCGGAGCCTTCCTGGAGGAGGAGGGGGCACTCCAGCAGGCAGCAGGCAGTAAGCTCTAGCCGGGAGGCTGGGGAGCCAGGGGAGCCAGGCTGCAGCTGCCAGGGAGGTGGTCACGTTCAAACACAAAGGCAGCGATGGAAGGGGGAGACTACATAAAAATTACTGGCATGGTAATTGCTTTTTATATAAATGTTCTTTTAAAAAGTTTTCCCCAGTGTGAAAGTCCCTTTTTAAAAAAGAATAAATTTGCGGCACACCGATTTATTCCGTGCCTGTAGCTGGAGCATAATGAAGGCTCCTCTGTCAATACCTGATCAGGAGGCAAGTGGCTGCCGCTTGACCTGGCTTCCGGGGCTCCTGCACGACAAGGCAAGCGGTAGGCCCCCAGGGTCTTCGAGGGGCCGCAGGAGCAGGTGGCAGGCCTGCCCGTTGGACAGTCAGCATCAAGCGAGACTCTGGGCCTCAGGGCCAAACCCAACGAACGACAGTGGCACCCCAGGAGCTGTGCTCAAATGGGAGATTCAAATGGAGGCAGCTATAATTCTGCTGATGGGGAGCACGTGGGGGAGCACGGGCTCTCCCTTTCTAGGGAAAGGAGAGGGGAGGGGCTCAGCAGGCTTGGGGCTGGAGAGATGGGGCCCCTGGGTCTGCCTGCAGGGCCGGTGGAGGAAGCCGCCTGGTGACAAGGCACCCGGGGGCGGAAAGTGGGAGTGGCCTGTTCTGAGCTGTGGGAAGCTCCCCGTGGACTCCAGCTCAGCTCTAAGCCCACAGGCACCAGTGCTCTCCCCGCTACCCTGGGGCAGGGAGCCCATCAGCAGATCCCAGCCCTGAGCTGGAAGGGCTGCTCCCCCATCACCAGGAGGCCCAGGCCCTTGAAACGAGGCTCCTGCCCAGTGCCCCTGACCAGCCGTAGCTCTCATCCATGGGGCATGCACACAGCTGTGCTCTCCACAGGGGTCGCTTGGTCCAGTAGCCCAGAGCACCGACACACAGGGGCGGGAGGACACACATCCCCAAGCGACTGGCATCTTGCCTCCCCGCAGGGCTGCTGCTAAGAACAGTGTCAGGCAGAGTGACTTGGGAGGGGATGTGCACGGTACGTGGGGACATGGCATGTATGTGTGTGTGTGTGTGTGTGTGAGACTGTGAGCTCCTCACCCACAGCTGAGATTTCTCGGCTTCACTAATTAATCGGTTAAGTAGTTCTCGCCTGCTCGGGTGACATAGAGCTTGCGGCACCTGCCTCCTCGCAGTCCCACCCTGGCCTGTAAATGTTCCTGTTCACATCTGCTCACAGAGCACACAGAACTGTGCACTCAACACATACACATGCGTGTACATGCCTGCCGGTCACACATCCCACCCAGGACACACGCATGTGGGATCACATACTCTCACACACACACACACAGGAACGTGTGTGCCCGGTCCCGCCCCCACATGCAGGCGCGGCCACTCCCTTCCACAGACACAGACACTCCCCTGCTCCTGTTCCCGCTGGAGCGCCAGCGCACACACAGGTTCACGTGCTCTCGTTTACATGTACACAGACATTCCCACATGCATCATCACACTCCTCTCGTCTCTCCTCCCACGGTGATCAGCCACATCCCACCTCACCAAGTCTCTGCAGGTCAGAGATTGTCTCCCAGTGAGTCATGGGATCAATAATCAATCTCCAGGGGCGAGTTGCCTTCTAGGTCTGTTGCTTTGTGTTCAGGTGGCATCTTGGGAGGCCCGGGCAGGAGCCTGCCCTACTGGGCATGGTCTCCATGCCCCATGTGATGAGAAGACTGGACTGGGTCCAGGAGAGGTCCCTGGCAGCCTCCACTCCTGTATACACCCAAAGGATGCAAGAGCAGACAGAAGATGGGAGCAGCACTGATCTAGAGGGCTTCCTTGGGGAGGGGGCTGTGGGCTGGGTTTAAAACCCGGGAGAGGCCTGGAGGGAAGAGGGGTGAGTGGGGAGAGCCGCAAGTGCAGGAGGAGGAGGAAGCTGAGAAGGCCAATGGGGGCAGTGAGGTCACATGGATGCCTGGAGGCCTGAAGGCTCCCTGCTCCTCCTGCCAGGACTTCCAGTCACTCTAGGAAGAGCCCAGCTGCCCTGACTCCAGCCTGAGGTCCAGGGTGCCAGCATACTGTGCAGCCAGCTCTTCTCTGGGGCCCTTCTCCACAGCCCCCACACCCTCCATCCCCTCACAAAGAGCCATCAGTGACCCTCTAAGTGACAGGACCAAGCTTGGCAGACCCCAGCAAGTCTAGCTCACTCAGGGCGTCTGACACCGACGTTTACGTCTCTGATGCCCTGGGCCATGGTTCCCCTAGGTGGGCTGGATGGTCCCCAGGGTCCTGTGGGACAGATCAGAGCCCCGACCTCTCCCTCTGTGGTCCTCAGATGCCTGCCCCGTTGCTAACCACACTGAAGAGTTCCCAGCTGAGTGCTACTCCAGGACGATCACATACATGCATGTGTGTACATGGCAGGCATGTGTACATACATGCACCCCATGTGTGTACACCACTGCTCCTCCACCCAGACTGCACATCCTCTCAAGCAGGGGCCCAGCCCCCAACTTCACATCCTGAGGCTAGAGGGAGAAAGCCCTAGGGTCAGTCACTTGGTTCCCTGATTCATGGGAACCCACAGATGGACAAGGAGGGAGCCTGACGAGTCTGCCCAGGATCTGGATCCCCCTCTGTCTTCACTGCCCCACCAAAGCCAAGGAGCCAGCTGGATTCCAGGGCTGAGAGAGAGGTCTAGGAAAGATGGGGAGTTTGGGGCTCGGCAATATTCTCCAGACACCAGATCTCTGCTCACAAGGAGACGGGAGCCATGCTCAGAAAAGGTGGAGGGAGGCCAGGCTGAGCCTCCGTCTCCTGCCTGGTCGTGGTAAACGCTGCTCATGTTGCCCCTGGGGCCGGCTGTGGTTTGTCAGAACCAATTACTTCTCTGCCTCTGCCAAATGCTTGGGGCTCCATGAATCTCAGGCGAGTGTCCTCGTGGCTGCCACCGATCCAGGGATGGATGGGGGTGGAGGACAGGGGCGGGGATGCAGATCGGGTCAGCCATCCCCAGGGGCCCAGCATGGAAACCCATTCAGTCCTCTACTCCACCCCCCATCTCCCATCCAGATGAGCCCCCAGCTCTGAACATGCAGCCCTGTCACTCTCCAGAGATGGATGCAGAGACCAAGAGAGAAGTGAACAGGCTCTGGCCTCTTCAGTAATCTGCAAGCACTTAGTCCCCATCAGAGCTGACCCCCAAATGTTCTGGTACTAGGCCAGCCCCCCTGGGGACCCCAGAAGAGAGGCAAGGTGTTTATCAGAACTCTTGCCACGGTGGGGTTGGGATTTGCCCATGCCACATGGCTTGTGGGATCCTAGCTCCCCAACCAGGGACTGAACCCAGGCCCCCATCACTGAAAAGTGCTGAGTGCTAACCACTTGATTGCCAGGGAATGCTTTAAACAGCCCAGATTCCCAGGATGGAAGAATTGAAGGGCATCTACTTGAGGGAATGGACTCAGATCCAAAGCCACAGGTTCTCAGCTTCTCTAGAATGTGGCGCTGTCCATCTGGTGAGCTTCTGACCATGCCTCTGAGATCGTCTCTTTCTTAAACCAAGGAACCTCAGGCTAAGAGCTGCCACCCTCAAGAACCCAGAGCTTGGTGGCTTCCTACCACCCTGACTCTAAGGCCAGTCCAGCCCTATGCCCTTCTCTGAGCCCACAGGGCCTGGGAGGACAAGCTGGCACCTGGGTGACTGATCTGAGAAGCAGACTCACGGGCCTCTTCTGGGTGAAAGGGCCCTTCCCTTCACTTCACCAGTTTCCTCCCCGGGTGCCTCTGCAGCTGCCCCCTTCCCTGGCCCACTGGCCCTGTTTCTCCAATCTCTGGTGGCCTTTGTGCCTCTCCCAGCAAGAGCCCTCAAAGATGTCATGGTCAGAAGGTGCTACAGACTGATGTGTCCCCTCCCCCAATTCCTATGTTGAGACTTAATCCCCACTGTGACAGTAGTTAGAGGTGGGCCTTTTGGGAAGTGGTTAGGTCATAAGGGTGGAGCCCTAGTGGACGGGATTAGTGCCCTTATAAAGGAAACCCCAGAGAGGTCCTTCGCGCCTTCCACCATGTGAGGACATAGCGAGAAGACAACTATCAATGAACCAGGAAGTGGGCTCTCACCAGCACCAAATCTGTGGATATCTGGATCTTGAACTGCCCAGCTTCTGGTAACATGAGAAATTTCTGTTGTTGATAAGTCATCAAGTTTACAGTATTCTGTTATAGCTGCCCGAACAGGACTAAGAAGGCGGGGAAGAGGAAACCAATTTCCAAATTCCTGGGTTTCAACAAGCAGAGGTGACAGCTTGCGTATCTGAACTTTCTAAAACCATAACTAAGTCCTGAAGGGCAGGCAATTGATACTGGAGAGGGCACAGAGACACCCCCACATTTGCAGGGCTCTGTCTGTAGCCTTCCCTTGCCCCTGCTCCCTTGCTGCTGCTGCTGCCGCCAAGTCGCTTCAGTCGTGTCCGACTCTGTGCAACCCCATAGAGGCAGCCCACCAGGCTCCCCCGTCCCTGGGATTCTCCAGGCAAGAACACTGGAGTGGGTTGCCATTTCCTTCTCCAATGCATGAAAGTGAAAAGTGAAAGTGAAGTCGCTCAGTCGTGTCCGACTCCTAGCGACCCCATAGACTGCAGCCTACCAGGCCCCTCCGTCCATGGGATTTTCCAGGCAAGAGTACTGGAGTGGGTTGCCATTGCCTTCTCCCTTGAGATCCTCACATCTCCCTTGAGGACAGGGGTGCTTGGACCCCCCTTTCACAGATGGAGGAAACAAGGCTCAGGAAAAGATGCACCAGGTCCCACAGTACGAGGACGCCCAGCCCTGTCACTCCTCCCCACTTCACTCTTTCTTCCATTGCCCACCATTCCGTGTTGCCCACCCAAGGCACAGGCTCCAGGTTCAAATTTCTGTTCTGCCACTTACAAGCTGTAGTACCTCAGAAAACATGGCTCGGGTTTCCCTGGTGGCTCCATGGTAAAGAATCCGCACATCAATGCCAGAGACACAAGTTCGATCCCTGATCTGAGAAGATCCCACATGCCATGGAGCAACTAAGCGCATGTGCCACAACTACTGAGCCTGTGCTCTAGAGCCTGGGAGCCCCAACTACTGAAGCCCTTACACCCTAACATCTGTGCTCTACAAGAGAAGACACCGCAATGAGAAGCCCATGCCCTAGAGAGCAACCCTCCCTCACTGCAACTAGAGAAAAGCCTACGCAGCAATGAATACCCAGCACAGCCAAAAATAAACAAACAAACAAACAAAAGCAGAAGATGACACAGCTCTTCTCTCCTGCCCTGAACTGTTCTCTATCCTCTGGGAGCTGACCTCGGATGTGGCCCCACAGTGACCTCTTGGCACAAAGTGGAAGCCGGTGGCCCCTTCTCCGGTGGCGTATATCACTAGGCGTGGGTCTGCCTATTCTACCCAGAGACCCTGCTCCCACAGACCTGTCCCCTCCATACCCACAACCTCCACTGGAACCTGGGCAGCAGCTCCTTGCTGAGACTCTCCTAGGACCCTGAAGCCTCCGAGCAGGACTCCCTGCCTGCCGTGCAGGACTCTAGGATCAAGGAGTTCTGAATTGATCAGAGATGTGAGCACCCACGCACGCCCCTCGGGGACCTTCCTATCAATGTATCCTCCACCTGCTCTGAGAGATTCTTCCAGCCTAACACCCTCACACTCCATGGAGGAGGAGGAGGGCCTGGGAAGGGCAGAAGGGCTGAGAAAGACACAGGTCCTGGCCCAGTTTAGCAGCCCCAGAGGTGCCATCGGCGTGGTGGTGGCTCCAGGCAGCCGGTGCTCGTGGAAGGCACGGCCAACATGAACCAGTGCCCCTGGGTAGGGCGTCCTGGGATGGTCCTCCCCCAACACTGACCTCCCCCGTGCCCCCTCTCCAGTGGGGGTGCGTACAGAAGGGGTGCAGGAGATACAAGCTAGTCAGCTGACCGTCAGGCAGGAACTCCTGCCACAGATGAATTGGCTTTTGAAAAGCTTCTCAAAAATGGAATTTTCTCCTTCAGGCAACCACAGAGTATGTGGGGACGGGGCGAGCAGGAGAGCAACCACCACCCCCTCCCACCCTGTATCTCCCCACACAGTGCTCAGGAGGGAGCATCCCCAGACCACAGAGTGGGGAGACGGTGCCAGAAGAGGCCAACTTCAGGGCAGGACCTGGGAAGGAAAAGAGGTGGGGAGCAGGCTGGGCTAGGGGGATCAAGAGGGGATCCAGGAAGGGCTTCGGCCAGGCTCCCCCGGATCTGCCTCCATAGAT
>NW_011494876.1:15263321-15271216 GCF_000754665.1 Bison bison bison | reverse complement strand
AGATGGAGGCTCCAGTGGCAGCCTCACCATGTCTCAGACGCCCTCTCAGGAGCCCCCAACCCCCCCTCAGCCCCATGCATCCCCGCTGGGTGCCGAGCAAGAGGACCATATGGAGGGAATAATAAGACAATTAACTTTCCATTAAAGAATAATATATGTGGGTTTTTAGAGAGGCAAGCGGCAGCAATCCCTACCCAGCGGCATATTTCACATGCGTGCCCCCCACCATCCCCACCCTTGCGCACCCCACGTCCGGATCATCTGCACCATGAGACGAGAGGGCGCCGCTGGGCCTCAGTGGGAGGTGGCTGGAGCAGGGGTGGGGGGCCGTAAGGGGAGAAGCAACCGCAGAGACCCTGGATGGTGGTTCTGTGGCTTCCTGTAACCTTGGGGAGGGGGTGTCATGGGCCTGGGTGGGGCTCCCTCAGCGCCGCTCTCCTAACCAAGCATGTGACCTCGCACTGCTGTGCATGTCCTGCGTGAGTACGGGTCCACCTGGCCAAGTGAGGTCTGCCTCTTGAGGCCAGCTGAACCACAGTGCTTTGAAGGACTAAGGGGAGGTCTGGGGGTCACAACCACTGATGCTTCCCTTTTCTGGCCCTCCCAGGGCTGCTTCTGTCCTCTGGCACCTTCCTCCACCCCAACTTCCTGCATCCTCGTCTGCTGTGACCCCTCCAGGGTTCTGAGCCCCTCTGGCACTCCTGGACACGGCTGGTCCCACCTGAGGTAGCCAGAGAGGACCTCTTACCCCAAATGGGGCCCAAACACAGCCCTGGCCAGCACCCCCTGAGCCAGCGTGTGAGGGTTCCTGTGTTTCGGGAATTGGTGGTACTGGGTGGGGGTGGGGGTGAGGGTGGAGGAACAAGGAGAAGCTTTGAAGGGCACCTGCAGAGGGCCCTGTTCCTGCCTCCCTGAGCCCCTCAGTAAAGGGGTCCTCGGTGTGGCCAGACTTCGGTCCTTGCCTCGAGCCAGCTCCAGATGTGGCACTCTGCAAATATTAATTACACATTCCCAGGGAGCACTGAGCAGACACAGTGCGGGGATGGCCAGGGGCAGACAAGATGGGCTGGGACTACAACGCTGTCACTGGCTCAGAAATCCCATTTCTGGCTACCCGTAGGAGTGAGGACACATGAAGAGTGTTTGTCTGGTCCATCACGACTGTCCAGAGAAGCCCAGCTGTGGGGAAGGGAGCTGGAGACTTGGGTCAGTGATCTCTGAGTCCTGGGGTCTCGCTCTCTGTGGACACAGCTATAGGACAGGGCCCGCAACAGCCTGCACCTCTGCCTCCATACTCCTCACTACCACCCCCACCATCCAGGGCTAGCAAGTCAGGGCTCCAGGGCAGGACTGGAGGGTACAGACAGTCAGCCACACCTTGGTTTCCCTGCAAGTGACTAGCAGCATACAGTTGGGCTAAGGCCGTCATGGGGGCTGAAGCAGAGAGGGGCGTGAGCAGGGCTGAAAGCCATTTCTGCCCTAATGGGACCCGTGTGGGGGTTGACAGGACTGAGAAAGGCTCCCATAGGTCCAGACTTGGCCTATGGTCCCCAGACATGGCAATCCCAGGTCTCTGCTGCCATACCAGCTCCAGCCAGACAGCCTTTCCTCACCCCGACACCCACCCCAGACAGAGCATCTTCTCACTGCCTTCTGCAGAGACCCTCCATGCAGATGTCTTACCCGAGTCAGGAATCCATCCCAGGGTGGGTGCACCCGATGAACCACTGGTTCTTCCCCACGTCTGACTACAGTCTGTCCTGCTTTGCTTTCCCCCAAGAGTTGTTCCCTTTCTACCCTGGACATTCAGGCAGAGGGGGATGGGTCCCTGGCTGTACCCATCAGATTGACCTGGGCTTCAAAATGGGGAGACAGACCATTTCCATGTGGTCCGCTATGCACCCCCAGGCACCTGATGAATTATTCATCCTGATCAGCCTCATTATGAAAATGAGCTCAGAGCCCCAGCATATGTGCTTTCTGCTATCCCTCCCCCGACAGGATGACAATATAGTGCTGACAGGGGAGAGCAGAGAAGGAGCTCAGGAGACTGCACTCAGCCCCTAGAGGCCCTGGAGGGGGCGGACTGCAGTAGTATCCACACTTCCGTGGCCTGTTCACAGAAGGTGTAAGCCAGGGCTGGGAGGTGGGGCTGGGTTTTCCCAGTGGGGCATGGCTCAGGAGCCCCAGGCTACAGTGGGAGCTCCTACAATGCGCTGGCCCTCAGGCTCAGTAAGGTGAAGAAATGGGAGAGGGTCTTTGCAGACACCCACCACATTCCACCAAGCTTTGCCATGGTGTCCAACCTATAAATGGGCCACAGTCTATACCCAGCCACGCCCTTGTGGGGTTGTTCTTAGGTGAGGAGGAGGAAAGTGCCAAGACAAGGCTCCTAAATGCCACTGTCTGCAGTTTCTAGACACTTGCAGCTGCCAGCTCTGTGGCACCCAGCTCCTGGGGGTGGGGCTGCCTCCAGGACTGGGGCTGGTGGAGAGGGCAGCCAAGTTGGAGAAGAAAGTCAAGGATCACCCCAATGGCAAGGTGTTTGGGGGTGGCTCAGGGAGGCAGGGAGCGGGGTGGCCTCAATGGGGATGGAAGCCATAGGCTTGGCAGAGGCGGCACCAGGGCCCACAGAGCATCATGGCTGGGTCAGGGCTTCAGTGCGAGCATCCTCCTGACCCTCTGAGCCAGGCATGGACCGGGCACACGGGCCCTCTTGTGTCCACTTGAAGGAGAGCCGTGGTGGCTTAGTCAGGGCTGTGGGTGGGTTGTGGGGGTAGTGGTGGGGGGGACTGGTTGGCTCCTCCAGCTTTCATAGGGCTGTCTTTTTCTTCTAGAACTCTTCACCTGCTCCCCTACTGCCCACCTCACAAGAGTGTCCTGTGCCAAGAAGGAGCCCCAGAGCTGTCAGCAGGAAATAAGAGGCTGAGGAAGCAGGTGAGAGAAGACTGGAGCAGGACAGAGAGCCACTGGAAAGCTGGCAGGCGCCGACAGGCAGAGGCTTGCCAGAAGGAGCCTGGAACGCCAGGTCAGCACTTCTCTGCCTGGCCACAGCCTCACCGAGCCTGGCCCAGCTCCCTTCTTTCCTGGCTCACCCTGCCCACCCCAAGAAGGGAGCCCTAGCTAGAGAGGAAGCAGCACCCTGGAACAAGGGTCAGGAGCCTGGCATTTGAGCCCCAATTCTGCCATACCCCACTGCGTGACCCCGAGGAAGGTGGGGGTGGGGGAAGATGTGCTCACTGTTGAGTGTGTGGAATCATTCGACTCCTGGCAGAAAGGAAGGGAACAACACATCCTGGGAATGATAATGATCAGTGAGGAATATTCAAATCTGGTTTCTAGAAAAGGAGCGTATCTGTGTCAGCCTGTCCACTCCCATTCTCACCACCTCATTCCAGCGAGACCTCCCAGCCACAACATGGACCAAGAATGAGGATCAGAGCCGGTCTAGGACCTGCCCAGGAGCAGACAGTGGGTTCGCTGAGCAGGACTCCATCTCTGGTCCGCACCATCCAGGAAGCTCAATGGTTCAGATGTCTCCAGCCTGAAACATGTACACTATTTCCCCAACAGCAAACTTTTATGGTCTGAGCTGCCCGTGACTATAAAATAAACAATATCCTTGGCTGAGGATTGAAAGCAAGATTTCTTGGCTGGAAGCGCATGGTTCACTCCTTATGTGGGGTACATCTTATGTTCTGATACGAAGCTTGGGAAGGCACACGACATACATTCCAGGGAACTCTCGTGTCTTCATTAACCTAAACAGCTGCACGTGGCAGTGCCCACTGAGAACCAAGTAAGCGCTGGGTGCTATTCCTGAGCAGAAATTGACTTCTGTTCCGGAACAGCTTTTCCTACCGTGCCTTCTCTGGAAAGCTCTGCCGGCCCCCAAGCATGGCTGAGTCACTGAGAGTTCACAGGAAAAGAGAAGGACAGGGGTTACAGCAATTCCAGCCCAGCCACCAGGGAAGGGGGTGCTCAAGAGAGGCTGGACCACCAGGGCTTGCGGGAAGGACACTTGGCAAGCTCATGGCTTAGGTCTCCAGACTCAGACTCCCCCTCCCAACTACGTTACCACCTAGACAGCCATCCCTGATCAGCCCCATCCTATGCCAGAGGTCCCACATCTGCAGCCGACATCAACACACCCATGTCCACTCCCACTTCCTGGGTACCGGCTACAAGCTGAGCACGGTGCAAGAGACAACACCCCTCAGACGCTCCCTCTGCTAACCTGGGCCTGATCGAGAGGGACACAGGAACACAATGGAGTATCTCATCACTGAGCCCAGGGCCTGGACCCTTGGCTGAATCCCCCAGTGATAATTCCACTTAATCTGCTGTTCCTAAGCCAACCATTGGCAGGAGATACCCATTAATCTCCTGTTCAGTTCTGGTCACACTTCCTGGCCCAGGCAGCCAGCAAAGAACTCCTCAAGTCCAGCACATAGCTGGGAGCCCCACCCCGACCACTTCAAGAGCTCAGGTCTTTGAGACTCTGCATTTCCACATAAAGAGCGACAGCTCTGGAGCCCGTGGCCTGACAGCAACACATTTTGCAGCCTTCTGGGGGTGACGGATGGCCTGCTCTTCACATCACTATTTCAAACATTAACATAATCTCCCAGGATGAATGTGGTTGCTCGCGCCTAATCAATCACCCACCCGCCCCTTGATCCCTCATCTCACCAAGCACGCGCTTGCCACTCACCTCCTGCTGCATGCAGCGCCCTGAGCGGGCAGCACCACTCTCCGGGGCGGTTCGGCCTGGCCACCCCACACGTTGCAAGGACAGTGCCTCTGGCTTCCGTGCACAACTACGTTCCACTGGAGCCGCCAGGGCCTGGACTCCCACCCCATATGCGGCCTCAAACACAGACCTCCTCTCCTGAAAAGCCCGACACCTCCCTATCAGAGCTGACCAGGTACCACTGCAACACGGTGACCTGGGGAAGAGCAGATCAAGACCCGAAGGCGTCCATGTTTCTGTTTCCCCACCTGCCCCGAGAGGTCCCACATGTCCCATCACAGCGGGTCCTCAGCTGCGCCACGCCTTCCTCACTCCTTATTTCTGAAGCCCTTCCCCCATTCGCAGCTGGAAGAGGGTCCCTAAAGGGAGAGCCAGTGGCACTGGGCTTACCTCGCGGAGCTGCTGGACGCCCCCAAAGATTCGCATCACACCATCAATCTCCTGCTCCAGGCGCCGGGCCCAGTGCTGCATCCTGTGTGCAGAGAGGAGAGAAGTGTCAGGAGGACCCGCCTGCAGCTCGAGCAGCCCCGCCCCGGCCACCTGGAGGTGACCCACAGCAGCCGCCCCTTCAGAACCCAGTTTTCACTAGAGAAGAAACAGGCTGGACTCTCTTTCCCTTTGAAGTCTGGACCTGGTGGCCCAGGCTCTCCTCACATACTGTCGGATGGCCAGGGAGGGGAGCAGATTAGAGTTTAAATGCAACTCAGGGAGTCCAGTGGCTCTGAGAAGCCTGCAGCGAGACTATTTTTCACTGTGAAGAGGCAGCCCTTGATGCTGCTGCTCTCAACCTGGGGACTGAGGACACCAGGGAGGAGGGGACGTGGGTGAGCCTGATGTCTGCTGCATCTCAGAGCCTCCTGCCCCCAAGGCTGGGTGGCACTGGGGCAAGGGGAGGGCAGGTGAGCGAGAGTTGCTGCGTAACTTGGGGCAGCTCCCTGCCCCTCGGGGCCTCCTCTAAACAGTGGACGTGGATGACTTCCTTGCCTTTCCAGCAAACTAGTAAACAGAGGTTCATCGCTGGATGCCCCGCATGAACCATCCACCCGCAAGTTCAGTTCAGACCAGCCGGTCCCTTTCTGGGTACCTGGAGAGCCCCAAGAGCCCTCCACCTGAGCCGCCAGCCTGAGCAGGTCTCCTTTGCACTGGTGCCACCCGAGGTTGTTTTAATCCACCTGGGTCTCACTGTCTTCCTCCAGGATAATTTGGGGCCACCTTGTAGGGTATGAGAAGCACACAAGAGAACTGGAGAGTCAAGGGTACTGCATGGGAATCTATGAGAGGACAGGATGGACAGGCAGTCACAAGACCCCATGTTCTCAGCCCACACTTATGAACTGGGATGGTAACTGGGGGAAGAGCTGGCCTGGAGGCTAACCTGTAACCCCGCTTCACGCAGTGCCAGATCAGGTGAGCAAAATCACACCAGCCCTGGCCAAGGGCTGCTGGCCGGAAAGACAGTTTTCATATGGTCAAAAGCGTTTTCTGCCGTGATCAAGGTCTCCACCCTAATGCATCTGAAAGGCACCTCAACTTCCTGTCCCCACCAGACACAGAACACGGCCTTTCCAGGGAGGGCTCATAGGAGAATTCTCACAAAGACTGAAATATGCCCATGGGTTAAGCACATCCCAGGAGGCCAGGTAAGGGTGGGGGAAAAGCCAGTCCCCCACCTCTGCAGGGGTACCCCAGGAGCCATGTGATCCAGGAGATTGAGTCTGGCCCCAATCCTGCCCTGGTCCTGTAGCCTCCCCTACCTCTGCCAGTGCTGCTCGGGGCCAGGGCTCTTACAGCTCTCTGGGTCAGAGGAGCTTGACTCTCTACTCCAGCCCCCTGCCCCACATCCCTGTGGCTGGGGGCTGGGCCCTTGCCATTGTGTGTGCCCGGGTCGGTTGGCATGGGAACTCAGATCAGGAGGCGGGCGGATCACTAATTGCAATTTGCCAAGCTGAATGTCAGGACTGTGATGGAAAAAAAAAAAAAAATCAACATCAAAAGAAAGAGGTATTAGCTTTAGCTTGTTGCTGGTTTAAGCCACAGCCTGATGCCCACCTCTGCGCCCCACTGCAGGGAAAAAGTGAACACTGAGCGCTGGGGGAGGCCAGGCTGCAGGCCCGGCTACGAAGGGTGATCAGGTCTTAACCACCAGCTGGGGGAGGGCAAAGCGAGCAGAGAATGGACAGCCTGCCTGGCCTCTGGCTCCTGTCCACCAGGCACTGATGGCTTGGCCCTGGCTGAGGATGGACAGTGTGGCAGGTGGCTGTTTTATGCTCCTGAGACAGAGCCCGGGGTGGGGGGCTGGCTAATGTTGAGATGGGCTGCCGCACAGTCCTGTGTCCAGCTAGGCAGGTGGCACATGAATGGCTGAGGTCAAGGAACTGATCTCCAAGGGAACTGTTAGCTCTACCCTGGGCCTGACCCTGACCTCAGCCACTCCCTGGTCTAGGGGACAGAATGCCGATCACCATATTCCTGAGACAGGTACAAGGGCTCCCGTGATGTACAAGGTGTGGGGCCAGCATGTCAATTTTCACAGAGAAGCAAAGCCCCACTTACCATCCCACTTTACAGATGAGTAAACTGAGGCTCAGAGGCTTTAAAAGTGACCCACCCAAGGTCATCCACCCAGGAAGTGGTGAACTTGACCCAGGGGTGTGCTGGAGTTAGCAACAGCCGATAGTATGCAACTCCTCCCAACTCTGCATTCAGCGTCCTCACCTCGGGAGCTTGAAATCGTCGTAGTGGAAATTCTCATAGCCCAGAAATCTGCAAATGCTGCCAATCTCAGTTTTTTTTCCCCCAGAGAGTGAACTGTCAACATTTACCAACACAGCACTGATATGACCCCAGGCTGTTGACTCTTTTCTAGTGTATCTATAGGTCTTTGGTGCTAGAATTTCACAGGTAAGTAAAGAAAAATTAGTTGAAAGAGCAGACATGGATGCCGAGTTTTTATTTTGCTCAGACAACACATTGCTATTGTTACCATTATTATAATCACCATCATTTCATCAAAAAAGGCTACTGCAACACAAAAAAAATGTTTAAAGAACTAAATCTCAGAATAAAGTCCAATTCTTCCCAAGACACATCCATATCCACATCCACTCTCCCTCTCCGCCCCCCCGCCACACACACGTCTTCC
>NW_011494876.1:15253751-15263221 GCF_000754665.1 Bison bison bison | reverse complement strand
CCCCCCCCAGCTGAGCAGCTCTAGACCCTGCTAGGGGCCCACAGGGACGGGCCTACCCACACCACATCAGAACACGCACACCCTCCTGGGGTCTAGGGCTGGCTCTAGCCCTTGGTTTGGCACAGTGGGTCTGCTGGGTAGACCCCAGCTGCACTGCCCATCATCACGATACCATGGAAATCAAGATATTCTGATTTGTTACCTAAACCAAACCCAACTAGGAAGGCAACACATGTCCAACAGTTTAAAAGAAAGTGACAGATCATTGATTTCATCATCACAGAGATGTGATTTGGGGGCTCCAGGGTTTGGCTGGTGCCCCAGTGCTGGCTCCAAGGGTAACAAATGGGACCAAGGAGGCCAGGAGTCAACCATGTACCTGCAGTGTTCCTGCCCAGAGGCCAGAGAAATCACCCTGGCCAGCCCAGTCACACTCCAGCAGAAGGGCATGGGGACTTTGGAAGGATGGGGGAGACATTAGGACCCACGGCTCCACTGGGTCAAAGGCAAACTGACCAAATCCTGCCTGGGGTCCCAACAATCTGGACCCAAGTGCCCGGATATGCCACCGCCTCCCGGGCCAGACAGTGTGGCCCATGGGTCACCCTCCCAACATGACAGATCCACCTGCTAGCTCCCCATATCCCTGTGATTTTCCATGCTCTTCACTGAGATGACACTGCTCATTGCCAAGTGTCTCCAAGTGCCAAATTAGCACAACAGTGAGGAGAGAGAGCATCTGGGAGGAGGCACGTGCAGCCAGGGACTGCAGCCGGCAGGATGCCTGGGGTGGGTACGAGAGGCTGGGGACAGCCTCACACCACTGTGTCCCCCGATGTGCCCGAACCTAGTGGGGTAGAGGCACTGAGCCCCCATTTCACAAACAAGAAAACTGAGGCCTCTGGCAAGGAGCTATCTTCTACAGAGAGAAGCCAGGCCCACCCGTCCTCCTGGGTCCATCAGCTCTATGACCCCACCTGCCCAAGGACGGTGTAGCCTCTGGGAGGCCTCAGGGAGAGGCTACCTCTGCAAGCTGTCTGTGTGAATGTGGAAAGTTCTTGCCCCTCGGAACCTCAGCTTTCTGGTCTGTAAACAGGGACAGTAATGATTAGCTGAATAACTTTCAGGGCCAAATCCACAGGGCAACTTTGATGAGCAGTATTATTATTTGGCAGTCCCCTGGGGGCTAGAAGCTTATCAAATTCAGACTCCCTCTCCCCCACCCAGTGTTTAGGAAATCTTCCCTGATTGCCTGCTTGTGGGGAAGGGGCATGGAGGTAGGGTGCTAGAAATACGGTTTCCCTAATAGCTCCTGCAATCCCCTGCTCCCCAGACTAAGAGAGGCAGGGAGCAGGCACAGGGCCAAGATGTGTGTGTCCAAGGGCTAGCGGGCTGAGGGCAAGCCCAGCAGGAAGAAGACAACATTAGGTGCTGTGGTGCTCTCTGGGTCTCAGTCTCCAAGGCATGTTTCAGAACCAAGAGGAGTATGTGAGGCAAGAGGAGGTGTCATCATCAAGCAGGGGAGCAAAATCATCCATGTGTGGGGTGAGGAACGGAAGCTGAGGGCCCCTTTAGCAGACAGAACCATTGAGACCCCAGCTAGAAGGCTGGGGAGGCCCAGGTCAAACTACAGAGCACCTGGGGTGAGGGCGTATAGCCCTGAGGCTGGCTGCACAGGCTTGTCCAGAGGGAGAAGAGGGAGGGGAGTGGAGGGGAGGGGTGGGGGCGGGAGGGGAGGGACGGGAGGAGGAAGAGGGGAAGGAGTGAAGAGGGAAGAGGGGAAGAGCCTGCGTGCAGATGCAGCAGCACAGTTTAAATTGTTGCCAGTTGTTAATTTTATACGTGAAGTTGTTGATCAGAATGTGATTTAATTGTACAGTATAATCCAGGCTTTTGGAATAAATTATGCAGAAAACTCATCTATAATTAAACAAATCAAAAAACCAGAGACAGGTGACACTGCAGGTTCACCCTCAGAGGGCACTGCTAGGTGTGGGCGGCTGGACCCTGCAGAGGGACTAGAGGGAAGGGGGAGGGCTCCGTTCAAGAGCAGACAGGGGAAGGCCTGGGAGAGGCTAAGGCCCACCAGGGCTGAGGGTTTCCGGGCCCCCAACTACCTCTGCAGGCCTTTTCACCACTCCCAAGGAGGCATTTTTTGCCACCAAAGTCCTGCTACAGACTGCCTCCACCAGACAGGCTGCCTGGATAAACCCCATCCACTGGGGGCCTAAGAGCAGTCTACAGCCTTCCCTGCTCAGCTCAAGCAGGGCAGTCATCGTGGAGCAGGAGATGCTGAGGGTAGAAGAACAGGTGAGGCTGGAGGAGTGGAGGGCAGGGCTGGGCTCGGGCAGTGAGGAGTGTGGGGGAGGCCACTTGCTGTCGAGGGTACGTGAACCAAATTTGCCGTGGTGGGGGCCCACAGGTCTCCTGCTTCTCTCGTGACAGACTGGCCAATTATTCTCTTAGTTCTGGGGGAGGCGATGATTTAAATTAAAGTGCTATTTAATTATTCTATTTCAGCTGGCCTGCCACCTCCCACCTTGGTGCCTTCACAGTGTTCTGAAGGGGAAAGAAAACGTAGGGTAGGAGCTGGGTGGTGGTCTGAGAGAGACAGAGGGAGAGATGGGAGGGATAGAGACATGAAAAGAGCCCAGGAGACCTGGTCCAGAGGGCCTGGGTATCATGTTTACCCTGTCGCAGGGGAAGATGACTTGTAAGGAGGCAAGGAGGCCATTCCCCATTCCAGCCACGAAAGGCCACCCCGAGCTCAGAGAGCAGTAGTGGCCCCTGCTGAAAGAGGGCTTGGGATGTGGCCAGCCCCTCCGCTAGGCCACAGCCCTGCTGCCAACAGCAGGAAGCTCCAGACTGCACCCCAGACTGTGGCACCTCCAGAGCCACTTCCCCCAAGGAGTCCTCCCTGACCACTCAGTGGATATCCCTCTCTACCTAGACTGAGTGCCCAGATTCAGCCCTGGCTCTTCCATGACCTTGGACCAGATGTGCCCTCTTAGGCCTCAGTTTTCCCATCTGGAAAATGGAGATAAAGCTCACCACTTGTCCACCTCCCAGGACCCAAAACAAGCAGGAGGGGACTGGTGCCCCACGGAAGGGATGCTAACCATGATGACTGCCCCAACACACATGTGCACAGACTCATCTGGGCAGCAGGGCTGTCCTCTCCTCAGTCCAGTCCCCCTCCTCAGACCCGCTCTCATAAAGTATGGGATGGCTGTGTCTCCTCCTTGGACTGGGCTTCTGGGTGGGCCACAGCCCCCTCCTGCACTACCTAAGAGACCTCGCCTGACCCAGGGGAGACTCCCAGGAAAAGGCAGGGCCTCTACGATCAGAGCGTCCTTGCTGCTTATCCGCTCAGGAGAGAAGACTCTTGGGCCTCAACATCTTTTGGGGCTCAAAGCCCAGAGTAGGGCCCCTGATCTTGATTGGATCACAGCCTCCGAAAAACAAAGAGCAAGTGTAGCCAAGGTCATTCACTCTCAAGAGGCCAAGTGGTCAAATCACTCCAAGCCATTGAGGCCAGAGTGCTTGGAGGTGTGTAGACCAGTCAGCGCCGGCCTGGCACTGCACCAACCATGGTGGGGTGGGGCTGCACTGGAGCCTGGGGAGATGGAAGCATGCCGGTTCAGCCAAGTCACATGGAATAAGGCTCCCTGGTTAGCCATCCACCTCTTCACAAGCAGGTAAGCTGAGATGCAGACTCAAAGGGACAGGCTCATCTTCAACAGATTTGATTCAGCTTAAAGGACTCCTAAGAAAAAAACCCCTGGAGGCTCAGATAGTAAAGCGTCTGCCTATAATGCAGAAGACCCAGGTTCAATCCCTGGGTCGGGAAGATCCCCTAGAGAAGGAAATGGCAACCCACTCCAGTACTCTTGCCTGGAAAATCCCATGGACAGAGAAGCGTGGTGGGCTACAGTCTATGGGGTCGCAAAGAGTTGGACATGACTGAGCGACTTCACTTTAAGGGACTCCAAAGTGTGAGTAACATGGGGCCCCAGGAGCACTGTCTCCACCCCCACCTATCCATCCCATGCACAGAGAGGAAGGCAGCCCACTTATCGCAAGGGATCGTCAGAGATTCCCTGGTGCCGGGGAGGGGCTGGTGCTGCTGAAGCTCAAATTAGTCCAAATCCATCGGTCTCGACTATGTGTGTCTTGGGACCCTGCCCAAATACTGCTCCTTAATGAGGTTATTAATTACGGGCTGTCCCTTCCCTTTCTTCATCGGGGAGAAAGCCTTCCTTCCAGTCGGCTCTTGGCTGGGAGGCTGCAAGCCTGTGCCTCCCCACTTAGACTACCGGTGAACAGTCGTTCACTTTAATTAGGGCGTCAGGTCCAGCCCAGTATTTACTCCTAATAGCCTGATGGGGGGAGGGGAGAAGGCCTGGAAGCAGGGAGCCGCAATCACCCAGGGCTGGCAGAGCCGGGCAGTCCACTTGGCTCAGAGAGGGATGGACAGTGTTCCAGGCTCACACAGTAGGAGGCCACAGCATTTTGCCTCACTCCCCGCCATCAGGGCCGGACTGAGGACCCACAGGGGCTCCTGCAGCCAGGGAGGACCTCGAGGAGTGGGACAAGCCAGCAACAGACAGGCTGAGAAGGAGGTTTCCCAGGGGAGATTAGGAAGCCAGCATGGAAGGCCCACCTGAGCCTGACTTGTCTCTCTCTGATGTGGTTAGTTGTGTGACCTTGGCGACATCCTTTCCCTCGTCTGGGCCTCAGTTAACTCATCTAGAAAGTGAACTGGAGCAACACAGTATTATGTCAATACTGTCACACCCAGAACCACAGGGCTCCTGAGCAGCCCTTCAGCGGGGCCCTCCTCTCCAGGCCTGGCCTGGGGCAGTGGGAGCAGTCCCTGCAGAACTAGGAGAGGGCCTAGTGGAGGCACTAGGGAGCCAGGGAGACGAAGAAGGTGCACAGAAGGAAGCGGGCCATTGGTCTGCAGGACTGCGGACGACTGAGGCCCAGACCCAGGCTGTGGACTCGGCCAGGGCAGGCAGTGGCTCCCAGGCTGAATCTCCTTCGGCCCCTGCCGTGTGCCAGGTCCCGTTCTGTGGTCCACACCCGGCTCTGTGGTTTGGACTCTCCAGGTCTCAGTTTCCCTCTCTGCCCCAGGAGGGATGGCCTGGGGTCTCCAGAGGCCACTCGGGGGTTTGTTTCCAAGGGGTTGAGTGAGGCCTCATGCCCGGCTCACCGGGCCTGAATTACCTTCACAGCAGTTAGATCATCATCCCTGGTCCTCAGAGGGGAAAACTGAGGTACAGAGCAACTGCATGAGGCGCCCAAGGCCACACGGCTGATGAGCACACAGCTCTGCCCAGCTGCAGCATGGCCGGTCCACCTGGATGCCTAATGGGCCTCTCAAACTGAATGGGTCCAAAACCCAGGCCCTTCCCCTCCCTCTGAACCCTCTTCTCCCTCTCTCCACACCCCCGGATGTCAGCTCTTTGGTTCAGGCCAGAAGCCTCAGGGTGACCTGGAACCTGCTTTCTCTCGTGCCCATATCCCATCTCAGCAAGTGCCGTGGGCTCCACCTTCACAACCCGCCCACCACCCTCCACCTCCCCAACCCCACGCCTGCCTGGGCCATGGTCATCTCTTTCCAGGACAAGTGATGGAATCACCAGTTCACTGGTCTTCAGCCTCTGCCCTTTGGAACCCCCGCTTCCCGCCGCGCCCCCGCCTAAGGCTGTTCACCTCCACACTCAGCCAGAGTGTCCTGCTGGAACAGTGCGCCTCCTCAGTCAACACCCAAAGCCCATCCAGGGGCCGAACTCACAATGGCCTCTCTGACCTCACTTCTCAGGCCACACTGGCCTCCTCACTGTGGCTTGAATACACTCCTGTAGTCCCTGCCCAGCCTTTGCACACGCTATTCCCTTGGCCTGGATCAGCCTCTTCTCAGAAGTCCTCAAGGCTCCCCTCTCGCCTCGTTCGGGGAAGTCCACTGTGCCCCCTCCTCCCATTTTAAGTGGTACCCTCCCAGCAGCCACCGATCTCCGTGCCCTCCAGGGGTTATTGTTTTAGCTAAAATTCCCTCAGACCTCCTCTTCTTTACTGCCCCCACTGCGCTGGGCTGGGAGCCCTGAGGGAGGAGGCCCCAGGTCTCCAGCCTGGAGGAACAGGCCCTTGGCCGAGCAAGCGCACCTCCCCAGCCGGCTCCAAGCCCCACACCGTCCCGCCCAGCCCGCACACGATGGCCACAGGAGCGGGCAGGTGGGGTGCGCAGTGCAGCCCTGCAGGAGGGCTAGAAGCGCAGCGGCTGCCCCAGGGACAGCCCAGGAGGCCCTCCCTTTCCCCAGCTCCTCTCCGTATGAATTATTAAAGCTCATTTATGATGGGCCTGCCCAGGCCTGTGGCTTCTGTGCATAATTCATGGCTCTCCCAGAAAGGCCGGGTGCTGGCGCAGCCACTTCTTCCAGGAAGCAAGCAACGTGCGGGCAGATCTGGGGCTGTCCTCACTCATCCCTGTCACCATGTCCGGATCTCGGGCAGCCTAGGACCTCGGCCCTCCACCCACTCTCCTCCACCTGGGATTCTGGCTCCCAGGGCTGAAGTCCACAAACTTTGTGCAGACTCACCCATCCCCGTCTCTGTGCCTCGGTTTCCATCTGTGGGCTGAAGGAGTCGCTGGTTTTCACACCGCAGGGACTGCAGTTATCACCCGCCTCCACTCCCCTGGGGAGGCCCATGGGCTCCCAAGGTACCAACACTTGGGGTCACTGTCTGTGAATTTCCCAGCAATCTAGAGCTGGGATGTAGCACTGAACAACGGGAGCTCACAAACTAGCTAAGGGCACTCTAGACCAAAACAGAAAGTCCAGGCCAGGGATGTGGGGTATGGACAGTCACTTGGCCCAGGATCCACCGTCTGCTCCTCAGGCCTGGAGCCACCTGCCCCACTCACTGACACGGATCGTGGGCATTTGGGGGTCTGCAGCGCCTCCTTCTCTCCCCAGCATGTTCCCCCAGGTAGTCGGGTACAAGACAAAAGAGACCAGACCCATTTAACAACCTAGCAAACTGAGGTTCAGTGAGGCTGGCTCTTGGAGCCACGGCTGGTATACTGACACCGCCAGGTGCAGTGATGGAAGAACCGCACCCAAGCTTGTTCTCATGAGGTGGCCAGCAGTGTTGAGGTGCCTGTGGTGGTCACCAGGAGAGTAGGGGGGAACCTGGGAGCTCCAGATGCCTGCTCCTGCCCCACGCCAGTAGCCGAAGCCTGATTGGAGGTGCAAGAGAGGCTCTGTCCACGTGTCATCAACCACTCCAGTTGGATTCTGTGATTCACACATCCTATCTCCCTTCACGTACCTCCTCCCCACCCTCCAGCATGAGTCAAATCCTCTCTGAGCCACAAATAGCCGTCTTCCATTTATGTCCTGGCTATGGCCTCCTGCCTCGAGGAGGACAGAAACCCCTCTCACAGTCTTCTATTCCTTCTCAGGGAAGAAATCCCACGCCCCACCCCATGGAAGCTGGCAAGGCCCCATAGGACACACAGGTGCAAAAGAGAGGTGGAGCCAAGACCAGAAAAGAACTTAACCCATCACGGCCAGCGTTGTTGTCTGGTTTTGTGCCTCCTCTACCTGGCCAAGTCACCTCTGGTGGGAAGTCTTCCTGGATTTCTCTCCACCCTGCTCTCAAACCCATAGTCCTTACTCCACTTTACTGACCCTTGCCTTAGGTAGGGGCTGCAGTCTGGTTCCCCTCACCAAGCTCCCTGAAGAACTTCGCTTGCAGGACAGCAAAGAAGAGTCTTTTGGAAATGCTTGGGGATACATTTCCCTGAACATCCTCCCATCACCAGATTGGTGCCCCCCCGCCCCCCCCATCCACCTCTCTCTACAGTGGGGGAGAGGCTGGAAGGGAGGGCAAGAAAAAGGCTTCCCACTTCAGTAGGCAGAGCACTGAGGAAAGGAACTGATGATGCAAAGCACCTGTTGTGTGCCGGGGGCTCCTGTGTGAGCTCACTGAAGTCTCACAGCACCCCTGGCTAGGTGCGAACTGGTTCAAGCCCGCTTCATGGACAGCGACCAAGGCCACACAGCTAGTCTGTGCTCAACCAGAATTTGAACCCTGCAAAGAGTGGCTCCAGAGCTCACGCTCTGTTCCTAGGTGATCCAGCTTTCTTAATCCCAAAGTGGGCTTCAACGGCCAAGATTTAGGAAATAGGGTGCCGCTAAGGGCCACTCCTCATTTATGACCTTTTCCACCATAGAGAAGGGGTCCATTCCAAATCAGGGCCCTCACTGCCTCCCCAGGCAAGCCAAAGCTGGGCAATCAGAGAGTCCTTCCTTTTATCCCAACAAAGCCACCCTGCTGCAGGAATGATGTCTCAGCAGCGCACAGCCCTAGCTCCCTCCAATCCCTCCCATGACAGGGGAGATGCCCACTTCCTTTGCGATCTGCCCCTCCCTAGTGAGCTCCGGGCTCCTCAGTGCAAGCCAAGCTGCCTGTAAATCAAATGCAAGTGCTCGTTTGCCTTTTCTCTCCACACTCCACAGTGAATCCGTAAGCAATGTAAATTCCCTCTGCGAGACACGGCGAGTAGGGGCCTTGTGGTGCCACCCCAGCGGCCCCACCTCCTCCTGAGAAGTCCCAGGATGGTGGCCGCCCCAAAAGGAGCCACTGCCTGGTGAGCGTGTGTTGTCCTCAGAGCTGGTTTGACGAGTAGCAGGTGGTCCAACTCAGCAGGGCTTATCACAGACAAAATACTCTGGAGATGTTTCCAACCTTCTACAAATCCCTACTAGCTCCCTCACTCCCCATTCATTCATTCATTCATTCATGTATACAGTTACTAAGCCAAGCTCCAGGCTGGACATGGGGAAGGGACACAGTAGTGAGCAGGGCAGATGCAGGCTAGAACTTGGAATTCAACCAGAGAAGGCATCTGATCTGATCCAGACTCAGTACATGGAGGGAGGAGGAGTCTGGTGGGGGTGTGGACTGCACAGCAAGGGGTCTGACCCACCTAGGGCTCTGGCAGGTAAAGGCTGCGTTGCAGGGCAGCAGGGCAGTTCAGACAGAGGGTGCAGCACATGCTCAGAGGGTGAGTTCGGCACGGGATGATGCCCTATGAACACCACAGACCGACCACGGGCACCGAGCAGGCTGCTCGGACACTGATGCCTGCAGCACTCTGTCCTCAAGGACATGGTGAGCGAAGGATGGAGAGCTCTCGACAGTGGGGAGAGGAGCACAGTCAACGGATGGGAAACTAAGGGTTCAAAGAGCAGGGCTCTCCGCGTGGTCCTCGGCACCCAGCCTGGGAGGCTCAGCTCCTCCAGGCCCTCTCCAGAGGCACACATGCATATCCAGCTTTGACACCTCTCCATCTGGACCCCTAGTCCGCATCTCAAACTCAGTGTGTCCAATACCTGCTGGTCCCCTGGACTGACTTTTCCCAGGCCTCTTCCAGCAGGTATTGGACACACTGAGTTTGA
>NW_011494876.1:15244497-15253651 GCF_000754665.1 Bison bison bison | reverse complement strand
GCGTACCTGGTGAAACCCGTCCTTCCAGCTGCTCAAGCCAATTGCCTGACATCTCCTGACACCCCTGTCCTTTCTCATACCCGGACCATCTGTATGTCTCACAACCACCACAGCCACCACCCTGGTGCTCCTCTGTTCACATCTCTCCCGGGGCACCCAGTTCAAAGTCATGCTAATTTAATGGCCCAGCCTGTCCAGGTCCCTGTTGCCCTCTGACCTCCCCACCTCCCATCCTCCTCCTGCTCAACCACATCCCACCTCAGGGCCTTTGCACTGGCCATTCCTCTGCTTAGAACACTCTCCTCCTAGATACTCATGTGGCTCCCACTCTCCCATCCTTCCAGGTTTTCCTCATGTTTCAGTGAGGCCCACTCTGACCTGCCCCCTCTAGTTAACCCCTCTCCCAATTCATCCTGTCCCTTCTCCATGGTGTCTGTCACCTCCCAACACAGCATGTCCTCTGTCTACATCATCTCCCCAGACTGCTGTCTGCCTGTCCTCGTCAGTGCCTGGTGCACGGCAGATGCTCACGAGCGTGGAGAGAATGAATGAACGGCAGGTTGTGGCGAGTGTCCGTGGAGGGAACAAATGTGCCCGCAGCGGGGGAGGCACCGTCTGGAAGAAGATGAACCGAGGAGGAGTCTCAGGTAGGACCAAACCCATAGGCTGTCCAACAGCCGTGTGGCCCCCTTGCACTGACTTGTGGTCACCTCTGCCCTGGCATTTGACCTGCTCTATGCTTACAATCATGGCTTCCCAGGTGGCTCAGTGGTAAAGAATCTGCCTGCCAATGCAGGAAGACCCGGGGTCAATCCCTGGTCAGGAAGATCCCCTGGATAAGGAAATGGCACCCGTTCCAGTATTCTTGCCTGGGAAATCCCATGGACAGAGGAGCCTGGAGGGCTACAGCCCATGGGGTTGCACAGAGTCAGACACAACTGAGTGACTGAGTATGCATGCACGCGTGCTCACAATCATAAAATATAGAAAACAGGATCCCATTTTAGAGATTAGAAAACTGAGGAACGAAATGACTCATAGTCACATATGCGGCTCTCTTTATAGCCCCAGCTCCTGCCCTCCTCGACCCCCATCCCCTGGACCATGCTTTCCTGCAAGCAGCAGGCAGATAGTACAGTGAGGCCAACAAAGCCCACGGCTCCAGGTCCCTCTAGACGGCTCCGTGATGTCCCCACCCTTCTACGTTTTAGAGTAATGGCCTCCTGCATACGCCAGCAGTCTGGAAATCACCTGTGAAATATATTTCCCCCAGCACTGGCTCGGAAACCATGTAAATCACTCGGCTTAATGGCCTCTGGGATTGTTCCCCGCCCCCCCCCCCCAGCCACTCTGTGCCAGGGAATGTGGGGCCGCGGGGCACGAGGCAGGCAGAGCCCCGGTCATGGGCTCCTACGAGGCAGCACGCAGGGGTGCAGCAGCCTCAGGGAGCTCAGCAGCACGAGACGGATGGGGCCTGCCTGGAGCTTGCAGAACTGAGGCTGGATCCACATGGCCAAGCCTCTCCCCCACCCCTTGTCCTTGTTCCCCATCAGTGCTTGCTCTCAGAGAAAGATGGGTCCTGGTACTCTCCCTGGGGCCCCCAGAGCCCTGACTTGGGGTGGGGCGGGGGCACCCAAGGCCTCAGGAATGGCTGGGGACCCTGAGAGGACCTGTCAGACCTCCACCCCACCTCCCCCAGCCAGCCAGGGCCTGCGTCTCATCACCCCTCAGATGCTGCCTCGTGCACCACTCATGTGCGGTTATCGTTTTCCTGGCCTCACTTCCATTTCTTCCTCCCTGACGATCTCTCCCATGGACTGTGCGCGCAGACAGCTCAGGTTTGGGGAGGGGACTTAGGTGGGGCTGGGCCATCAGGAGGCAGGTCCTGAGACATGGGAGGGCCATGGAGCGGTCAGCAGTGCAGATGAGGCCCGAGAAAGTGTCAACACAGAGGGGCAGTCAGGAAGGGACATGGCAGCCAGCTGAGGCAGCCGGGTGATCGCCCTGAAATCCCCCTGAAATGTGTGGCCGGAGGCTGCACGCTCTGGCCACTGGCCACATGTACAGAGACACCTGTGAACAGCTGGCTCCACTGGTACCAGGGCCAGGAGACTCCCCAGGACCAGTGCACCGGCCCCTACCCCCTTCCTCTGGAAGCCTCAGTTCTCCTTGCGGGCAGAGCAGGGCAGGGGGAGGGCTCCTGTGTTTACGTTCCTATTCTCTATGGCCATAGCTTTCTACCTTGGCTCATCTGGGGCAGCTCCGGAAAAATGCTGATGCCCAGGCCCTATCCCACCCAATTAAATAACACAGCCCATGGAGTCCTGGACCTCGCCTGCATCTCTCTCCCCCAGGAGGCAGTCCCCAAGCTGGGGCATCCGTTGTAAGAGAGCCCTTGCATGAGGTGGCCTCTGTCCTGTCACAACAACAAACCCAGGGCCACATGGGAGCCTGTCCTAGAACCTGTAAAAGCTGGTCCAGCTTAAAGAGACATAAGCAGCTTGACCTGTAGACACACCTGTGCTGACTCTCAGTTCAGCGAATATTTTGTGAGCACTTGATGTGTGCTAGCCTGAAGCTCTGGCCGACGACAGGTGGTCGTGACCCCCGCCCCCTCCAGGCATACAGCCTGGAAGGGGAAGCAGCAGGTCTATTGCAGGAAAAGAATAGGGGAGACTTTAGGGGCACCTAGGAAGCCCCTGAGCTGCCCAGGGAAGTCAGAGGAGGCTTCATGACATAGCGACTGCCAGTCAAGTACTAGGAGACAGGCAGGGGCTGGCCAGACCATAGGTGGCGTCCTGCTTAGGGCTGGCAGGGCCCTGTGCAGCCCACCCAACCTCTCTCAGGCTTACTTCATGTTCAGTTCACAAGAAATGCTTGTTAAACCTCTATGGAAGGAGATGGCTGCTGCCCTCGTGCTGTGCATCCTGAGGGCAGAGATCCCCCCCGGGCCTGTCACTACGCCGATCAGAAGCAGCCCCCTCGGCCATGGTCTTCCTAGCACCAGCTTAAAGGACAGGACAGAGGTGGGAGCTCTGCAGATGGGGTGGCAGGAGAGCGCCATCATCAGCTGCAGAAGAATGCATCACTCTAGAGGGTCCTGGGAATGCTGAAGACACTGAGGCTGGGAGGAGGAGGGTAAGCTCCCACCGTAAGCCGGAGAGGGCTAGGGTGGAGTAGGGAGAAACTGAGACAAGAAGGGCAGAGGGATGGGAGTGATGGAAGAGTGCAGGAGTGTGGGGTACCCTGAGGGTCCTGTGTTGGGGGCTCTCTGGAGGAGGCAGGCTGTAGAAGGACTGTGTGCAGCAGTGGCTAAGTGCCCAGACCCAAGTGCTGAGGTGTAATCCTGCCTTCACCACTCACCATCTGTGTGATTTCAGTATCACTTGGCCTTGTTGAACCTCAATTTTTCTTGTCTGTGAAATGGGACTAAAAATGGATTGATTTCATTTGTTAGCATATGTGGAATACAGCACCTGGGGCTCAGATCACAGTGATTGATGATGTGGTTAAAATTACTTCCTTTACAAATGTTTCCTCAAACGTGAACACTCTCCCTTCCTCTCCCTTCCTTCTTCCTCTTGTCAGTCTTCTTGTCTGACCCTGAAACAGATCCTGCTTCCCCATGTTCTATCACTAACCGTCTTCTCGCTAACAAAACCCAAGTCTGCAAGAATCTCTGCCGCCTCCAGCCCCAAGGTGACCCCATCCTTAACTCAAGGGTAAATCCTGATTAGCTTGAGCCAATCACAATGTACCTTCCTGATTGTCAGTGATTGGTTTAGAGTGTACATGTGACCCAGTGCTAGCCAATGAGATGTGAGGGGAATTTGGCTAGGGGCTTCTGGTTTAGGTTTCCCAGCCTTCTTTTAAGAGGAACTCAGAGGAAACATCTCCTGTTTTACTCCTAATGTCTGGGACATGTGATGCCTGGAGCTGTGGCAGCCATCTTATTGCCATGAGGGAAGTTAGTCAAGGACAGACAGCCACACCAAAGTAAGACCAGCCAGGCAGAGTGCAGGTGAAGCCTTGGTCCTTGATGACAACCTATCCGTACCCACCTCTGGGTTCCCTGTCAGAGAGTCTAACCATGATGAAAAAAATTAATATGCTAGGATTCCCAAGGTGTGTACAGAAGCAGCCTCTTTTCCTAGCAGCCATTCCTTGGACTCAGCTTTTGAAGTGTTAGTAGTTAGCTCAATGCCTACTCCTGGAAGGCCCCTACAAAGTGAGCACAGAGCTGGGAGTCGGGGGAGGCACAGGGTTGGAGGAGAGGCCCACAGGAGTAGGCAGCAATGATCTGGAAGGCTTCTTGGCTCAATACTCAGGCTGAGCAGGCCAGTCTAAAATAGGGACACAGCCAGGAGGCAGAGAGGCCAGAGTTCCTACTAGGACTTGCAAGTGGCTTGGCCTGGCTGGAGTCTAGTCAAAGAGCTAGTAGCCAGAGACCAGAGCCAGCCCAGGAAGGCCCCCAAATGCTAGGTGAGAAGCGGAGCTCTGCCCACAGCAGGTTTCTGGAGTTCAAGGTCATAGCTAACCTTCAGTGAAAGACACTAGAGCATGCCTGGCAGGTCCAGGAAAGGAAGGGAAGACGCCTGAGTTCTCACCATGCCCACCCCAGCCTCTGCTCACAGGGAGAAAGGAGAAATGCCCATCTGGGAGAGCCCCCTGCATGGAGGCCTGTTCTGCTAGCTCACTTCTCTTTTCCAATAAGTGAAGTTGGGGGCAGGGCTGAGGTGGGTTGTTTTGTTGTTTGTTTGTTGGAACCAGTGGCAGCACCAGGCCTGACCTTTAAGGCTTCAAATATAGCATTTCAGGCGATGCAGGAGGGAGGAGAACATGCACTGAGCGGGGAAGTTACCAAGGCTAAAATGCCACATCAGCCACGTCAGGCTGGAAACCTGCAGCAGGGTCAGGGGTCTCTACCCATCTCAGAACACCCCAGCCCATTCATGCCCACCTGGCAACAAGGTGTCCTTCCCAAGGGTCCCCTGAAAGCCTCGCTGACTCTAAGATGGCACAAGGGTACCAACAACGTCTGCCCCAGAGAAACACCAGGAACTGGGGTCCCACACCACAGGCACCTTGCTCCGTGGGGTTTGCCAAAGGAGGCCTCAAATCGCTCCCATGTCATGTCAAGGATGTTTTTATTTAAGAGAATCATTTGTATATCTTGGTGCAAGGATGGCTGAATGGGTGGCACCCTTTGGGCAGCCTGCACTGAGCCCCACATGGGAGCCTGGGCCCTGCCCACAGACTGTGTGTAGCCAGAGGAAATGTGGGGCCTGAAGGCTCCTTCTGGTACTCAGATGTCAATTTCTCTCTCTGTACAATGGAGGCATCTAGGTTACCAGGGGATTCTGTGGCTGGGATATTCCTTCCCAAATCAGGGACTCAGGCAAGGCCCATTATCTGCCCAAAGAGACTGTCGTGCCAGGCTCCCTACCCTCACAGCCCCTGTAGGCGCCCCAGACCTCTGCAGAAGCCTCCCAAGATACCTAGGCTGCTGGGGTGTCCAAGCACTGACAATATACAGGCTTTGAGAATGCCAGGAAAGCAAAACTTGCAGTTCTCTTAGACATCACAACCCATCAGCTCAGGGCGCACATATCCCAAAGGCCAGCACCCAGCACAAGACACCCAGACTGCCTTGCTTACGAAGACCCAGTAGGCAAAAATTCATCCTTGAAAAGAAGAGCTTTGCTGGAGGCATCCCAAATAGAGGAACATGCGGGCATCATCAAGTCGAAGCTTTTATACCCGAATCATGCCTGCAGCTGACTGTACAAATGTCTTGCTAAGAGCGAGAACCCCAAACCCACAGCAGATGCTTCACGGGAGGCCAGTCTCCCTCCCTTCAGCGTGCAAGTGAGCAGCACCCACTCCTAGAGAAAAACACGCCAGGCCAAGGTCACACAGCAAGGGTTTCCACTCTGCCTAAGCTACGACCTCCACTCGCTCCCCACACCCCCATCCAGATTCCACCTGGGAAAGGCTGTTAGCAAAGATGCTGCGCTTCACAAAGGACTCACCAAGCTTCTCAGAGTCCCAAGTCCTGTGGTGCATCTAAATAACCATTCGATTTGCAAAAATTTGAATTACAAGGATGCAGCTTCTGTGTGTTGCCTTTGCAGACTGTCAGCGAGCCAGTTGGTAGATGATCAAACTTCCCAGCTCAGCCTTAACTCAGGCTGTTCTTGACATAAAAGTTTGCACAACACTGGTCCTGACAACCGGGCTGCTTTATTTCCCGCTGCCAGCATTTGCCCAGTGGAGTCCTGGCATTAACCTCAAAGGCGGGTGCAGAAGGTGGGCATTGGGAGCGCATTCTGGGTGCAGAGATAAACCATACATATGTGCACACTTCCCTATGCACACTCACACAGAAGCACACACCCATATTCACATTCACAGGCACACACTAACACCTGTGTGCACACATGCGTGTGCATGTACACACAACCTGCACATATGCATGAAGCACACACACGGGCACACATTCACACGCACCCACACAAGCACACCTTCATATACAAATGGACACTCTCACAAGTGTGCACACACGTGAATATATCCAACAAATGTGCACAAACACACATAAAAGCACAAATATATAGATACTTCCATACATAAGCTCACATGTGCACACAGGCCACGGCCAAGCACAGGAGAAAGGACCCAGAAACCACAATGGAGTCTCAGAGCCTGGCTGGGTGGTAGGTGCCATGGGCAATGGGACAGGTGCCTAGCACTTGGAGTACGGGCCCAGCTGGACTGAGAACGCTCAGAGATCCAGTAAGAATCCCCTGCCTTTGTCATTCATCCTTCATGACCTTTCACAGCCCAACCCAATGAGGCAGCACAATCAAGGGAACCTTATTTTACAGACAAGGCCCAAGACCCAGAGAGGCTGAGGAAGCTCGCAAGGTTACAGCTGGTGAGAGGCGTGGCAGAACTTCTGTATGTGTCTAGAGGGGGCTCATTCAGGAAGATTCGTCCAGCAGGGAAGGAAGGCACCCAGGCAGGAACAAGGTGCCCAGGGTCTAAGGGGAGCAGGAAAGAGAGACAGAGGGGGTGACTTCTCCTCCTTCTTACCCACCTCTTTCTCCTTTGTTTAATGAGTCACTTCCAAGGTAGGGAGAGATGGTTAATAATCAGCGGCAAAGACCTCCGGGACCCCTCCCTCTCAGCTAAACAATTAGGCTGATCACAGCTCAAAATGGGTCAGTCTGAGAAGCCGCTTCCAGACACCCAAGGTGTGACCAGAGGCCAGTATGAGAGGCGCGGGCTCCTCACACTGGGGAAGTGGGACTCAGGCTGGGGTCAGGCCTCCCACCATAGCTGGAGCAGAGTGTGCAGAGGAGCAGGAAGATTCTGGACCTGTCTTCTTAAGGCACTGCCAGTGTCAGACTCAGAAGAGCCATAGAAAAGAGGAAACTGAGGCCCAGGGGGGTGGATGAGGCTGTCCAAGGTCACCACAATGCAAGCTGCCAACTGAGAGAATCGGGTTGGGACTGCCTTTGACAGAGGCCCCCAGGACCAGGCCAACACAAGGTTGGGGATCCTTAGGTTCCCCGTGTTGAAGATTTCCCTCCACGTAACCCCAGGTACACAGGCTTTCCTGCTCTGTAAGGCCAGATCCTTCATAGGCTCAGTCATCGGCACCAGCAGTGGCCAGGGGCCCAGCAGGCAGGACTAGCCCCAGGAAGAGGGGGCCCAGGTGAGGAGGGAGGGGAAGTAGGTGATCCTTAAGCAGGACCTAGGCCAGAGACACTAAACCAACTGCTTGAGTCCCACAGTGGCCAGTGGTCGTGCAGGGCTTGGCTGAGCGCTGTCCCAGGTCCTGCTTGTGGACCTAAATGACAGCATCCTTGAGTCCCTTGTAAGCCCCCCAGGGGCAGCTCGATCCACATGGCCACCTGCACCACCAACTCCTCCCCTTAGCCACAGGCAGCTCGGGAGGCTCTTCGGGTTACACAGGACAAGAGAGGGAGGGAAAGGAAAAAAACTAAAAACCACACATACACCTCCCTCTGGGAATACGAATATTGATTCTGTAGCTTCTTGTTTAGACAGTAGGCACCAGGAAAAAAAAAAACCAACCTGACACGAAGAGAGGCTCCCCCATTGGTTGAAGAGATGCAGCCAGCAGTGGGAAGGCCCCCTACCCTCATCTTTAGAGCACCCCAGGCCCTGGTGCCCCTCCCCAGACCTAAGGCCCTGAGCCCTCACTTAAGGACAGAGGTCACCTGTTCCCAAGGCAGATCTTGAATCTGGAAGCCCATGAGGATGGAACTGGGTAGGGTGGGTGGGTGCTGAAAGGGGAAGGAGAAAGAGACCATTCCCAACCCACAGACAGCAGCACCCTCCAAGGGAGGGCGCACGCCACATGCCTGCCTGCTTTGACTCCCAAACCTCCAGCTGCCCCTTGAACAGTTTCTTAGCAGATAGAACCCTGGCTCCCCAGCCCCCTAGGCCTCACATGTTCACACAGCATGAAAATGCAAGCATCTATTAAGGTCCAAGACCTCGGAAGTCCCCTCAGGCTTGAAAAAACTGCCGTGGCCCTAGAGCATCCAGCCTCAGGTTTCCATGAACAATCCCCATCCCGTTCACCCCTGACCTTTCCCTCTGGAACTATACTGGAATCTGGAGAGGGAGATGGCATCTCAGAGTCTTGAGATGAAGTCCCTCTTGCCTATCCCTCCATGACAGGCATGCCTGGCACGTGACTCAAAGCCCCGAAAAAGGAAAATCCTGCACTGGGCAGGGGGAGGGGGGCACTCCACGATCCCCTGTGTACAAGTGGGAGGGGGTGGAGGTAGGCACAGGGGCCTTGAGCACTGGGCTGGCAGGGCCCTGGAAGGCCCCCTCAGGGTTGCCTGAGACCCAGAAGAGAACCGAGGGACAGAGCAGGAGAGGTTACCACTGGGAGCCGAGGTGTGTTTCATGTGTCTTAGGCCTCTTCATTTTCTCCCAAATACCCAAGTTTTGCATCTCCATCCCAACTTCCTGGGCCCACTGCCCAGGTGTGCCCAGCCTCCTGGCAGGGCACCAAAACATCTGAAAGATTAGTCCTCTCCCTGCCCTGGTCCTTATGGGGCTTTGGGCAGGTTCTTCCATCTTTCTGAGTCTCAGTCTCCCCATCTGCAGG
>NW_011494876.1:15242901-15244397 GCF_000754665.1 Bison bison bison | reverse complement strand
CCCATCTGCAGGATGGGCATGACCATGGGGTCTGAGGTCAAGGACTTAATGTGAATAAGGGGCTTGGCCCAAGCTCAGTGAGGGGAGACCACCAGTGGCCTGGTGACATTCCACCTTTAGTCAAGGTGGGCTTCAGGGAATGAGGCAGGCAGCCCAGTGCTCTTCCTCACAGAGATGATATCTCTGGTAGGTGGCTACAGCCTGAGCTAGTGGCACAACCCAGAGACCTCCGGAGAGTGTGGGTGTGAGACCCTGGAGGAAGCATCTAAACCCCTGAGAAAAGCAGCAGTGATGAGGGGACAGCATAACAAAGCAGAAAGACAGGGAGGTGCTTAACCCATGGGAACAATGTGGAAAGATTGGTGGGTGGGGGCCCAGCATGCTGTAGCATCAGGGGTAGATGTTAATGTTATCAACAGCTGCCAGGACTCCCACCTGTGCCAGAACACTTTCTGCCGCCAGAGGTGACACCCTCTCCCATTAATTCTCACCATTAGCCTCTTAAGCAGATTCTCTATTATCTTATTTGGGGAAACAGAGGCAAGGTCACCCCAATGGAGAAGGTCAGATCTGGAGACCAAAGCTTGAGCCTTCGGGACCCACACCTGACACCCACCATGTCCCCAGACTGCCTCCTCCCGAGAGCTGGCTGACCCCTGCACACTGCGGGGGGTTGGGGCGGGGGCGCAGAGAGGGTGGCACCAAGGGCTCACTCCACTTGTGAGTCAGTCTCTCCTTGGAGCCACCAGTGTGCCAGAGACTCGGGAGGGAGATTCACCCGCACACTAGGAGGGGGCTTGTCTTCAAACAGGCTACTCCCGCCTCAGGGCTCAGCCTGGCAGAGCTGACCCAATAAAGGTGACTCCTGGGGGTGGACCACAGCCAAGGGTCCCTCCACCCCGAATCGAGAGCGCTAGGCAAGATGACAGCCAGTGGGAGTGGCAGTAGATCGCGAAGCCTCGCCCCCTCCTGCTTCCTGCAAAAGCCGTTGGCAGGTTGTTGGGGAAACGGGGGACCCAGATGTGTGATGTTGCCTCCCTCTAACAGGGGGAGCCACAGGGAGGTGAAGACGTGGGCTCGGAGGCCCAGACAGACACACGTCACCCACCATTAACTGTAGCTAGACTGACGCATGCCCCATTGTGGGCACTCGGGTAAAGGAACATGTACCCAGCTGTCATTAATCTGCTGGGGGGCCCAGACCCCTCGGGATCCCCTAGAGGAAGGGAGGTGCAGGCCAGCACCATCACTGGGGAGGAGTGGGACTAAGAGGATGCAGCCAGTGGCTCAGCCCGGACCTCATGGAACAGGATACAGAGAAACCCAGGAGTGCCGGAGAACAGGGGACCGCAGTCCAACAGAGATGACAAAGGAGGTGGGTAGGGCAGGGTGGCCACAGAGAGATCAGAGGGATGGGCAAGGAAGTGGAGGGAGGGGTGGGAGACGAGATGAGAGACCAAAGGAGGGGGCAGGGGAGGGGGAAGGAGACTGACAGA
>NW_011494876.1:15240248-15242801 GCF_000754665.1 Bison bison bison | reverse complement strand
AAAGGAAAAGACACCGGAGAGGCCAAGCCGTGAGGGCCACCCCCAGCCAGCAGCAAACAGGGAACAGGAGGAAGCAGGTGAAACGGGCAACGTGTGCTCCGACTCCATGTGCCCCACCTCAGCCCAGACACACGAGGGCATGTATACACACACATGTACTTGAGCACACGTGGCCTTGGCCTTGTTTGAAAACCAGATCCAGGTCCAGGGGAGGTGAGAGGGCACCTCCCCCGCAAATCAAAGCCACGTTCTCCATCCAGCAGTAACTCCTCTGCCCTCCTCCATCCAGCAGCAGCCGGGGTCTGCTTTGCCGGGTGGGCAGAGACCCATGTTGCCAAAGCGACTACAGACCCAAACCCACGTTTGCCTAAAACCCAGCAGCTTGCAAAGCTGGGCCCTGTCACGCTGCCAGACACTAATGAGGAAATGACTTTCGCGTCAAGGGCCCTCTCCACTGAGGGGCTGTCACCCTAGGGCCGTGAGGCTGAGGGTCCCACTGCCCACCACAGAAAGCCACCTGCACCTGTATGGAAATCGTATCCTAGCCGGGCCACGCTAACCGGGGAGAGTTCACAGAGGCCACCGGCCAGAGCAGCCCCAGGGCAGCAGCCTCAGCCTTTCCTGTCAGTTCAGCAAAAGTCCCAACTCCAACTAAGCCCGGTCATGCAGGGGGCTGGGGGAGGGACCCTCACTCAACTCCCTCCCCTTCCTCCCTCCAAGGATCAGTGGGCGTCGACATCTGTGGGACCAGGGCAGCTGAAGGGCGCTGGCTGTCACTGCCAGCGCCGCGTGTCGTCGCACCATTAGTCCCCTCCCCCTGGACCCTCAGAGCCGCACAGCCCCCAGCCCACTCCACTCTCATTCTCTAGTTACGGTTTGCAAGACATGTCCCAAACCCTCAAATCAGCTCCAACTAGATCGACAAGAGACGAGCATCCAGTTGGAAACGTGCCGCTGTCATCACACCCGCCTCCCCAACTTCTGACTGGGGACAGAGGGACAGGTGTCCACTCCGGTCAGGGTCTCACAGGTGTAAAACGCAGGCCCAGCAGCCATCTGACCCACTGCAGGTCACAAGGAGAGGGAGCAAGGTGGGAAGAGGTGAAAAGAGACATCTACTTAAACCTTCACTCAAAGAGCTACATATCAGCCCAGGGGGGAAAAACAGTTGTGTCTTGGTTTTGAGGGGAAGAAAGAACAGCAACAAAAAAATAATGCTTTTGTTCTTTTTAAACATTGGGGCTGAAGTTCATTTTCATCACAGCAAATGAAAGACAATAACGCACCCACAAACCCTGAACTTCCATATGATTCTCTTCTACCTGCGCACACCCCACATACACACACGAAAAATCCAGACGGCTGACAGAGGACACGTCCGTGCGGCACGTGTAATTTGCCTACTGATCACCCGCCTGAGCACAGCCAGGCTGTGCAAAGAGAGAAATGACAAGACAGAGAGAGACTCGGGCAAAGCCTTTCCTGAGTTTTGCTTTTCCTCATCTGGGAGAGCCTACAAGCCAGAGTACGCAATACCAGGGGCCCCTACCCTTGGGCAGAACTGGTCTAATGACGCAGAGCCAGTCTTGCCCTTTCCCCGAGGACAGACCCTGCCCTCGCACCCCCTGGCCACTAAGCAGCCTGGTTACTCATTTCCCCAAATCCCAGTGTGGCCAACTGGGTGCAGGAGTCCAGGGACAGGTGGTTCCTCGGACCCAGAGACACGTAACAGACAGCAAGGTGGTCACCGTACCCCTAAGCCACAAGGGTGTTTAAGCACCGACATACAGCTGGACCACGGTGCCCACAGACAGCTGCTCTCCTAAAGGCCACACGCACTGAATATCCATTCCCAACCCCAGACACATCTGGCCAAGCTGGCCCAGAGGAGGATGCCCGAGTTGCCAGGCTCTCAGGAAGGGAGAGAAGGCTCAGGACCACGGAGGACCAGCGGAAGCTGGCAGGGCCACGAGCTGCTATTACCTTGTTGGCAGCAGCAGCAGGGGCAGGCCGGGGCGGGGGGGGCCTCCCTGTCATTCACCCTCTGCCTCCACTCTGGCACCTTCACCTCCAGGGGACCTTTCCCCTAGGTGTAATGGGGGGCGGGCGGGCAGAAGGGACACTGACCCCCTGAGGTGCTCGCATTCTCTGCATCCAGCCCTGCTTCTCAAAGGAAAAAGGCCAGCGAAGACAGGTGTGGAGGGATCCCCCACCTTTGGATCTAAAGCGCCAGCTTCCTATCCGAGAGGAAGCCTGAGCCAGACGCGGGGCTGCGACTCCGTCGGGCAGGGGGTCTCTGGCCGCTCCTTCATGCAACCCCAGATCTCCCCTGTCACCCCGACAGCTCCAAGGCAATCAGCTGGCAAGCTCGGACCCCCCACCCCCATCCCACGAGATCTCCCTCTGCGCGGTTTGGGGGATGGGAGGGAGAAGGGGCACCGCTGGGAAGTTTCGCGACGCAGCCAGAAGCTCCGGGACCCCGGCTGCCCGCCCTCTGGGCTTAGGGTCGCCGCCCCCGGGCGCAGCGGGCGGCAGGACCCGGCGCCCCCGCCC
>NW_011494876.1:15227375-15239529 GCF_000754665.1 Bison bison bison | reverse complement strand
GGCGCGCGCGTCCCGCGCCCCAGCCGCGGTCCGAGTTCCCGATGTGCGCCCTGCCGCACGCCTCAGATTGCGATGCTCCTCGCCGCCGCACTCGTGGGAAGAGTCCCCTGCAGGCGCGTGTGTGACCCTTCTGGGGGCTCGACCTTCAACAGGCTTAAGGCCTGGAGTCACAGGTTTAATGGTGGAATGGCAGACTTCAGCAGAGACCGCTGTAGAGGGCAGAGGAGCTGAACTCACACGGCCAGGGGCTCCAACTACCTTCAAGAGTCCCCTTGGCGGGGATTGGGTGCCGAGGTCCTGAGAGAAAGAAAAAATCCTGAATGGAAACCAGGTCCTGTTGCAGCGTTATGTGGGGCTGGGAATGGCAAGATACAGCCCTATGCAGCCGTTCATTTCACTTCCCTGGGCTAAATGGGCACTGTGAGCAGGACAGCCCCAAGTCCCAGCCCCCAAGGCTTACACAGCCTCTATTTAAACTTCTCCAGTGCCAGTAAGCTCACCCCTGCACAGTCCAATCACTTCTGTCCTGGAGGCTCCTGGCTCTTCCCTGCTGCTGGGAGAAGGCTGGGCTGGTGTCAGTCCTGACTCTGCAGCTTGCCGGCCTCTCAGCCTCAGTCTCTTCCCTTCTGAAGGCTTGTGTGAGTGCCCAACCCCACCTCCAGGATGAAGTGAGAGTGGGAATGAGTTACTTGGTAAACTGAAACACTCGTGATTGGGAGAGAGCATCCCTGAGATTCCTCTGAAGTTGCCCTGGGACCCTGCTCTGCCCTTGGCACAGACAGACAGGATGAAAGAATGCTCCCTGCCAGCCGGGAACAGAGCAAGACCCCCTAAGCAGTAACTGCCCACTGATTCTGTGCCTAGTATTAGGACTGCGGGCCACCTGAGCAAGAGCCCCTACTTTATCGTAGCTGAGTGAGTCGAGTCTCCCATCACCCACTTACTAGTCAGCCTAAAGAGGATTTGTAGTTGAGGGGGAAGAGTGGTAACGCCTGAATTGAAAAAGGCAGAGCTTCCCCTCTCACCCCGAGAGCAGCAAGCAAATAGGGCTCAGGATGACCTTCATGTGTGTGTGTGAGTTGCTCAGTCGTGTCCAACTCTTTGCAACCTCATGGACTGTAGCTCGCCAGGCTCCTCTGTCCATGGAATTCTCCAGGTAAGAATACTGGAGTGGGTAGCCATTCCCTTCTCCAGGGAATCTTCCCAACCCAGGGATCAAACCCGGGTCTCCTGCATTGCAGACAGATTCTTTACAGTGTGAGCCACTAGGGAAGCCCATAACCCTAACCCTAACCCAGGACAATCTTTACTTGGCTCCTTGTTCCTGTCTGGGCTCCCCCACCCCTGCCTACCCTCACAAGCTGGGGAGACAGTTTTGGAGTATCCTCTTCCCTGACTTGTGTGAGTCTTCAAGGGCCAGACTGGGGCTTGCCATAGGTCCCAAACATGTTACCAAAGGAAGGTGGTACACTGAACCCCAAACTGCTGATAGGCCCAGAGGCTGGGGAACAGGAAGGATATAGTGGACTCTGGGAGGCCGAGCCAGGCCAGTTCTATGGAGGACAAGCCAGATATCTGATTGTACCAGACATCCCCACCCCAACCTCTGGGCAGGGCAGTCCTTTCTGCTGGACAGATGGTGGGGTGAGGAGGGCTGTGCCTCACAGAAGAGTCAAGGAGATTGAGCTAACCTAACCAGCCCGCTCCCAGCCCCTCCTACTGATAGCTGTCTCTAGCATCTCTATCTCCCCCATACCTAGGGAAGGGCTGGCCCGTGGTATCCTCTCCCATTTGTTTGCTGGATAAATGCCTGGATCTTGGCCCCCCAGGGAACTGGCACAAAAGGCATCACCTCTCCTAGTGATCACCTCTCCTGAGTGCCCTCTGGGGTTAGGTGGGCCCTTCCTAAGGCCAGCTCTGCAGGGGCAGAGTGAGAAATGTCGGGGACAGCGTCCCTGCCCTTTGACACCAGGATGGCAGCACTATCCCCAAAGAGTACCCAGGTCTTCAGGTACCTGTGCACAGGCTGGGGGTAGCCAGTGGGCACTGGTAGTTGGGCATTTCAGTTGCAGCCTCCACAGATGTGCCCCTAATTGAGGCCGCTGGTGCTGAGGGAAAGGCAGGAGATTTTGGTTGACAGGCCGTTAAAGGAAGACAAATAAGGAGGGAAGGTAATTAAGAGCAAACGGGTAGTAAGAGTTTCCACACTCCAACTTCTGAGGCTCACAACATCCTCAGTCTCCTGGTGGCTGCCTTCAGCCACAGGTTAAGATCATGGGAAGAAAAATCAAGGCTTTGCAGGGAACAGGGGGACCTCTGGGGCAGGAACATTGGCGGATTTGGCAGCAAAAGCCTGGGGCTACCCATTGGGCCAGAGGTGCCTGTGCTGAAAGATGGGGGGTAGCAGGGACAAGTGAAGCTGTAGCCAGCAGACAGTGGCAGGGGGCCTGGCAGGTGCTGGTTCTACACGTGGGCCGAGGGGGAAGTCGGCTTAGCAGCCCAGAAGAGATTGAGAGGTCTTTATGGAAAACCTACTATATGGTGCTGGAGAAGACTCTTGAGAGTCCCTTGGACTGCAAAGAGATGAAACCAGACAATCCTAGAAGAAATAAACCCTGAATATTCATTGGAAGGATGGAGGCTGAAGCTGAAGCTCCAATAATTTGGCCACATGATACAAAGAGCATCATCAAGCCGACTCACTGGAAAAGACTCTGACACTGGGAAGGATTGAAGGTAGAAGGAGAAGGGGATGACAGAGGACAAGATGGTTGGATGGCATCACTGACTCAGTGGACTCAATGGCATCACTTGCTCGATGAGTTTGAGCAAGCTCCGGGAGACAGTGAAGCACAGGGGAAGCTTCACCATGCTACAGTCCATGGGGCTGCAAAGAGTTGGACACAACTGAGAGACTGAACTGGACTGAACTATGTTGCAAGCAAGTCCTGAGGGACGTGGAAGCCTGTCAGGAATGTCCGGGACACCTGGGGCAGCAAGATTCCCCATTTCAACCTGCCTACCTTCAGCCTCCCTCCCATCATCCTTTTGCAGCTCCATAAGCGGGTGGGTTGGAGGGCTCTTGGCTTTCTTAGAGTTTTATCCTTGGAGTTCCTTCTGCCTGAAACACTCTCTCTCATCTTCACCACTTGAACCCAGAATGTTTAGGAACCCATCAATACCACTTACGCCAGGAAGCCTTCCTGGACCTCCCCTTAACTAGACAGGTTTCCCCACCCCAGTCCCCACTCTCCTTTCCCCTCCCCTTGCCACACAAACATGCAGCAACTTCTGCGTTAGGTTCAGAAAAACACCTGCACCCAAGCTAGGACCCAAGTCTCCCTTGTCCCTGTCACCCTCCTAGGGCCCCACACAGAGCCTGACCACTGGGAGGGCATTGGAGGTGTTGACATAAGGACTGTCTTTTTTTCTGACTGCACAGCATGTGTGATCTTAGCTCCCTGACCAGGGATTGAACCTGCACCCCCTGCATTGGAAGTGCAGTCTTAACCACTGGGATGCCAGGGAAGTCTCGGCATAAGGACAACTTCTGAGTGGCATATCCAGGGGCCTGGGGCTATGGCCAGGAAGAGTGGTCTGGCATGGGCATAAGGAGTGTCAGCTTTGGCATCCGGTGTTGCAAATCATATAGGGAAGTTACTGTGCGTCTCTGAGAACTTTATTTCTTTATCCATACAATGGGTGATATGATACCCACCTGGCCGGGATGGTCTAAAGACTCAAAGCATGTATAACACCCTAAGGGCAGAACTTGGTACTTAGCAAGGGCTTAATGAAGGCAAACCACAGAGAGACTCAGGCAACCCTGAGAAGGGTAGGTCCTAAATGCTGACAGGCAGGAAGACTTCTTGGAAAAGGAGGAGGGATTCCAAGTTGACCTTGCAAGATGAACAGGGTCTTGAATACTAGGGTGGGAAGGACCTGTCCTCCTGAGCCCCATTGACCCAGCTGTGCCTCCACTTGAATCAGTGGAGGTGGCCCTGGCCTTGGCAAGTGTCCTTCTGTGATAGGACGCCATCCCCACCTCCTTGAGCCCCATCGATGTGCTTGTTCTCTTCCCTCTTTGGGATGCACTCAGTGGTTCCCAAGGGCTCCCAGCCAGGACACACTCAGGTGTGGGCTGCCTGCCAGTGCTCACACCTGCAGGCTTCTATAGCTCATCCACTAATTCCTTGGGGACATTCAGAGACGTGATGTTTCCACTAAATGCCCCTGCCTGAGCATGGTCTGCACAGAGTGGCCGCTGGATGCAAGCAGAAGGGGAACCCCACTTTTGAACCATCAAGGACTTCCCTGGAAATCTATTGGTTAAGAATCCACTTGCCAATGCAGGGGACACAGGTTTGATCCGTGGTTCGAGAAGATTCCATGTGCCACTGGATATCTAAGCCCGCACGCTGCAACTGCTGAAGTCCATGCTCTAGAGCCCGTGCTCGGCAACAAGACAAGCCACCACAATGGGAAGCCCGCACACCTCAACTAGAAAGTAGCACCCACTCGACGCAGCTAGAGAAAGCCCGCAGGCAGCAATGAAGACCCAGTGCAGCCCAACGTAAAAATCAATTAATTTTTTTAAAACATTTGTCAAATGCTTAAAAAAAAAAAAAAGCCATCCAGTATCCTCACACCATTGACCTACTGGCAGCTTAGTGCCATATATTGTGATAAATTGAGGGGGCTGGTGTTTAATGCTTTCAGGCAGTGTAGGCCATCACCACCTGCACACCAAAGTTAGACCAAGTTCCGGACTGTAGACTGTTGGAGCCTATAGGATCCTCTGTCAGAGAGAAGGGGAAACTGAGGCCCAGAGAGGGGAGGAGACTTGCCCCTGGACACCCAGTGGTCAGTGCAGATCAGGACATGGAGCTCTGAGTCTGGGAAACCAGGTAGATGGAAGAGGCTCTATCTATCCTCGGCCCCTGGGACCTCCCCGACTTAATGGAGGAATATGGTACATGGGAAAAATACAGTTAATACCTCAAGCCAGGCATAACTGTGTCATGTGGGTGAAACAGAGAATGTGGTCACTCTGTTATGAGGCCTTGGTGGTCAGGAAACCCTTGCCAGAGGAAGGGGCCTTGAAACTGGCACGGAAGGACAGGGTGGGAAGGATGGATGAATGGCTGGAGGTAGGGGAAAGGGCGGCCCTAGCAGAGAGTCTGAGCAAACACCTGAGGCAGGACTGGGCTGAATTTGTGCAGGGACCAATGGGGAGGCTGCCTGCTGGGGCCCCAGCTTCTTCCTCACTGCACCTCTTCACTAATGGGGAGGGAAGAACACAGCACCCACCCCTGGGCGGGGAGTTCCTCAAAGAGGCAGGGAAACGATGGCATGGCTGCATGGGCAGCCTGGGGCCAGGCTAGCTCAGAGGTGACGATGAGCCAGGATATCAAGAAGCCTTTAACCCCTGCATCCAGGATGCAGGACCCTGGGTGGCCTCACCCTTGGAGAAGGACCACTGGTTGAGTAAAGGGAAACACAGTGTCACCTGCCCAGACTTGGCTGCCTTTGCAAAACTTCAGTCCTCTCAGCTCAGGCACGAGTACCGAGCTGGGGATGGGAACAGGGTGAGCACCTGCTCCTACCAGCAGCATTTGTCTTGATGGTCTGCATCCCCACAGCAGCTGCCATGGACAGTCTGGAGTTTTCCTCAGAGAGCTGTGGTCTACCTGCCCATTTTACAGATGAGGAAACTGAGGCTGAGAGAAGGACAGGGCTTGTCCCAGGGTTACAGTGAGCAAAGAGACTCAGGCCCAGACTAAATTCGAGACTTGGTCCTCTGTGTCTGCTCCTAGGCACTGGGGCCCTCAGAGTCCTCAGAACCCCTGGTGGGAGGACCCCTGACCTGAACATCTTCCCCGGGGGAATGAGGGGCCCCTCAGCGCCACCCCCGTGTCCTCTACGGCAGGGTATATGTGGCACAGAGGCCAGATGCTGGGTTCGCCCCCCTCCCTGGAGGCCCTTATCCCGCTGTGGCAAGAGAAAATGAGGACAAATAAAAGAGAGAAATTCTCCCCTCGGAAGAGCATTAGAGTTCTGAACGACTTCCAAATAAATAAAAGTCTCCTTGGAGCCCCCGGCCAGCACTGACAGCAGCTCTAACTCTCCACAAGACGTGTTTTTCTGCCTCCAGGTGGGAGTGAAGAGCGTCAACGGTGGGCGAAGTCAGGCTCTGAGGAGGCGGCCTTCCATCACTGCCTAACGCCCCATCAGCGCCTTGGCGGAATGGCCACGGCAAATTGCCTTCTCTGATAGCCGCCCCTCCAGGCCCACGGAGAGCAGAGACAAGCCGGCGCTGGCCTCCCTTACCGGGGCGGGGAAAGAGCTTCCTGGTCAGTTCGTCCCTGCGCATTGCCAGGATCAAGTTGACTGTAATTCTGCGAACCACCTGTCCCTAACCTGCTTGTTTTGCAAATGAGGAAACTGAGGCACAGGGGGCTTTGGAGACCTGGTGAATGAAACCAGCAAGCCAGGGAGGTGTCTCCGAATGAATTATGAATTAGCTCTGCTCAATGCAAAAGTGGAGCAAGAAATATTTCCTGAGAGGGGGTGCTCCGAGGGAGGTCCTTACCGCACACCATCCATCTCCCCCTCCGAAACCATACAAGGTGGGTGAAGTGGCAGGAGAGATCAAGGCTAGACCGCAAGAAGCACTTCCCCAAGCAATCGGCTAGGGAAACACCCAGAGGAAAGTCTTCAAATCTTCCGCTTCTTCTGCTGAAAGCATCTCTTGGCTGTTGCCCACCAACCCTTTTGAGGATTAGCCTCTGCTCAGTGGTTGAGGGGAGGACAGGACCTGGTTCCACCATCACTTAATTTAACTGATGGCTGCTGTTCCTGTGAGGGGCAGTTAGCACTTCATTTGTTGAGCCTGGAAGACAGATGAGGCTGTGTTCTTCGATTATTGAAAGAAGTTGACGTTGTGGGAGGTGGCGGCAGGGCCAGCCAGTAAGGAGCAACATGTGGTGAGAGGTGAGATGGCCCAGAGGCTGCCCCGCCCCATTTCATGAGGTCCCTGCCTTCTCAGGGGCGATGCCAGCACTCGTACCCTCCCCTTTAGAGTTCCTCAGACACCAAACAGGGAGGAGAAGGGAGGTCTTCTGCCTAGAACCAGTCTAGCTTTTCTCATTAGTGCTGGTTATGGGTGCTTTGGGCTTCCCTGGTGGCTCAGCAGTAAAGAACCCGCCTGCCAGAGCAGAAGACACGGGTTTGATACCTGGGTGGAGACGATCCCCTGGAGAAGGAAATAGCAACCCACTCCAGGATTCTTGCCTGGGCAATCCCATGGACAGAGGAGACTGGTACACTACAGTCCATGGGGTCGCAAAGGACAGGACATGAGTTAGCAACCAAACAGCGACAATGGGTCCTTCCACTCCCCGAATCAGGGCTCCATTGCAGCCCTTGCCACTCTTCCTGGGTCAGGGCCTTTGCGATTTCACCTCTGGGCCTGAGGTGAGGCAGGGACCAAGGAGGAAGGAGGCATGGACTCCTTCCCCACTGGTTGGAGTGGCCTGAAGATGGAGATCCTGGAGGATCCCCTCTGAGCCTGGAAACGTCGTCCCGGAGGCCAGACTATTAGCTTCAAACACAATCCCAGTGTTCTTCCGATTCAACAACTACCCAGGCCCTGGGGGGAGAAGGGTATTTTCCAGCCCAGTTCCCTATGAAATCTTCCCTGGCACTGACCAAGGGGGAATATGGGAGCCACTAAGATCTGCAGAGGAAGGTCATGCTGGATTGGAGGCTACTTTACTGCCTGGGGGGTGCGGGGGAAGCCAGAGACACTCAAGACAGATGGGCCCAGACTTGGCAGGAGCCGGGCCGAGAGCTCCAGTCCCTCAGGCCGCACAAAGGGGCAAAGCAGACAGGACTGGGTGGGGGCATGCTCCTACCTGCTCCTCCATCACCCCTACCTGCACGAAGTAGCACCAGGCCAGGCAAATGAAGGGAGCATCTGGTCTCGATGGAAGGTACAGCCTGTGAGGTGCAGCATGCAACAGGGGCTGGTCTAGGAATTGGTGGACAAGTAGAGCAGAGGCTGACCTGAGACCACTCTACTCTAGGTGGGCTAGCTAAGAGAGAGACATTGCTACCCAGAAGGTGTGGGGTGGGGACAGAGAGGTTGTTTAGGGAACAAGTGCTATGGGTGACCATGGCTTGCAAGAATTCTGGCTCCCTTCCCAACTGGACCCGGGGTCTAGGCAGGTATGAGGCACCCTGGATGTCCTAGAGATAATCAGGCCCCAGAATCTCTTTCAAAGAACAGCAGGACGTCTGTAGAGCCCTCACTCTCTTCTATATATGGGCAAACTGAGCCTCAGCAATGCTCTGGGCTGGGCCTAGTGAATAGTGACATCTCTAAGACGAGAACCCAAGCCCTTTGGGTCCTGGCTTGGGGCCATTCATGGTCAGAGCTGGCCCATGTTCCTATCTCCACTTGCTGATGAGGGGCCAGTATGGTGGTCGGCATAGCAAGGGAGATACTAGGACACATACAGGCAGCAGAGAGCCCCTCAGGGGCCTAGAGACAGACCCTGGAGGTCAGAAAATCCCTAAGTCAGAGCCAAGCCCTCTTCCTGCAGAGGGAGGCTACAGAGAGCTTTGCTGGGCCCTAGGCAGACAGAAGAGGATGCTGGGGAAGCTGCACCCGGGGGGCCAGTGAGAGTCCAGAGGAGGGTGAAGAGGCTTCTGCCTGATCATCTTCCCACCAGCTGGAAGGCTTCTCCCCCACACCTACTGCCGCGGCCTCCCTGAGCCCAGCCTGGCAGCGCCAGAGCACCATCTTGCTGAGGTCTTAATTTCTAAACGAGCGAGGAGGAGCTTTGGAGAGGCAGAGGCGGATGGAGAGACTCGCTGAGAGAGACAGAGAGAGACCTCGGGAAGGATCAGGATGTGGACTCAGCAATTTGCAACAAGCCACTTAGGTCTTGCCTGAAAACCCAAGCCAGCTGTCATCGGGTGGCTGGGAGCAGGCCATAGACAGGAAACACTGGTGATGAGTCAGGCCTGGGACAGGGCTGGGGGATGGTGCTTATATCTGGGGAACGGGTCGGGGGAGTGGGGTGGGGGGCAGGAGGGGAGCGGGAGGTATGTCAGGCATGCTCAGGGCCCTCGGAAGCGAGGACATTATCAAGTGCTGACTAAATAATGATAATGACTAAATGACTATGTAATAATATATCACCTCCATCATGCTGGGGTCTGGATGGGAGTCATGTGACCCCTGCCAGTCCTGCAGGTGTGAGATGGCAGTGAGCTGGAGCCTGCCCTCACACCTCCATACAACTCCCTCTCAGGTTCCTCTGCCAGCCATATGTCTCTGCTGGGACTGAAGATTCCCCATAAGCCCAACCACTCACTGCCCCCCACCCCATACACACACCATAGCGATTCTGCTAGAAACTCCAGGGTGATGCTGCCCGTTCTGGCTGACCTCAGAATCCTGGCCTTGCTGCTCTTCTAGACCGCTGGACATGTCTGGAATCTCCTCACCCAGGTTCTGCCAACCCCCTAACTCTCTAGACGTGCTTTGACCTCATGGACAGTCTTGCAGCAGCTTCCTGCAAAATAGGCCCTGAGAGAGCTCCAACCACCTCCTACCCACTGGAGTCCCCCTACTCCCAGCATTCCCTGGAGACTAAGAAGCTTATGTTTACTATACAGAGGAAAAGGACTTACCCAGGTCATTGTGGCTTTCCTGTGATTTCCAAAAGAGACTGCTTGATGTTTCCTCCAGAAAGTGAATGAGAATCATAGCCCCTGTCACTGATCCTTCCCCCACTCAGCTTCTTCTCCACTACACAACAGGCACGGAGCCTAATTTTCATAGTAGCCTTCCAAGAAGACAGCATTATGCCCCCTGAGTGGATGAGAAAACTGAGGCTCTCGTGGTTCCGAGTGAATTGTTCCATCTGCCTGGGAAGCGGTGAAGATGAGATCTGACTCCCAGTCCAGCTCCTCTTGGGTTGAGGCATGAGCAACACATTGTAATCTTTAAAAAAAAGCTTTTTTAATAAGTCCATCTTATCTCAGTACGCAAAGCTATGCACAAGGCATGCAAAGAAGCACTTCCCGCCCACTCCCAGGGTGACAGTGCAGTCTTTGGGTTTGATCACCATCTAAAAGGCCTCCTCTCTTTTGCTTGTACTGAATCTCTTTGCTCTGCCAGCCCTGCCCAAGGTATCTCCAGGCAGAGCTTAGCAGAAAACACTTGGGGATCTGTTCCCACACAGCCCATGAGCAGACCTCGGATCCTGTGGATAAGGCGGGCCCCCTGCCTCATGAGGGCTTCCCAGGTGACTCAGTAGTAAAAAATCTGCGTGCCAATGCAGGAGACACAAGAGATGTGGTTTGATTCCTGGGTCGGGAAGATCCTCTGGACTGGGAAATGGAAACCCACTCCACTATTCTTGTCTGGGAAATCCCATGGACAGAGGAACCTGATGGGCTACATACAGTCCGCGGGGTCACAAAGAGTCTGAGCAACAGAGCACTCACGCAGCCCTGCTTCATGCTGTCCGGTTTCCCTACAGGGGTCCCCAGGCCCCACAGAGATGAACTGTTGAATGCACGGGTCAAGAACTGCTTTCTGCTGCGGGAATATGGGAAAGCTCCCTAGAGATAAAGGAGAGGAAGTTCCGAGTGAAGGCAATATTGGAGAACTAGTAAAAGGTTCGAAGGTAGAATCTGCTCTGGGGAAAGCCAACGATGCGTTTAAAGTCTGCTCTGTTTCGAGCAGTGAGGCCTCTCTGTGATGGAAGAGCCCATTGCACTGGAGCAGGAAGGCCGGGAAGCTGGGAGGCGGGGGGCAGGGCTGGATACAGGCAGCAGCCGCAAATCATGGGAGAAACGTCCCATGCGCACAGGGTGGAAAGGACAGTCATCCAGAGCCTTGGCCTGATTCATGGCTGGGAGGCAGCGGACATCCACTGGGCCTGGGTGACCTTGAGTTCATTACCCACCATCACTGCACCTCAGTCTCCTTGAAAGTAAAATGGGCTCAATAAGTCCCCTCAACTTCCTCTCAGAGCTGCTGGGGTGGGGGCGTTGATGCTTTGATGCTGAGTCAGAAGCGTGCGCAGAAGGGCTCCTTGCATGGTGCCCTCCAGGTCCACAGAAAGAAGGGGAGCAGTAGTGCCCCGCCTCTACATTCTCCATCCATAGGAGCCTGAGACCAGGCCCAGCACACACCAAGCTGGGGGCAGGACTCGGACCAAAACACGCCGCAGAGTGATGGGTCGGTGAGACTGGGACAACAGGCAGAGGTGCACCAGGAGAACTCGGTGGCTGTGGAGAATGTGACAGTTAGGGACAGGAGGGGGTGGCCTGGGTCAGCCTAGAAGCTTGTCTTTCATTGGAGAGGTCCCAGGAAGGATCCCAAGGACAAAACTGATTTGCCCATTAAATGATTCAGATGCAGGCAGCCGCCAAGCACCTGGGAGGTGGTCCACTGAAGTTTTGGGAGCCTCTTCCAGGACACTGGATTTCTAACTATCTTTTTAATCAAAAGGAATTCACTTTAACATAAATTTGATCAGATCCCCCATTTCTGACAGATTGAAGTGGGACTGCTCTGATGGAGGATAGCAGGGGTGGGGGGCCCCAGAGGTTCCCAGTACAGAGTTGGGGTGCACACCCCATGCCAAAGGTCAGCATAAGGAGGGACAGGAGCAGGGCACAAGTCCTCAGCTCCAAACAGGGTCTGGACTCATTTCTACCCTCCTTGGACGACCTTGGGAAGCCCTTTCACAGCCTCAGGCTCTCATCCGCAGAATGGGCACCACTTAGTACCCTTGGCCTCAGTTGCACTTCCCCATCATCGCTTGGGGGCTATTTATTCATGGTCCTGAAGCGCTGAGGTCTTAGCTAACTCCTCTGCCTCCTGGCTCAGCTAATTGGAATCACTTTCCCCCTTCTCCTCTGCCTCTCAGTAAATTATGCGAATTGCCCCAGTCAGAGGCCTGGGTGATGGACAGTCCTGTCACAGCAGCCTAAGTGTTTAGAGAGCAATTGTTCCAGGGAAGGCTGCCGTTCCTCAAGCCGGTGCTGAGCAAGGTGCGGTGGGGGGAGCCAGCCTGGCCCTTCCCCAGGCGGCGGCCCCTGCTCCGCCCCAGCCCAGACACCAGAGCCT
>NW_011494876.1:15222815-15227275 GCF_000754665.1 Bison bison bison | reverse complement strand
CGGCTCCCAGTACGTTATCCTTGTCATAACAATCAGAGCAGCCGAGAGGTATTGCTCTTAAACCCTCAACACACATTTTTATAACCTTTCTGTTTAATAAGAAAGAGACAGCTCCAATTAGCTAGGAATATTCTGCAGAAATGGGATTATTTTAAAAGCTCTGGCAATATTATAAAATAGCTTCAGTAAGTGAACAGCTGTTGCTGGGCCCCGCCTGCCATGCGCACTGCGCCTTCCCGCACCCTCTCACCAAGCAGGGGGGCCTCTCCCGCCTCCCCAGACGCCCCGGAGTCCCTGAGAACTCTGCTCTGGCTGGCAGTCACAGACCCCTCTTCCGGCAGCGGGATGTAAGCTGTGAGATGGGGGAACCCAGCATCCCCTGTTCCAGGCTAGAGGAGATGGGTAGCTTAGATCTGTGTCTCGGTTTGACCATGGCCTTGCTAGAGTCCTGCCTTCCGGGGGAAAGCCTGTGTGGGACATCACCTCTAAAGGGCTGCCGGCCCCTCACTGTTGCCCCTTGACTTGAACATGCCCCCTACAGTGACAAGACTCCCACCCACTGCTAAGGTCTTCCCAGCCTCTCCGTGTCCCCAGTCAAGGTGACAGGGCAAGGTTACCAGGCAACCCGGGTTCCAGTTACTGTGCATTTTCTGAGTCCACTCTGCCCAAGCCCCTCAGGGCCAGGTAAGCATTTTATCAAAGGGTTCCCCACTTCTCCTTCCGCTGGGGCCAGTTGCCATCCCCCTCTTTGGACCTTCCTCCATCTCACCCACAGCCTGCCACTTTCCTTCTCTCCAGAAGGAATCTTCTATTTCTTTGCCCACCCCAGCTGGCAGCTTTATCAGTAACAGAGTCTAAGCTCCTAGAGCTGTGGGCAGAGTTATGGGGGTCCTTTCTCCTTCTCTCCATGTCTGTTGGCAGAACCCTGTAGAAAGGGGTTCTCAGCTCGCTCTCCCTAAGCTCTGGGGTTATAGTGTATCCACAGCTCCCACGTGGGTAGTCAGCCCCATCTGGGCAGAGCTTGATGCCACCCCTTTCCTGGAGCCGGCTTAGCCTCTGTGGGGAGGATCGAGGGGTAGGGGCCCTGGTCCTCTTTGGCCTCCTGGGCAGAGTGGCAGAGGGCTCTATGTCCCTGCCCACACTGTCTGCTTGACCCTTAATCCACAGCAGTGATCCCCATAGTACCAGGTCCCCCTCAAGGTTCAGGGTGAACAGCAGGTCATGTCTGAACATCCTCCAGGGAAGGTTAGAGTTGGAAGGGACCTCAGAGTTTGGCCCATGGAGCTTGTCACTGTATGGCTGGGGAAACTGAGTCCAAATGAGAGAAAGATTCAAGACTATGTTCTAAGGAAGGGAGGCAGGACCCAGGCTGTCTGCCTCAGCCCTGACGTTTGACCTTTGTGGGCCCTGACACAGCTGGTGGTGGGGATTTGAACCCTCAGTCCTGGTCTGATGGGATGGAATGGACCCCGCCTCGATTGCTCAGGTGTCCACAAGCAATACCCTCCCCTCTCTGAGAGTCAGGAGCTCAGTGAGACCCTGTCTCTGAAGGCAGGACTCCTGAGACGGGGGGCGGAGGGGGACAGTGGTGAATGGGACACTGGAGCAAGCTGCTGGGCAGAGTCGGGGTGAAGACTGGGCCAAGAGGTCCCCAGGTGCCCACTCATCCCTCCTGCCATGTCCCCTCCAAGCCTGACCAGAGTGTGGGGTTTCAAGGAGAAGCCTCGTGCCCAAGGGAACACGCACACCATGGGCCTCTCCCAGTACTTTGGCCCCGGCCTCACCAGGCCCAGGTCTCAGGTCACTGCCTGGGTAATAGGAACAATTTGGGGGCATCCTTGGGAGGAGACCACAACCCAGGAACTGCAGCGTGATGCAAATGCACCATGTGCTAAATGGGAAAAAATGAATTTTACACCCAGACAAAGTGACTTTTATCATGTTAACGACCATGGTGTGCTCATCATGTCTGCTGCAGTGAAATGGGGCCTGTGGATGTTTTTCTTTTAGTTCTGCTTTTAAATGGAGGCATTTTCCCCCCTCGTAGCAAACAAGCCAAGCCCCTCAGAGTGGGATGACAGAAATGCCTATTCAGCAAAAACAAAACGGAGGAATTTTTTTTTTTTAAATCTTCATCTGTGCCTCCCAGCAAAAATAGAGCTCAGAATGAGGAGCTGGGGTGTGGTGGGAGGACCCCTGGCCTGGAGGTGAGAAGGTGATTCTAGCCCAGCTCACCTTCAAGTCCCTTTGTGACCTGGGGGTCCCTCATCCGTTTTGGTTTGCCCAGTGGTACCAGGAGAGCCGCTCTGCCCTAGCCCTTGCGCAGGTGTCCAAGCCAAACTCATTAAGCTTGGTCTAGGTCCAGAACTGCCTTTTCCACAAGACTGGGACCTCCAGAGGGCAAGATGAGTCATCACTGAGTCCGTGGTGCCCCTAGTGGCCAGGAGAAGACCCTGCATGGAAGGGGCACAGAGGTTTGCCGATGGAGCCAGGACCCCAAGAGTAGACTCTGTTAGCCAATACCCTAAGAGCTCCCCTCACCAGCCCTGCACCCTGAGCATATAATTGACACATGGCAACTCCATATTGTGCTCATCAAAAGTCAGGAAAACACCATCTGATGCTTTGTACAGCTGCCCAGCCCAGCACCCAGCTTCCCACGAGGAGCCTGTGTGGTGCCCACTGGGGGAGTGCTCAGCAAAGGCAAATGAAGAAGCCTTCGGGACTGGCATATCTGAGAAACCTCTGCCCTGACACCACGCAGTCCTGCTCTGGAAGGCAAGCCCGGGTCAGGCAGGCAGGGCATTTGATGGGCAGAGATCGCTGGACAATTAGCCAGCCCCAGCGGAGGTAATTAATCACTGTCTGAGACTTCCCATCTGGGTCTGCTGTGATTGCTGCCGTACCTATACCCTGGTGGAAGTCAGCGCCCGGACCAGGCTGACACGAGTGGTCTCAATGGCTGTCAGCACCCGCACTGGCATTGCAAACACTGCCGCCGTCCCTGCCTCGCCGGCACCATCACGGTTCACCATCACTGTCACTCCCATAGTAGCATCATCACCTGCCTACGGACGCACTGTCACCATCTCCATTCACGCTCAACTGTGCTTACTCTTCCTGACTCAAGGTGCTTTCACATGGTCTCCTTATCCCATTCTCCACAGTTCCAAAAGATACACCTGTGGCTTGCTGGCAGGAAGACCGAGCCGCAGAGAGGGGAAGGGCAAGGATAGTTACATCAGGGTGAGAATCTGGCCTCCTGGCATACCGTCGCCGCCACCCTCTTCCTCCCTTGTCTTGGTACCACCTGCTCACAGAACATATACTTTCTCCCCATGTCAGTCAGGATGAGTCAAGTCCAGCTTCAACAACAGCAGCCCTAAAGTCTTTAGTGGCTTAAAATAATGGAGATTTATTTCTTTTTGCTGCTGCATGTCCTCCCTAGGTCAGCTAAAGCTCTGTGCAGGCATCTATAAGGGATCATCCTAGTCACACTCTGGTTCTCCAAACATGTGCCCTTCCAGCCTGGCCTTCCAGGGGTTGGGCTGCAAGAGGGGAGGCTCAGGGGAGGCAGCTACCTGGGGACTCTGGATATCGGGTCTAGAATACTGGGATTCAGCCCCAGGGCTCCAGATTCCCAGTTTAGTGTTTATCTTGCCCTGTTCCCACGGGCCAGGGCTGGAGGAGGGCGCAGTGAAGAGACGGGACAGGTAGAGTCTATGTCTAGGCAAGGCCACACCCAGTTCTCCCGGCGCTGGGGTGCTGGTATCAGGGCAAATATGGCTCTTCCCACATCATCCATCACTGGGCTACAGAAGGCTGGTCATGATCAATAAAACAAACAATTATCCTGTCATTACTGATTGTAAGCCTAGGGCAGGAGCCACAGCTGAGCAGAGAACACTCGGGGTCTGGGGGAGCTTCTGATGAGGACAGTCCATGTCCAGGGTGTCGGCCTAGGTTGGGGGCGCAGGATGTGAGGACTGTGGAGGTTGCCAGGCAGGGCTTCCCAGGAGTTGGGACAGGACCCAGAACCTGCACTGCAGGGGGACAGAGCTCTGTCTGAGGAGGTGCGAGGCAGGCCAGTCCCCACCAGACTGGGTGATGAGGCAGCTCTAAGTGGATTGACTGACTCCACCCTCTTACCCACTCCCCTCCTTCTGGTGTCTCTCTCTGTGATCAGCCCAAGCTTGGGGCAGGGGACCCATCAGGGAAGGTAGTCACCATGCACGCGGGCTAAGTCGCTTCGGTCGTGTCCCAGTCTTTGCGACCCTATGGACCATAGCCCACCAGGGTCCTCTGTCCATGGGATTCTCCAGGCAAGAATACTGGATGAGCCATGCCCTCATCCAGGGGATCTTCCCAACCCAGGGATCGAACCCCCATCTCTTACATCTCCTGCATTGGCAGGCGGGTTCTTTATCACTAGCGCCACCCAGGAAGCCCCAGTAACTGTG
>NW_011494876.1:15215044-15222715 GCF_000754665.1 Bison bison bison | reverse complement strand
ACCCCCAGCCATAAATTAAGAGCCCTCCTCTGCCTGCCCATCCTGCCTCTTGGGATCTTCAGCACTCTGCCAATGCCTTGACTACCCATGCAGGGCAGTGTTTGAGGCAGTGGGTTTGGGTCTTTCTGCGGGGGGTGAAGGAGGGGCAGCAACCACCTCTCTGGAACCTGGGTCCCAGCTCGTGAGAGATGCTGGACCGTGGAATGGAGAATCTGCACTCCCAGCCCCCTAGAACGTGGAGCAGGTCCATGACCCCCTGACTCAGTGGAGAGGAACCAGGGCTGTCATGGACTTGTCAGTCCCCCCAGTTCTGTTCCGTGTCCTATTCCCAGCCCCACGGAGGGGAAATCTCTCTCCATCAGAGGGAAGGGACGAAAGGAGAAGTGATTTATTATTCTATTCCATTATGCTTGTTTCCAGAGAAACTAATTATGGTGCATTGTTGTATTAGATACTTTCAGAAAGATTACATTTTCTTACTTTGGCCGATAAAAAAATTAAATCCATCAGTTTTCCTAAACACATTACAGTAAAGACAGACTTGCTCCTTGTAATTATTAATCAGTCGGATTTGGGGATGCAAAGCATTTGACTTAAGCTCAATACAGTCACGAACAATGTCCCAGGATCACATTTGGTATTGAAACAATTTTCAATTTATTAAAAAGTCATTAAGGTGGTTGGGGTGGGAGGTGCAAGCAGCCAGGCTAAGCAGCTGAGTCAGGGCTGTGGATCTGGGTGGCGGAGTGGTCTGCAAGCAGGAAGAGACCCCAAGACTGACGCATTCTTAAGCCCGGCTCTATCCAAGGGGCCTGTTCAGGGTGAAAGAGTCCAGAGAAGTCAGCCTCTGCCCCGAGCCCAGCAATCCCATTGTATACCCATCCAGCCGTCCAGACTGAGCTCCACTGGACAAAGCAGTGTCAGTAAAGGGTTCTTCTGGGAATAATTTGGCTGAGCCCACTTTCAGGTGGTCCCACATGGAGAGCTGAAAGTCCACTTGGCTCCCACCCCTGGGCAGGGAGACAGGCTCCCCTACCAGCTCAGACCCACAGAGCCCCCAACCGGGGACATGTGGCTGTTTGGAAGGACACCTGGTGTGGCCGAGTGCTTGTTCCAGTCGCTGCCCCTGCTCACTCAATCATTTAATTACTCCTCTGACACTTCCTGCTCCCAGGAGGGATTTGCAGGGGTTTAGGAGGCTGGCGAGCTACAAGCCCAGCTTAGCCTGAGTCCTGGCTGGGGTGGGAGCTGAGGGGTGGCCACAGAATCCGGGCTCAAGTCACGGCTCAGCTGCAGGCAAACTCCTGACCCTGGATGAATTAGTTAACCCTGCTGTGCCTCAGTGTCCACTCCGGGAAAAAGGGAATGCGGCTGCCTGTGTCCTCATTCGGGACAAGGGAGGTCACAAGATCTTGTCTGTCCCTCCTGGTCTGGAACTCAGTCCAGCCAGCCCTCTGCCCGAGTCCTGGCTTCTCCTCCCTCAGGGGCTACATCATCATGTAGTCTTCCCTGACTGTACCCCCTCCTGTGGGTCTAACTTTTGGAGAATCCCAGTCACCCTTCCTTCAGGCCCCTGCTTTTTTTTTTTTTTTTTTTAATTTTAATTGGAAGCTAATTACTTTACAATATTGTGGTGGTTTTTGCCATACATTCACATGAACCAGCCATGGGTGTACATGTGTTCCCCATCCTGACCGTCCCTTCCACCAGGCCTCTGCTTTAATGTTGTTGTTGTTCAGTCACTCAGACTTGTCTGACTCTTTGCGACCCCATGGACTGCATCACGCCAGGCTTTCCTGTCCATCACCAACTCCCAGAGCTTGCTCAAACGCATGTGCATCGAGTAGGTGATGCTGTCCAACCATCTCATCCTCTGTCCTCCCCTTCTCCTCCTGCCTTCAATCTTTCCCAGCATCAGGGTCTTTTCCAATGAGTTAGCTCTTCACATGAGGTGGCCAAAGTATTGGAGTTTCAGCTTCAGCATCAGTCCTTCCAATGAATATTCAGGACTGATTTCCTTTAGGATGGACTGGTTGGATCTCCTTGCAGTCCAAGGGACTCTCAAGAGTCTTCTCCAGCACCACAGTTTGAAAGCTTTAGTGACCTTCCCCAAATCTGAATAGGACCTCTGGGTGATCCTACAGCTCCCAGGTTGCTCTGTCTCATCACATAGTCTCTGAATAGGGGGCCTCACCTGCCCTGCCACACTAGGCAAGGGCCCCAGAAGGGCCAAGTCCTGTCCCTGACACCCAGCCACAGAGCTGAGACCTTGTGCCCTCTCTCGCTCCACGCGCGGCCCACCCTGAATCAGCCTTTGACCTTGCTGCACCTGGCTGGCCATTCTTTCTGGGGCATCACTGGGAGGATCTGGGACCCCAGAACAAGAGGACCCGACAATGCTGGACCCTCTTAGGCTCTCCTGAGCCAGTGCTGAGAGACCTTGTCCAGCAGCAAGACTTGTCAGCTCTGTGACTGCCTCACCCCAGTGTCCTGCTCTGGATCTGCAGCCAAGGACAGTGCCAGGCAGGGAGGCCAGCCCCACTCTCAGGAAACCCGGGACGAGGTAGGTGCTGGCCTAGGACCTGCACTGCTCCCAACTCCTTGGTGGCCTTGGCTAGCTCGGCCTCTGGGTACTTCAGCTTTCCCCATCTGTATCGTGTCCCCCGTCCATTAGCTGAAGAGATGGAACTGGGGATCAAATGTCCGATGGAAGGGAGGACTCCAGGATAGGAAGAAGGACCTGGGCGCTGAGCTGGGGTTTGAGCATCAGCATAATTGGGGGTGACCTATGGGCTTGGGGCTGGATCGGCTGCACATGGTTAGGGTCCAGGCCTGTCCTTCTCCCTGCTGTTCCAGGCCACAGAGAAACAACGCTGAGTGCCAGGCACCCTGCCCCCCTCCCTGCACCTCTCACCTGCAGGCAGGTGGAAATGAGTGCGCTCCAGACACTCCATTTCCCAGGAATTTATGGAGGGTTTTATCTTCCTTCCTTGATCACCAGTGAGGGGAAGGAGAGGGCACACTTGGCTCCCTCCCCGCCAGAGGGCCAAGGAACAGCAGCCTGGCCACCTCCGAGCTTGGAAAATACTATCTAAATTCCACCTCGACAGACCACCCCCCACCCCCCATGGGGCTTCGTCAGGGCCCGGCGGGTACGGGAGGGGATGGCAGCCATTTAAGCTGTCACCAGCTCCATCAGAGGATTTAAATCACAGACACAGAGTAACAGCGCTGTAGATTACTGTGCGGGAGCCACGCGGGCACAGCACAGAGGAGGCGGGGTGGAAGGAGGGCGAGGCGGGCAGGGGGAGGGGGAGAGGAGCAAGGAGGTAAGAGCTGGGAGAGGCACCGCCTGGCACCTCAGCTGGGGGGCGCTCTACAGCCAAGGTGGGCCCAGCAGCAGGAAGCTCCGTCACTCAGGCTGGCCCTCCCCCTCAGAAGCCCCTACAACCCCTGGCCTACTCCAGTCCCTCCCACCTCCAGCTGGGTAGCCATCCTGAGTTTCCTCCAAATAATGACTGAGCTCCTGGCTCATGTCTCTCCCAGGCTCCCCGTGGATCTCGCACCACAGCCAGGGGCACCCCAGTGAGTGGGTGGGGGTGGGGGGCCGGGGGCACCTGGCAGGGAGCCTGCCTGCTCCCGCTCACAGGCACCCAGCCATTGTCTTTGATTGCATGGTATTAGCCGTAAATTACAGCCTTTGGGAGGCCGCATGTAAAAATAAAATAAAATAAGTGTCAAAAGACAGAAAATATTGACTTTTCAGGGAGAAGAAAGGATGCTTGGTTAAATTAAAACTTTGAGAGGAAGGAGAGAGTGGGAAGATGGTCCCTAGGATGAGAGAACTGTCCTGGGAGACCATGGTTCGACTGGTCAAACCAACATGCTGGTCCTGGTATCCTGGCCTGATTGTACAGGCCAACGTGGAGGAGACAAAGGCAACATGTGACGGCACTCACTGGAGAGACAACCAACCCATGAGACTCACCAGGAGGGACCCCAGGCACTGATCCACAGGCCCAGGGGCATCTGGGCTCAGGCTGGGGCCTGGTCAGCCAGGAGGGATTCTCCCAGGTGCTGAAGCCCATCTACTAAGCAATCCTTCCCTCCCAGCACAAGGAGAATCCCAGGCCCCCCTCTCTGCCTGCCTCTGAGGACTGTAGGGTGGCCTACATTAGAGCCTGGCTTGCCCCTACCCATCCAGTTCCTCCCCCTCATCCTCCCACAAACACACCTCTACTGGTCCCCCATTACCTTCTCCCTCTGAGAAAGGCGGGGAGATTTCCCAAGGCCACCTCAGTTAGGGCAGAAATGGTTGAAAGATAAACTGAAGGATGGACAGAGGCCTTGACTACCTGCCTGATTGACTGTGTCCACATAACATTTCTGCAGCAGGCAGGACTTCCTATTGGGGTCTGATAGAGATCCCAGACCCATAGAACCTTAAAGAAGAGGCAGGGAGGACATAAGGTGTCAGGCCCAAGGGGACAGACGGGAGCCCCTGGAAACATGGGGTGATAAGGGCAGGAGTGGCAGAAAGTCTTCCCTTCTGCCCCTCATCACAGATTGCCTAGATCTCCAAGGGGCCCCCTTAAAAAAATCAGCAATTCTGGGACTTCCCTGGTGGTCCAGTGGTTAAGAATCCACCTTGCAATGCCAGGGTTGCAGGTTCGATCCTTGCTTGGGGAACTAAGATCCCACATGCCAAATGGCACAACTCAGCCCACACACCACAACTACTGAGCCCATGCGCCAGAACTAGGGTGTGCGTGCACCACAGTGAAAGATTCCTCACGACATGATAAAGATCCTGGGTGCCGCAACTCAGACCCGTTGCAATCAAATAAATAAACAGAAGAAATCAGAACAATTCTGAGGCTGCAGCTATTTTTCGAGAGGCTCCTAGACCACAGGTTGGGGGACTCATTTGTTTCTTCAAAGAGCAAAATTCACCAAAAGGACAACCCACTTTCAGCAACTACCTCTGGGTTCTTCATTCACCCATCACAGCCTTGGGAAGAGGGAGACCTCAAGCTAGCCCTGCCAAGCTCCCTTTCCTATTCTAAACGGGGTCACAGTTGGGAAATCTGTAGGGTGCATACCATGAGGAACAGAAGAACTGGGAACAACAAGGGCTGGTTAGCTGGACAAGACCTGATCTGCTCCTGCCAGAGGTGAGGGAGAGGTTCCTGGAGGTGAGACATCTCATCACCTTCCTGGACCTCCCTGCTTCCCTCACCTGCAGCCCGCTCCCTGCCGCCCCTCCCCCCCCACCGCCATCTATCTTCTCCCACTTCTCTAGTTCACTGCCCAGTCCTTCTTGACTTCCAAGTGTGGCAGGAGGGGGCACTGAAGCAGGTTGGTTGGACAGGTCCTGGCATGGCCTGCATCTGACACCTGCTCCCTATCAGAAAGTGGGAACACCTTCTCTGAAAAGGTACTCACCTGACACCAGGTGTCTGGGGTGTAAGATGCCTGCCTTCCTCAGTGGGGAGGGTGCAGCCTCTGGTGCCCAGAACCCCCTACCCATCTTCCTGCTCAGTAGACCTGAGGCTGGCCATATCTGCCTCTCCATTAACATCCAAGGCCAAAGCCTACCCCGGGCCTCCTCTTGCCACCTGGGCTCCTCAAGCCTGCAGCCCATGTCCCACCCACCTTGGAAGCTCACACTGGATGACAACTCCATGACTCAGGGGGTGTTGGGGAGGTGAATCCTCGGGGGACCCCTCCTCAGGGCCCACATCCTCCTCAACAAGTCCCCCCACCTCTGGTGTCCTTGAACTCGCCCTCCCCTCTCTGCAGCTGGGCCCCCAGGGTGGCCCTTCTCCCATCCCTCCTCCCTCAGGGTTCCCCATCCCAGAGCCTCTTGGAGCTCCTTCTTTTAAGCCCTCCTGCCTTGAAATCTGCCCCCCACCCCCAAACCAGCCAGGGGCTATGCTGGCTGATTTCACCTTGAAGCTCCCTTATCACAGTCTCCATCTCCTGCTGGCCTTAGCTGGAGCAAAATTGTTTTCTTTGTGCTTGCCCTGAGCAGTGGGGCCAGAGTGGGTGCAGGGACAGGAATGGGCTATGAGGGGTGGAAATTCAAGTCCTGAGATCCAAGGGTTGCCCCTCGGCTTCCTCTCCCTGCACCCAAACCCTATCCTTGCCCCACCCCTGCCCTGGACCCAGGTACAGGCCTGGCCTACCTTGATTTGCCGCTCATGCCCACACTCACTTACCCTTCTCACCCTGGAATGAGCTGTCCTAGCAGACCCCTGGCATGACCCCTCACCCATATGAATGCACTCCTCCAACCCCATGGACTGGGATCCACACAAATGCATGCCCAGATTCCCCTGGACCCCATTTTGCATTTGTGCTCCCCTTGGGCATGCGCACACTCCACCACAGAAACATGTGCCCACTTGCTTGAGCATATACATAACACAGAGCTCCAGAAGGTCAGAGCTCAGAGAAGCCCAGAAGCCCTCCACTCCCCCAACTCAGTTCAGATGCCTTATTGTTCAGATGGGGAAGCAGAGGCCCAGAGGGGTCCAATGGAAGCAAACGTCCTGGGCGGGAGGTGGGGTTGCAAAGTCCGAGGGAGGAGTTAGGGGTCCAGCTGGTTTCCCCTAAGCTTTGAAGAGAGGCCTCTCTGCTGGGCCATTCACCTGGGGACATTCTGCCTCCTGCCCAGAGCAATGAAGATCTCAGTGCTCTGCCTGGGGTTCTCCAGGCCCCCTGCCTTCCCCACTCTCCTCTCTATCCCAGTTTTCCTCTCAGAGCCACCTCTCCACCAGGCAAATTGTCTCAGGTCCCAGCCAGGCTCTAGTGTCCCAGTCCAGGACCATGCTCGTGACCTCAGGCGGGTCACCTCACCTCTCTGAACCTCCATTTCTTCAGCAAATAGGGATGAGAGCAGAGCTGACCTCACAACCTCACATGATCTTATGAAGCTGAAAGACTCACCTGGAAGGGACTTAGCACAGAGAACAGGGTCTTGTATGTGGGTGCTCAGTCGTGTCCAACTCTTTGAGACTCCACAGACTGTAGCCCGCCAGGCTCCTCTGTCCATGGGATTTCCCAGGCAAGAATACTGGAGTGGGTTGCCATTTCCTTCTCCAGGGGATCTTCCCAACCCAGGGATTGAACCCAGGTCTCCTGCATTGGCAGGTAGATTCTTTACTGCTGAGCCACCAGGGAATCCCAAACTGATAACAGCCAAGATAATAACAAAACTACCCTTCCCTGCTCACCCTCCCCAGCCCCACCCTTGAGGATCTTTTTCTTCTCTAGCAAACTCCTTGCAAGAGTTGCCTGCACCCCAGCCACCACTTCCTGTCCATGCACAGGCTCCTAAACACGCATGCCCTCCCATAGGAGTGTGCCCCTCAAACCCACATCACTGTCTAGTACTTGCACATGCTCACACACACGCACAGACACCAATGGTAAACAGAATATAATTCATTTGTAAAGGAGACTCCAGTCCTGCCATCCATCTTAAGCTAAAATTCAATACTTCCCGGCGCGGCCCACCAGGTCTTGATGAATGGAGAAGACAATGGCTCCATCCCACGAGCCTCATTCTCTGGAACCACCAGGAGGGGCCTGGTGGGATAGAGGGGTGGAGCAGGGTCCCAGCCATCCAGAGACTTCCAGCAGTCCAGTAAGTAGCCCAGGTGGGGC
>NW_011494876.1:15210436-15214857 GCF_000754665.1 Bison bison bison | reverse complement strand
CCCTTACTTTCATCCCCAGCCTCTCTTCTTCTCTCAGCCTCCCCCTCTGAAACAAAAGTTCCCCTTCTCTGCTTGCATCCACTCCCTTAGAGCCTATTTCCCAGGTACCCCTGACCTTTGCCTAAGCTATTCCCCACCCCAAATTCCCATTCCTTGTCTTCCTAACCTGGAGAAGTTCCCTACAAGTCTCAAAGCCCAGTTGGCTTCCTCCAGGAAGTCAGCCCTGAGCCTCCCTGGAGCAGCCAATTCCCAGGCAGTCCAATTCCCAGGGTGTCCAGAGCCACGAGGTGGGATGGGGTGAGGCGGGCCCACCATGCAAGCCCCTACAGCCCAAGAAACGGGCTCCGATGCAACCCAGACAACCGCGGTGGGACGAGGGGCATGGAAGGAATTTAAGTTCAGCAGCCTGGCCAACGTGAGGTGCCTGGATGTGGCTTTAAAAGGATGATGCCAAGACCTTTCTGCACCCTAAGCCTGGGTGAGGAGCCCGGCCTTGGCCCGGGCTGTCAGGGCCCGGCTCGCTCCGGCGGGCGGCGCAGGCTGTGGGACTCGCTGAGCGAACGTTCCTCGGCTCGGGGGAGTTTTATGGCCCGCGGTGCTTCCTCCGCAATGGCCTGTGCTGTTTACGAACCCCTCTCCGGCTTGGAAATAGACTGTGTTTCCTGAACGATTTTCTCTTTTCCCATTTACTAAACATTGATTTCCCCCCTCCTGCGCCTCTAATAGAGCAGAAACCAATACGTCTTTGTTTGCTTTTCTCGCGCGTTCGGGGCGCGGGCGGCGGCGGCGGCGGCGGCGGCGGCGGCGGCGGCGGGGCCAGGCTGCAGCTCCGCGCATGTGCGTCGGTGCAGGTGGCGCTGCCCTCCGCCCGCGACCCGGCTGCCCCCGCACCGCTGAGTCGTGCCCGCAGGGTACCAAGTCCGGGACGCCCGGCTGCGTTGCCGGCGCACATCAGGCCCACAGAGTGGATCAGGAGTCTCCGAGGCTGCTGTGAGGACTGGTAACGAGGAGTTATCGGGAAGGCAGCCGGTTCAGTTCGCCTCCCAACTCGTTTCTGATGCAATTCCATCAGCAGTGCCTCACCTCCTCTGGAATCTCCTTTGAAGTCCAGGTGCTTCTGGATCAAGGGCCCATTAGTGCCTGGGGCTGAATTCAGTAGTGGCCAAGTGAGGGTGGGCTGTTCATTCCTTCTTCCCTTCACGCACTCAGACAGAGCATCTGTTCTGAGCCAGGCCCAGAACTGGGGGCTTGGCAGCGGGGACAGAGAGCAAGACAGGAGTGGTTCCTTTCCATCCCGTCACTGCCCTCCCCCTCACACCACTGAAGCGGTAAGCAGACCAGGGTAGGGAGGAAGGACCACAGCTTGATTCACACATTCCCTAAGACTGGCGGTGCAAGCACTCCCCCTGTGGGGGCCCATATTCCTACCACCAGGGAGCTGAGGAGCCTGGCAGACAGAGCCCCTGAGAGATCAGGATTCACAGGTGACCTTGGCGATGTCTTCCTTTTCTGGGCCTCATTGTCTCCATCTGAAACATGGGTCCAACCTCCATTTGAGCTAAAACCACCGACAAAGGCTGGTGCTGCCCATCTCAACCCTCAGGAGCACCAAGCTCACCAGCACCCAGTAACTCACCCCAAAAGGAGCTGCTAAGCCCTGGGTTCAAATTATACTCTGCCCTTATTATCTGTGAGATCTTGGGTACATCTCTTCCCTCTCTGGGGTTGCCGATGGTCCCTACATCATAGGGTGCGCTGAGGATCAAAGGGCTTGAGGACACTCAGCTGCTGAAACCCAGTAATGACCTCACTGGGAGGGCAGAGGGGCTCAGAGAGGGGAAAGTGGGCCTAGGAGGGATGGGGGAAAACAGCGTCTGGCCTCCTTGCCCGCTGGTTATGTGGTTACGTGTCCACCCACAACTCCAGTGAGCCTCGCAGCAACTCTGTGAGGGGCCATACCAAAACTGGTCTATTCCCATTTCATAGATGAGCAAAATGGGAGCTCAGAGAAGGGAAGGATCTTGTCAAGATGCACAGCGAGAGAGGGGCAGCCCTTGGACAGTTCTACTGACTAGGTTGGGGATCTGTGGTCATTGGATGGGTCAAGGGGAAGAGAGGGCATATCTCCAGCAGGCATACCTGCTGGGAGCAAAGGCCTGGAGGCAAGAGCATGTGTGACCCAGGCTGGGGAAATGGAAGGTCAGGCTCCATATTGAGGCTTCCCAGGAACTTGGCTGGGGCTCGTCTGTGACCAAGTCAAATGTAGGAGAGACCGCCATGGACTCATGGCTTATGGAGAAGGGAAAACCAGAGGCCTGGTGAGCAGACCCCAGGGAAAGGAACCAGGCCAAGGGAGATGCAAAGAGGGGCCTGGGCAGACTGAGGGGCAAAAGATCAGACTAGGAGACCCACTGACAGACTGGTAAATAGGCAAACAGATGGGTAGGTGGAGGGAATGTGTAGATAGATAGTAGACAATGGACAGATGGATAAACAAATGGACAGACCAGTGAACAGACAGTCAGAGAGCGCTGGGTGGGATGCAGCAGAGCCAAGAGGAGGAAGGGCATCCAGGCAGGAGGATGTGTGAACAGTGGGTCGGAGATGAAGCTGAGAGTTACCTCTGGGCCTTGGGCAGTGGGAGAGGAGGCTGGAGTTCCTGTTGTAGTGAATCTCAGAGGCCCAGGGCCAGGAGGAAAGCAGGGTGGGTGGTGAGCTGGGAGCTGGGAGAGGAGGTCGTTGTATCTGTACCAACCACAGGCAGCCCTCCCACGATAGGACAAAAGCAAGTTCTCAGGCAGGTCTGGCCATTCACATCCCCATAGGGTCAACGTGGGCTTCCCTGGTGGCTCAGCAGTCAAGAATCCTCCTGCAATGCAGGTTCCATTCTTGGGTCCCCTGGAGAAGGGAATGGCTACTCCTTCCAGTATTCTTGCTTGGGAAATCCCATAGACAGAGGAGCCTGCTGGGCTCCAGTCCCTGGGGTCCCAAAGCGTTGGACAGGACTAAGCAACTAAACAACAGGATGACTGCACTCACAGCCCGTGCAGTGGTGCCCGTGCAGTGGTGCCCGTGCAGTGGTGCCCACTGTGTGTTTGGAAGATGGCCCCTGATCCAGATGCCCTCTCGGCACCAGGGAACAGCTGTGGGGTCGGCCCCTGGAGCAAGGCTGTGAGCCCCGGGGGCCGACTGGGCCAGGTGGCAGGGCAGCCTCAGCAATTCTGAGGAAGCCAGCTGCAGCCACAGTCCAGGGAGCCTCTGCAGGGTCCCGGGCCAATTAGGAAAGAAGGGGAGGCAGCAATAATTAAAAATTAAAAGCCAACAAGACAGCAGTTTAAAAATGGAAGGAGTGAGTAAAAACAATTAGCAGAGATGAGGCAATAGGGCGGGCATGATACAAATGGAGCTGATCACAAAGCGCTAATGACATCGGAAACCTAATTGTTCCAGTGTCAGGACTTCGTGATGAAGCACTGGGCCTGCTCCTCTAAACCAGGCCTCGTGCTGTCTGAGGGTCGAGGGACTCCATCACCCTCCACATGGGCGCCTTTCAGAGGGGCCTGAATGGAGGTGTTGGGAGGCAGAGGACGTGGACTGGTGGGGAGGCTTGGAGGCAGGCGGCCGGGGGCCAGCGCTGGGGTGGGGGGGTCAGAGCCAGGAGACTGGAGACCAAAACCTGAGTTCATGAGGAGGGTGGTGGTACTGCCCCCTCAGTTTCCCCACCGGCCAGGCAGCAGCGGTGAAGTCGTTGTCTGCCACAGCACCCCGTTGCCGCGGAGACCAGGCGACCCTCCTGGCAGAGGGAGGCTGAGTCAGTTTGAGTAATGGCGGAGAACGCTGCTCCTGATGGGGAAAAATACATCTTCATAACAGGGTGAACCTTTTGGAAAATGGAATAAGTAAAATAATTGAGAGAAAGAAAATTGAGTTTTTATTGCTTTTTAAGTGTTTAAGTGGAGGTTTCATTTAGGGAAATTATCGTTGCTTTTATTTTTAGCCACCCAGTGGGGTGGGGTGGGGTGGTCTGGGGGAGCTTTGATTCAGGGTGGGGGTTCAGTCTCCCCCCACTCCTAGGAGCCGCAGGGGCAGCTGCCTCTCACAAAAGAGAGGAGGCTGAAGCGGAAGTCTCAGTGGAGGTTCTGGATTCGGCCTGCCTCCTATCTCTCTTGGGTCCATCAGGCTGACCATGCGCCTCCTCTCTTGTTTGTCCCCTGACGTCTTTGAACACCACCGTTCACCTCCAACACCCTCTCAAGTGGGCCTGGAGCCTCCCCTGAGCCCCCTCACTCCCCTGAGCCTCCAGACACTCCCCTTGTCATTTCCGGCCTCTCCTGACTGGTTCTGAGTTTCCTATCCCAGTCCTACATGGCAGCACAGTGAGGGAGAAGAAAGGGGCTTGGTGAAGCCTTAATGACTCATCT
>NW_011494876.1:15209411-15210336 GCF_000754665.1 Bison bison bison | reverse complement strand
TCTGCTCCATGTGGGGAAGGGGCAGGTGTTGGGGAGGGACTCAGATTGTCTGTGGACCCAGCCTCCACATGGGTCTTCCCATCTCCGCCCTGTTCAAAACCATCTCTGGCTCCCTACAGTCCTCAGGACCAGCCCAAGCTCCTTAGCGGGCCCCCAGGCCCACCCTCTCCCGCCACACCAGCTGCCCCAGCCCCAAGCCCACGCCCTGATCCTGGCCCCTCGTCTGCACAGATATACAAGGGTTGGGGGATGGTTCTCATCTGCCAGGTGCCCCTGCTGACCCCCATGCCCACTCCTGTCCTTGGATAATCGCTCTTATTCTCCAGCCTTAGCTCGGGGGTGACCACCTCTAGGAAGCCTTCTGCGCCTCTCCCCTGGAGCCAGACTCCTTCGGTTTCCTTTGCAGCTGTGGGATGCTGATCCATGTACCCACCGTCTCCCGCTCTACTCTGCCCCCTCAAGGGTAGACGGTGAATTATTCCTCTCCATGTCTGTCTTGCCAAACCCTAAGCCTGGGGTTTAGGGTGTGCTCAGCATACATCACTGAATTAATGAATGAATGAATGACTTTCCAGTGACAGGGGCTTCCACACACAGGGCCAGTTCTCTGATGTACAAGCTGTGGTGAGTCCAAACGAGCTCCTAGGCACCTTCAGATCAGATCAGATCAGTCGCTCAGTCGTGTCCAACTCTTTGCGACCCCATGAATTGCAGCACGCCAGGCTTCCCTGTCCATCACCAACTCCCAGAGTTCACTCAAACTCATGTCCATCGAGTTGGTGTTGCCATCCAGCCATCTCATTCTCTGTCGTCCCCTTCTCCTCCTGCCCCTAATCCCTCCCAGCATCAGAGTCTTTTCCAATGAGTCAACTCTTCGCATGAGGTGGCCAAAGTACTGGAGTTTCAGCTTTAGCATCATTCCTTC
>NW_011494876.1:15207120-15209275 GCF_000754665.1 Bison bison bison | reverse complement strand
TCGGTGCTCAGCCTTCTTCACAGTCCAACTCTCACATCCATACACGACCACAGGAAAAACCATAGCCTTGACTAGACGAACCTTTGTTGGCAAAGTAATGTCTCTGCTTTTGAACATGCTATCTAGGTTGGTCATAACTTTCCTTCCAAGGAGTAAGCGTCTTTTAATTTCATGGCTGCAGTCACCATCTGCAGTGATTTTGGAGCCCAGAAAAGTAAAGTCTGACACTGTTTCCACTGTTTACCCATCTATTTCCCATGAAGTGGTGGGACCAGATGCCATGATGTTCGTTTTCTGAATGTTGAGCTTTAAGCCAACTTTTTCACTCTCCACTTTCACTTTCATCAAGAGGCTTTTGAGTTCCTCTTCACTTTCTGCCATAAGGGTGGTGTCATCTGCATATCTGAGGTTATTGATATTTCTCCTGGCAATCTTGATTCCAGTTTGTGTGTTTCTTCCAGTCCAGCGTTTCTCATGATGTACTCTGCATAGAAGTTAAATAAACAGGGTGACAATATACAGCCTTGACGAACTCCTTTTCCTATTTGGAACCAGTCTGTTGTTCCATGTCCAGTTCTAACTGTTGCTTCCTGACCTGCATACAAATTTCTCAAGAGGCAGACCTTGGCAGAGCCCAATTCAGCACTGTCGAGGGACCAGGACATGAGGTGTCCTGGAGGCTGGGTGATAGATCTCCATCCCAACGACTGGCCCTGCTCCACCGGGAGAGGACCCCAGGAAGCTGGAGGACACGAACACTTCCTTGAGCTCACCTTGGGCCTCCTTTCCACCCTGTCCCTTCTGTCTGCCACCACCCAGTCCTGGTTTGGTCCCTTTGGTTGGTGACCTCGGTCAGAGCTCCCCTCCCCTCCCCTTAGCTTCTGCTCTTCTCCCCAGGGTGCACCCCACAGCCTTCATCTCTGGCAGCCACCCTCTCCCACCCAGCCTCACCAGCTCTCCATCCCCTCCCCATGCAGCCTCCGCAGCCTCCATTTCCCACAGCCCTGCCATCCCTCAGCCGGCACGGCTGCTTTCCTCCAAGAAGTTAAGTTGAATTGATCTGCTGTTTAATGACCTGATGTGTTCATTGCCCACGTGGCCCGTTGGCAGAGGCGGTTGAGATGGTGGGCAGGCGGACAGCTGGGGTGTCTCAGTGGCTGGGTGGACACCTGCGTGCCCACCTGGGAGCGCAGCAGTGCAGGTGTGCTTCCTGGAGAGGCCAGGGCAGCAGGAAAGGAGTGCACCCACCCACCCACCATGCATTCACACACACACACGCACATGCGCACACACACACACATGTACACATGCACACACACGCACACACACATGCGCACACACATGCGCACACACACACACGCACACACACACCTTGGGGAGCCTCCACATGCATAAACACATGCACGCAGTCACGTCTCCACGCCCACACGAGCTTACTGTGCTTCCAGCTGCAGCGAATAGCTGTATTACCGCCTCTCCTGGCCCTGGCATTCAAGGCCTCCGTGACCAAGCCTCAGCAGACCACTCCAGCCACACCTCCTCAAGATGCCTCTGGGCACAGAGGAGGGGAGGCACTCCATCTCTGTCTATTTGTCTATCTGTGTCTGTAGAGGTGTCTGCCAATTTGGGGAAGCCTCCGGGGCAGACACTCGGAGCTCCTTGTATGGACACCTTCTCTCTGAGCTTGAGATGGGGTGCACCATCACCCTGCTCCGAGACAGAGCTCCAAGGAAAGAGCCCTCACTGAGCACCATCGTGAGCGGCGCTTTCACAGCACTGCTGCCTCTGGTCCTCGACCCCGTCCTAGTCACCCACGGGTCCCTGCCTGCACACCTTCCATCCCACCTCCTCTCACTTACAAGGAGTGAGGTCCCTGGGGAGGGCCCTTTCAAGTCACGCCCAGCCTGTCTAATTCCCTCCAGTGTTTCCTGGCTGTTTGACAGGATGGAGTTTTGTAAATCCCAGTGGCATCTCTTCTCTGGGCCAGGCAGGAGCCCAGGTGGTGGGCAGAAGAATGGGCATCTCTGTCTTTGTCGCCCACTGCTGGCCCAGGTTCATCTTGCCACATTCAGCTGTCACACTCTGATCCTGCCTCCTGTGGTCAAAGCCCGTGTGCCAGGCAACTCCTTAGGTCCTCACAGGCCCTGCTGCTAAG
>NW_011494876.1:15202506-15207020 GCF_000754665.1 Bison bison bison | reverse complement strand
TGCTGCTAAGGTGTGCCTCATGACCCCATTTTACAGATTGGGGAGAGGGAGACTTTGAGAATTTAAGCAACTTGCTCTTGATGGAGCTCACAGGTGAGAAGTGGCTGACAGAGGAACTGACCCTGGGGCGGGTCATCAACTGGGCTGGCTCATACCCCACACCTTCCATTCAGATGGGAAGATGGCAGCCCTGAGGCCGAGAATCCAAGCCCTGGGCCCTGCAGGTATGGGACTCAGTGCCTGGTGTTCTTCTGTAACTAGATGAAACACTGAAGATTCCCTGAGGATCAAACTCCAGATTGCAGGGAGCCTGTGGAGGCTGCTGGGGTGGGACACAAACGCTTCCAGCAGCAGAGTTCCTATTTGCATCTTGTCATGTGTTCATTCCCAGCCCCTCCTAGCTCCACACTGAAACAGCTCCCGGGGACCTCTCTTTGTGGGGTGTCATTAGCTGTTCCTCCTCTTTGGAGGGAAGTGGGCCAAGGGATTTCTGAAGGCTGACCTTGGATGAATGAGTACAGTGGCCACTGTCCACAGCACACCCCCCAACTCCTTTTTCTCTCTAATAGAGGGTATGGGGAGGAGGGAGAGGAAGGGAAGGGGGAGGAGGGACAAGGTAGGGAGGAGGGGAGGGGGAAGGAAAGGAGGATGGTGCAGGGAGGAAGGGGAGAGGGAGGGGAGGACACACACATGCTGACCTGCAGAGAGGCTGGCAGGAGGGGGAGGCAGGCCGCAGGGGAGTCAGTGATGGCTGCAGGAGACAGATAAGGTTGGGGAGAAAGACACGCTCCACTGATGGGAGCGCAGGGATTAGGGGCTCCAAGGGCCTGTCCTATGCCTTTGAGTGGAAACTCGGGAAGAAAGGAAGCTGCCCTAATGAGAAGGGAGGAGAGAGAAGAGCGATCCCATTTCAGGGGACCCCGGTGCTGTTTGGGAGCAATGAAAAGACCCCACTCCCACTCCTCCTCGGCTGGCTGTGTGGAGAACCATCTGAACAGGGGGCCCAGGGCTCTGGCCTGGGCAGGGCAGCGTGGAAGATCTCCTGAGCTCAGGGCGCTCCCCCAACCAAAGAAGACAAGCCATGGCCATGGCCCACGCTCCACACGCCAAGCCGACATGCCTGTAACCTGGCAGGCGTGCTTGCCAGCCCAGTGGCAAGGGGGGACTGTGCCTGCCCTGGTGGAGCCTGGCTACCCTTCACACATGTGTGCTGTCCGGCCATGTGCCCACACACTCATGGTCGGGCAGGTCTCTGGGATTCCTGTACTCCGCTTGGTGCCTGTGGCCTCTCACCTGGCGTAGGTGGAGGCTTGCCCAAACCAGCCAGGCTGGGTCCCAGGCCAAATGAGGCAAAAGCCTTGCATGGCATGCTGTCGTTCACAGGGCTAGATTCGGAGGACATCTCATGTCCTCAGCCCCTGAGGAAGGATGAGGCTGGCCCCTTGTGGAGGTCCCTGGGCTCCCAGACCCTCCTGTTGGGCTCCCTGAGTTTGCTCTGGTCATGGGGCTGGGCCTGGAGCCAAGTCCCTCCTGGCCAGGGGAGCACAGCTCTGCGTGTGTGTGTGGGTGGAGATGGGCCTCTGGCCTCAGTCGCTGTGCTGTGTCCAGTTCCTCACCCATGTGGGCAGGCAGAGGGCACTCACAGATGTCAGCGTGCATGCATCCTGAGCTGTTAGAAGTTGGGGCTCCCAGGGGCTCGGTGGGAAGGGGTTCCCCTTCTAGGTCCCTGTAGAACTGTGAGGGACCTACCTGAGGTGGCCTCATCCCAAGGGAGGAGTCCAGCTGATGAGAATGCAAGTCAGGGAAGGATTGCTTCGTGTCAGTTCCGTGGGATGGAGATAGGACAGGTTGGCCCAGAGCCTGTCTGCTGGGAGCGGCTGATGGAGATAAATGGTTCCTGTCCTGGGTGGGGGTCAGGACTGGGTCAGGCGGCCTTGAGTCTGATGGATGACTCAGGGCTGGGCCAGGAAGTTGGGGGAGGGGTGGGGCTGGCCCCACCTCCGCACAGATGTGGAAGCTGAGGCCCTGCTGGGCCCGCCACTGCCCAGGGGGCCAAGCCCCCTCCCTGGCAGGAAGTAGGTTTTACTCAGCATGTTCATCAAGTAGGCCAAGACCCTCCTCAGAATGCCCTCCTCACAAAGACCTCAGGGCAAGGGCTCGGCTGCTAGAGTCTGACCCCAGCCTCCTGCGTTCATTCATTCATTCATTCCCATGCCTGCCCTGGTGTCCTTTCTGGACTGTTGTAAGCTCCTCTCCACCCAGGGAGGCCAGGCCCTCCCCCTGTCCTGGCATTTCTTTGCCCATGTCACTGTCTCTCTGCCGCATTGACCTGCTGGCTGTTTCTCCAGGAAGACTCTGGGCTGTTGCTTTCACCAGTGTTTTTTGTCTGCCAATCTCAGCCCTCCTGCCCCAACCCATGGCCAGCAACTCTTGACACATGCGTGCCCGTGCGTCACACGCCCTCTCCTCCCTGACTGCCCGTCTGAAGTTGTCCCCCGCCATTGTTGATTTCCAGACAACCCAGTTTGTTTCCTTCAGAACCTAAACATACCTTGTTTGTTGGTTCTTCTGTTTATCGTCTGTCTCCCCCAGGCATTGGGAGCCCACCAAACCCTCCCTAGGAGCCAGTCCCAGCTGATTTCCTTACCTGTCCGTGAATGCTCAAGTCCCCAGGGCTATTCAGGTCTGTGTAAGGCAGGACCTGTTCATGGACCAGTCACAAGACTGTTTCCAGAGACTTCCCCGGTGGCCCCGTGCTTAAGAATCCGCCTGCCAATGCAGGGGACACGGGTTCAATCCCTGGTCTGGGAACTAAGATTCCTCATGCAATGGAGCAACTAAGCCTGTGAGCCAAATCTACTGAGCCCACACACAGCTCAGTGAAGACCGTGCATGCAGCAACTAAGGCCCGACACAGCCAAATAAAGAAATATTTTGTAAAATATGCAAAGACTGGGCAGAGTAAGAGGCTGCCCATCTCAAGGGTCTCCTATAAAAGTTTAAAGATTTGCCTCCAGGCTGTCGGAATCCAGATGGCCAGGATCTCAAGAACCATACACAACCAGAAAGCCGGTTCCCTAAGCCCTGCCTGGGCACGGCACTCTGGCTGGAGCCTGGGAAAGAGGCACGTGAAGATTGGCACCAAATCTGGGTCCCTCCGCCTCCAATGTGATGGAGATAAATGAGAGATGTCTGGAGCTGCAGAGAATGACAGGGAGGCTCGTGTAGTCTGAGTGATGCAGTTTGGGGAGGAGGCAAGGCAGTTGGAGATGAGATGCTGGGAGAATCTATAATTCCTCCAGGACACCCACCGCCTTCTTTGGAGAGGAGGGGAGATGTGGTCCACAGGTCGCAGTGGGGGTGGGGGGGAATGGCTTCAGGTCCAAGTTCAGCCTTCGTCCTCAAGGTTCAGTGCCAGAGGCTTTAATGCCACCCTGGTGCTGAATCCTGGGTGGGGAACCAGCCTGGGGTCATGGAACCTCATCTAACAGTCGTGGCTCCTCTCCCCACCTAGTCCAGCCTCTTCTCTCCCCTTCTACACGCCTAGCATCCTCAGACTCTGGCAAGGGTCTTCTTGGTTACTATCTAGGAATCAGCAGGCCTGGCTGGAACGTGGCTGTGGGTGTCTCTAGTAGCCAAGTTCCTGAGAATCACCCCAGTCTCTGCTCCTTCCAACCAGCTACTACCCCAGCAGCCTCCCATGATCCTGGGGAGGTGTTGTGAAAGGAGCCAGGGGAACAAGCCTCTCATTTTTTTTAGATGGAAAGCGATCTTGTGCCTTGGAGAGAATGTGGCCCCATCTTTCCTCAGCTCCGTGGAAGTCTGGGACCACTGGATAACCTTAGGATCTCTTTGGAGGTTAAATCCATAGCACAGAAGAGAAAGGATGGAGTGGGGCTGAATATGGCTTCCACTGCTGCCACCTGGTGGCAGAAAGAGGCAAGGCACCGGCTATTACAATTCCCAGAAGAAGGTGGAGGGAAGGACACTCCTTAGGGTTGGGGGCAGAAGCACAGGTGAGTAAGATGTGTACACACACACCCGCCGCCCCATCTCCCACTAGCATCCTGGCCAGGAACTTGGGCCTTCACTTGCTTTGGATCAGAGCCTCCCCAGGTGCTATCTGACACGAGCCCACCAGAACCTTCCAGAAGGCCTTCAGAGCAGATCTCGGGTCAGAGATGGCCTGTTTGGCCTTCACTGTACTAAGGGAGGACCCAGGGCCTGGATGACATCCAGGGCCATGCCTGATGGTCTCAGTGGCAGAGAAGAGGGGACGAGCGGGAGCCGGGCAGGCAGCAGGGAGAAGGGGGAGCAGGGAGATGAAGGCAGCCCAGCCCAGCCCAGCCCTGCCTGTCCTGGGCTTGCTTCACTGGCAAGTGAGCTGCTTCTCTCAGCAGGACCGAAGTGAGTTTCTGCGGCTCTCCTCAGCACTCCGCAGTGTCCCACTTGTGTTGTAATAACGCCCCTCCCTGCTCCAGAGTGTACGTGGTGGTCGAGGGCTGGGGGTGGGG
>NW_011494876.1:15192205-15202272 GCF_000754665.1 Bison bison bison | reverse complement strand
ACGACCAAGGGGAAAAAATCAAACGTGTCCCCTCAAGTGAACTTTTTTCTCCTCTTCTCAGCCTCCAGAAGGCACGTCCCACCCTGCCATTCCGTTCTCCTAGTCTCTCTTTCTCCACCCGCTGCAGAACATGCTGTGTCCCCAGTGGTACCTTTCCAAGAATAACCTCCAAGAAAAAATCGCTGGATGATAACCTTGCAAGGGGTGCGGTGGGGAGAATTAACTTGGCTCCCTACCTCACACCTTAAAACAAACACCAATATCATTTGGATCAAAACTAGAAGTACTGAAGAATGAAGAACAAATTCCTAGGAGAAAACAAAGGGATTGTTGCCCAACTTTGATTTGTTATGACTTTTTCGAAATATAACAAAAAACAGAAAAGCCACAAGAGAAAAAGTTGGATACATCTGGCAACATAAAAAATCAAGCATTTCTCTGTGGGGGAAAAAAGTCAAAGTTTAAAAACAACAAGCTATGGAAAAAATTGCAAATTTCATATATAAATATGTATGAAATATATGGGCTTCCCTGGTGGCTCAGTGGTAAAGAATCCACCTGCCAATGCAGGAGACACGGGTTCTATCCTTGAGTCAGGAAGATCCCCTGGAGAAGGAAATGGCAATCCACTTCAGTATTCTTGCCTGGAGAATTCCATGGACAGAGGAATCTGGTGGGCTACAGTCCATGGGGTCACGAAAGAAGTTGGATACAACTTGGCAACTAAACAACAAACAACAATATGAAATATATATATGCATATATTCCATATATATATATACATACACATATATTCCCTATAAATCTAGAAGGAAAAGATCAACAATTCCAGTAAAACATGAGCAGAAGAGATGAACATATAGTTCATATAGTTATGCAAAAGGAAATCCGAAAGACTCACCCACTGAAACCACGCTCAACTTCCTTCCTCTGAGAGAAATGCAAATTAAGTGGGCACAGCTGTGAAAGGTCAGTGCACATTTCTGGTAAGCATGGGGGAAGGCAGACACTTGTAGTCGGTGGCTTGTTAAGAGTATAAATTGTGTAACCACTGTGAAGGCAATTTGGCACTATCTATCAAAATTAAAAAATGCACAGATCCTTTGGCCTAGCAGTGTCCACTTCTAGGAATTTATCCTCCAGATAAACTCACGCACGTGAAATTATACCCCAGGGTGGTCACTGAGTGATGTTTCTAAGAGTAATCTATTGGAAACAGCCTACCCAGAGGAGCCTGGCTAAGTCAATGTGGAGCATCCTTGCCATACGTTCTATATAGCTGTCAAAACGGATGAGGGTGATGTGTGATGTGTGAACAAGGTGGAGTGTATATACAGGATGTGAACCCCACGTTTTTATGTTTTGGGGTTTTTTTTAGGGTTGGGATTCTTTTTTATTGAAGTGTAGTCAATTTACAATATGTTAATTTCAGGTATATAGCAAAGTGATTCATATATATATGCATCTATGTATATATTTCAGATTATTTTCCATTATAGGTTATTATAAGACATTGAATATTATTTCCTGTGTTTTACAGTAAATTCTTGTGGCTTATCTCTTTTATGCATATAACCTAATGCTTTTATTTTTTTTTAAGGAGAAGGGTAACTGTTCTGGAATCCTGCAGTGCCCTCCACACCTCTCAGCCCCCATGCCCCTGGCCCTGTCCCACAAGGCTGGGCTGCATGGGTGGCATCCATCTGCCCTCCTGGTGTTGATATGGACAATGGGAGCCCACCAGGAACTTAGCAGGTGGGAAGGGACATGATGTTTATTCCCATGTCCCTTCCCACCCCATCTTCCTCTTGATGTTTCTGAACAGAGAGTTGCTCACATCCCTCCCTGTTTGAAACCCTCTGTGGCTCCACCTGCCCTCTGGCGTGAAGCCAGACCCCCACCATAGAACGTGGACCACGAGTTTCCACCAGGGCTTTCGAGGGTCTCCTCTTGCCAGCTGTCCATTCTCTGTTCCTCCAAATCAGCACGGTTCCCTCTGCCTGCCACCTTCCTCCCTGCCCCAGGGGACAGCCTCAAAGGACTGGCTTGTCTTCCCAGGGGTGCTCTGCTCCTGCCCTGACTCCTCCCTGCAGCCTCCCTATGCTCCTGGGAGGCAGTTTGGGTAAATGGACAGAGGTGCCGAAGGCTCAGAGTCTGTATGCTGCAGGGCCCAGCTCTAGTTGTTCCAGACTTTGGGAAGAAAGTGGCCTGTTTGACTCTCCTCTGGGAGGCTGGACCAGAAGAGGCCAGGGAGGACCCAGGGAGCTGTGGACCCAAGGCTGAAGGGAGAGCCCTGGTAGAACAGACCGTGGGTTGGGACAGAGTAGGCATAGAACCACATGCCATCAGTAAGAAGCCATGTTTTTAAAAATAACTCTGCTGTCAGCAGTGGTGAAACAATATAATAAATATGAGAAATAAATCTCGTTACCATGTAATGAGCTGCCTTATTAATGTGTTAAACTTGTAAGAAATGCTTAAGTATTTAATTGGCACCTAATGAGGGCGCCAATTAGGAATCATTATACATTTCTTAAAAAAAAATCCTAATTGGCAGGGGGGCATTTCAATCAATGCCACAGAGTCAGCTCCTTGGGGACCCCATCTTGGAGATGCGGCTGGTAGCTGTACCCGCAGGGACACACGTTGGTGGCAGCCACGCTGGAGCCCACAGTAAGGTCAAGGCCACCCAGGCTGGACGTGACCCAGACCAACCCGAGACCAAGACTTAGTTTCTCCTGGGCCACCAAATCCTGCTGCTGATTAGAACTCTTAGTAAATGGCACCTTGTCAGGAGGCTTCTCTGTTGCTCCAGCCAGATGGGGGGACTTGGTCTTTCTGGAGGCTTCCAGAGGCTGAGAAGTCACTGGGCACTGTGACCCTGGCTCTCCTCCAGTGTCCGGCATACAGAACCTCAGCATCGCTCACTCAACGACATCTCATCCTGGCCCCCTTTACGAGCAGTGCCCTGTGCCTGGCAGGGCCGAGGGGAGGGGGACAGGCAATGGAACTCAGAGTGGACTCCATCTTTCCAGCTTCCAGGAAGACTAGAACAGAGCAGATCTATATTCTAGGCCAGGCCGGCAGAGAAGTGTCCTGAGCAGCCAGAACATGCTTAATTACCAAATAAATTATCAAATTAATCACTCGGGTAATTGCCAGAGGGCTGGGAGGAGCGGTGGGGGGTGGGGGGGTGCCCACCAGGGGCAAGGCCCAGCCAGGAGCAGGGTGGGTGTGATCCTGGCCCAAGCAGGGGGCGCGAGAGGGCAGAGGCCGGACCCTGGCTGCAGTCTGAGCAGATGACTTGCAGAGAATGGGAGGCACCTGGGTGAAGGTCTTAGAAACCCAACTAGTGGGTTCCAGAGTTTGTGGGAAGCCTTGCAGGCCTGTGAGTGGAGGTTAGAGGGGCCCTGGGGATAGTGGCAGGCGTGGCATGGCTGGGAGCCTGGCTGGGATGGCTGGGAGGTCCAGGAACATGTAGCTGAGGGAGGGTCTGAGCCCAGCTACATGAGTTACACCTCTTCCAAGCCAGGCTGCCTGTGGCGCTCCATCACCAGGAATCATTTTGCAGAGCTGCGTGTTTCCTGCTCTCGGCCTCACTGGGGATGACGACAGTGCCTGTCCTCCTGGGCTACACAGCCTGGCTGCTGCAGCAAATGCCCCACCTCATGTGTTCATTTGTGAGGATGCAGGAGCTAACAAAGGAGGGGGACTTTCCGTGATGTACCCAGGAACCCACTGAGAGCCCAGCCCAGAGTGGGACCAACAGGAGGGAGGCAGGGATGAACCCGACCCATTCAGAGCGTGGCCTCCAAGTCCCACAGATCTGGGTGAAAATCCTTTGTGACCTAAGACAAGTCACGCAGCCTTCCTGAAACTCAGCTACAGGTGGGACAGATAAATGATCTAAGAACTCCATGAAGGGAATTCCCTGGCCGTCCAGTGGTTAGGAGTCCAAGCTCTCACTGCTGAGGGCGTGAGTTTGGAACTCAGTGGGAAGAAGCCTCCATAATAGAGGGAAGGGAGCAACGTTTTTGGCTTTTCTGTGCAAGACCCTGGTGGACACTGAAAGGAGTTAAAATCTGAGGTACAGACGGGACAGGAATTTGCAGGAGAGGTCCCAGGGTAGGCACAAGTGGCCATGAGAAAGTTCCAGGAGGGAGTGACCTGCAAATACTGTGAGCTTGGGCGAGGCCCACCACAGGGCCCGGCCCCTCGCCTCACCCTGCTCGACCTCCAGCAGTTGGTCCTGCCGGCAGGCCAGCCCTATTGGGGACAGGAGAAGGGGATGTTCTTCCCTCCCTATGGAAGCTGCAGAAATGGCAACCCACTCCAGTATTCCTGGCTGGAAAATTCCAAGGACAGAGGAGCCTGGCGGGTCACAGTCCATGGGATCGCAGAGAGTCAGACACGACTGAGAACGCATGCATACGCCTGGAAGCTGCCCGGTGAAGTTGCGGGGCCCAGTCTCTGCGCCACCTTCAGTGCTTGGCACAGACCCCTCCTGTCTCCAAGTGCCCGCAACGACTGCTCCCTTGAATGGCGAGCCCTTGGGATTCAGTCTTTATCCCCTGCTGGGAGAAGCTGTCTAGACACCAGGGCAAGGCCCACAGCTTCCAAAAGCAGTAGGGACCATCCACAGTAAGAGTACAAATAACTGCATGCATTTCTTGAAGACTCCGCATGTGCTTTTTCTGAATTAACTCATTTAATTCTCTTAAGTCAAGAAACCACTTATCAATCCTGTATTCAGTGAATAGCCCTGAGCACCTAGGAGGTACCAGGCTCCATTCAGGAGGCTCTGGACACATCTGGGAGTAGACATTCTCCCTGGCCCAGACCCAGTCCAGGCCTGCTCCTGGCAGGGAGGAAGCAGCTTCGGTGCACCAGCCACCCAGACTCCCTGCTGCTGCTAAGTCGCTTCAGTCCTGTCCGACTCTGTGTGACCCCATAGACGGCAGCCCACCAGGCTCCCCCATCCCTGGGATTCTCCAGGCAAGAACACTGGAGTGGGTTGCCATTTCCTTCTCCAATGCAGGAGAGTGAAAAGTGAAAGTGAGGTCGCTCAGTCGCGTCCGACTCTTAGCGACCGCATGGACTGCAGCCCACCAGGCTCCTCCGTCCATGGGATTTTCCCCAGACTCTCAGACTCCTGCAAAGAGGGCCTTCAAGGGGAGCATCAAGGAGAGCTCTTCCCAAACTGGCCCCACAAACCAGGCCCCTAATCTGGGCCTGCAGCGCCACCTGCTGTTCACATTGGGAAGGGCTCCAAACAGTCATCTCGCCTTCCCTCGCCACGGGAGACCCTCAGCCACTGAGGTTTGGGCAGGTCGCCACCATTGTCACCTGGTGTCCAAACCCAGCACAATGACAGCCTTGCCTTGCTGCTCACTTTGGCAACGCATATACTAAAATTGATATACTTGCTGGAATACATCTTCTCAGTACAGAGATTAGTTTGGCCCCTGTGTGAAGATGACACCAAAATTTGTGAAGCATTCCATATATATATATATATAATATTTTTTTTTTTGCAAAGAAGAGAGACACAGGCATAGAGAACAAATGGATGGACACCAAGGGGAAAGGAGGAAGAGGATTAATTTTTGGAGATTGGGATAGACTAACACACTATTTGGAGAAGGCAATGGCACCCCACTCCAGTACTCTTGCCTGGAAAATCTCATGGACGGAGGAGCCTGGTAGGCTGCAGTCCATGGGGTCGCTAAGAGTCGGACACGACTGAAGCGGCTTAACAGCAGCAGCAGCAACACACTATTGATACTATGTATAAAATAGATAATTAATGAGAACCTACTGGATAGCTCAGGGAACCCTGCTCAGTGCTCTGTGGTGACCTAAATGGGAAGGAAATCCAAACAAGAGGAGATATATGTATGTGCTATGCTGTGCTAAGTCACTTCAGTCGTGTCTGATTCTTTGCAACCCTATGGACTGTAGCCCACCAGGCTCCTCTGTCCGGGGGATTCTCCAAGCAAGAATATGGAGTGGGTTGCCCTGCCCTCCTCCAGGAAATCTTCCCGACCCAGGCATCAAACCCAGGTGTCTCTTACGTCTCCTGCATTGGCAGGCGGGATCTTTATCACCAGCGCCAGGTGGGAAGCCCGTATATATATATACATATGTATAGTTATTTACTTTGCTGCACAGCAGAAATGCAGCATTGTAAAGCAACTGCACTCCAATAAAAACTTTAAGAAAGCCTCACCTGGTCCCTAGTCAGAAGTGATGTCTCCTCCTCTGAATTCCCATCACCTCACCTGCTTCTCTTGTCACTGCCCAGAGAGGGTTGAGTAGTTGCTGTCAGCCTCACTGTCCTGGCTGTCACCCTGGGTGGGACTCTTAGGAGGCCAGCTCGCTGTGGGTCCCCCTCAGCCCCAGCGTCCAGCAGAGGGCCTGGGGTGCAGGAGCTGGGGACGCTTGAAGAGAACAAATGAGTGCTGAGAGGAAGGGGCAGCTCTGTCTACAGAGAACATTTTTATTTTTTTAAGGGGAAGAGGTCTTGGGTGTGAGCTCTGGGGGTAACCTACCTGGCCCTGCTGCTGCCGACTTCCCCTGCTGCTGTATGCTTCAGTTTCCCCATGTGTGATATGAGGGCACACCTGGTCTCCATGCTCTGGGGCTGCTGAGGGGTTAAATGGGCTCTGGTATTGTCCGCAAGTCTGCAGGAGGTTCACACACAGGCCCTGCCACCCGCAGGGATTTAAGGCAGGAATCCTGCCCCCCTCCCCACTTCATCCGAGGCTTCAGAGTGTCTGTCACCTTACTGAACTGTTATCGAGTTGCTGCTAAATCCCTTAAGTCCCTCATAATCTGCCGTTCTTAGCCTCCTTCAGGGTAAAGAGCATCTCTTCGAGCTCCGCCAGGGAGGGGCCCACACTCCCCTGGCCTCCAGCCTGCGGGCTTGGGAGCGGGGGTGGGGAAGGGGTTCAGTGTCTGTCCCCTGGGGCCTGACCAAGAGGGGTCTGCATAGTAGGCTGAAGCACTGAGGGCACAGATTTGAGGTGGGGCACTCACATTAGTTGGTGCAAGTGTAGTATCAGCGCCCGAATGAATGGCTTCTGACATCTGAACCCTAGGTTCCCACTCATCTCTCCCTACTCCTAGTCCTGCCAGATGAGCCCGCAGGTCAGGACCCGCTGCGTGAAGGTTGCTCTCCAGGCCTCAGGAGGGAGAGGCAGGGGAGGGGTCCAAGGATGGAGCGAGCCCTAGTAGGAAAGCCACCTGCAGTGCTTAAGAGGTGCCAGCAGATGGCAGCACAGAACAGCATTTGAGTCTGGAAGGCGGCTCGTGTGGCCAAGTGGGCGGGCAATGCCCACTGGGTGCCCCTTCAGGCTTCAGCACCCTCCTGCTTCTCGGTCTTGCCTGCAACTCCTTTTTCAAGCAGTGTAGAGGGAGAGCCAGTCCCCTGGCTCTCAGCCTGATGGCCCCCGTCTCTGGGGGCTGGGTCTCTTCCCTTGTAAGATGAGTGACGGTATACCCCCTATAATGGCACTGGGAATAAACTGAGATTGTGCTGGGATCAAACCAATCAAAGGTGACAGTTGCTGGGACCAGATTCTGGCCCTTGAGGTGGCGCAAGCCCCATTGCCAAGGCCCTTTCTGGCCGCGGTCCTATGAATGGCAGTGGAGAACCCTGATTTGGCCCTCCCTCTGTGAGCTTGTCTACATACCTGGCACGAGGTAGGAGTTCAATAAACCACACTTTATTTTATTTGCTGTTTTCTGTTTTCTATAGATTTTTTTGAAGCTTTTTATTTTGTACTGGGGTCTCTGACATGGGTCGCATTCCCTGGTCCAGGGGCTGGGAAAGGAACCCCCCTTCCCAGATAGCTCTCAGCCCCACCGACCCACTGTGTTCCATCCCCCACCCCCTTGGGGCCTGGGAGACAGGAGACCCCCTCACTCCTTGTCCCCCAGCCAGCATGCTTGCAGCCCACCCTCTAGCTCCTGGAGGCATTGGGGAGGGGTCTCCCCCCGCCATGGGCACAGGCACCTGATCTCCCACTCGTGGAATCAAAGCGCCCAGGGGACGGGTGGGTGGCGGGGCCCACTGTCAAGGGGACCCAGGCCCAAGCGGGATGGCCTCCGGCACCATCCCCCACCAGGGGGTCTTCGAGCTCCCCTCCCTCCTCCTCTCCCTGCACTTGTGACGCGCACACGTCTCACTCACCTCTCAGCATCTCTGGCCTTTCAGGAGAGTCCTCTGTATGACCACAGGTGCCCGTGGCTAGAGTTGCCCCCTGTCCTGAGCCCTCAGAGGCCAGGACAGTGGCTCCTGGGGTTCCCGCAGATACTCAGCCAAGGCCCTTCACCCCGAGGCTGCTGCGGGGTACAGCTGGACAGGACAGGGTGGCAGTATGTGCTGCCAGCCTCTGAACACCCGCAGGCACACCGGACCCTCCTGCTGCCTTCTTTTTCATGTAGATGTAGATGTAAAGATACAGACATAGAGTGTGTGTGTCGATACGCATCACACACACACACACACACACACACTCATCCTTTCGTCCTATGTGACATCTGTTCCCTCCCATCTCAGACAGCACTGCCGAGACTGCGCTGGTGTTGCCCTCCCCCCACCCCCAAAGGGTGGAGCTCAGTGATGTTTCTGGAAGGAATCCATTGCAGGGTCAGACTGCTCTACAGGAGTTTCTGGGCTCACCCCCACAACTTTCCTCTATATTCTGAAGGCTTCCCTGGCATCTGCCAGCAGCCAGGCAACAGGATTACTGTATTCACTTTGACTCAAAGCAGACACTTCACCTGATTAAACAAGATGGCCTCCTCTGAAGGCATCAGTCCACGTCCACCCTGGTACCATCCACTGCAAGCTGCTGTGGCTTCTGCCTGCAGCCCCGGTCACTGCCCGAGGGGAGGCTTCAGATACTATGTGTATGCAAGGGTGGGGGGCCAGGGAGCAGCTCCCAAGGGCCCCTTTGTAACAGTCACCACAGGAGCAAGAATGGCAGACGTGTGACACCATGTCACACCGTCTGTCTGGTGAGGGTGGTGAGGAGAGTTCTGGTCAACCCGTTAGGCCATGGGCACAAGGACATATCACCAGGAGCCTTTTATCCCAATGTTTATTGATCCCATGCTCTGTGGAAGGCCTGGGAACTCTGGGGGGAATTTGGTTTTCCTCCAGGACTGAGAAAGAGCTAGAAATCAGAAGGTGGGTGGAAGGGAAGAGGGGGTGACTGTGAGGGGACGAAAGAGAAGGAAGTGACTCCTGTCACCCCAGAAAGCGGCCCTGTGTCCATCACCTCACCAGACCCACCTGCCGGGGCCGGGGCCTGGGGCAGGCAGAGGGAGAAAATGGTGGTGGGTTCCTTGGAGCCCCCATCCTGGGCCCTGGGCCCCAGGGTCCACTTTACCCCACAGGCACCATTTTAGGGTCCCTCACACCTTGGTCTTCTGCGGCTCCCACCTTCTCGGGCTGAGGGGCTATCCAACTAGATGGGGGTGCATAGCCCACGCACCCCTCCCCTCACCCTTGGGAAACCTCTGCCAGTCTGCTGAGGGAAGGAGAGCCCTCCACATGACCAGGGTTGTCACCAACAGGCCCGGCTGTCTGACCCCAGTGTGGGAGGCTCATGGGGTGCTTGGGGGCCCCGCTCTAACCCAGGGCCTTGTCCAGGAGTCCCTGCCTCCAGCCCAGCCCTCCACCCTGGGACTGGGGTTCACCCCTCATTTCCACTTATGCCAGCCTGCAGGCTCTGTTCTTTAGCGGAGGGTCTGGACATCACTTAAAGTCCTGGTTTGAGATTGTTCAATGCTACAGCTGTGCAGTCCTGAGAAAACCAGGGCATTTGGTCACCCCAGTAACCAAACCCTCCAAACCCTTCTGAGCCCTGCAGGTGGGTTCCCACCGACCCACCCCTGCAACCTTGTGCTCTGGAAAAAAACATTTTTTTTTCTCTTTTGTGTTTCAGACACAGGTTCTATGGGTCTCAAGCCCCCTCCCTCCTCTGGTCCCATAGTTCCTGTCCACTTGGCTCTCCAATCAAGGGGATAGCAGGCATGGTGACACCATCCCACAGCTG
>NW_011494876.1:15188178-15192105 GCF_000754665.1 Bison bison bison | reverse complement strand
TTCAAGGCCCCGGAACAGCCTTGAACTCAGCACCAGAGGCATGTCATTGGACAGATCAAGGAAAGACAGCCGAGCTGCCTCCTTATGGCTGGGACCCAAGAGATACCCTCCCTCGTCGGCCCCTCGCCCATTCCACCCCTGCTGGGGCTTCATATCCTCAGTGTCACAGGCTCACACTCTCTTTGTGCAAATGTCTTAATTACATCTTTAATGCTCTCACATGGAGATGCTGTGAGTTAAATTACAGTTTCTGCGCATCCCAAATTACCCGCAGCCTTTCAGTTGGCTCCAATGCTAACGTATTTATAGCATCTAGAGGAGGAAATAAATCCAGAACCTTCCCCACGAAGGCCTCCTAGGCCCTCACATCCTGAGGGTGGTATTTGTCCAACAGAGGGTTCGTACCTGCCGCCTTCGCGTCCGCTCCAACCAGCAGAGGACAGCGGCGGCGAGGCTGGGCAAGACCGGGGCGCTGGCATGCTCCTGTGCGCATGCGTGCCCTGCGGAGACGCGCCAGGCTCTTGGGGTCTGGCTTGACCCAGATGCCCCAGACTGGCAGAATTTCTGTGGGGCACAGTGTGGGCAGACCAAAGGTGATCAGAACCCAGACTAGGTCTCTTCTGATCCGCAAGGGGCCATCCCCGCCCTGTTTCAGGCAGTCTGATCTTGCAACCCTTTGACCGCTGCCCCAGACCGGTAGCCTCTCCCCCAACCCTGGATCCCCAATAAACACTAAGACAGGGGGACTGTTCCCGAAGCTGCTTACTGGCTTGTAGAGCCCAGTGAAGAGACGCAGTGGGCAGTGGACCCTTGGCTCGGCTTCCCCCCTCCCGCCAGTCCCTGATCGCTGATGTCAGAGAAGGGGTGGCCCGCTTGATGTTCCTCTACACACCTTGGGGTGGGGGTCGGGGGGAGGGTGGAGCCAGTGCAGGGGTCTCCATCCTGCCCTCTGTGCTGGCTCAGGCGCGTGTCTGCAGGTCGGCACGGTGATGTGCATGCAGGGGGCCTCGCTGCGGGTCTGGCCCCACATCCCTCCACACCTGCTCCCCCGCCTCCCCTCCCCCTCAGCTCTCCTCAGAGCGTAGACCCAGCCCATAGCCAGCCAACGGGGAGGGGTGGCTGGAAGACCTCATGGATCCCCATCATATGGACAGACCTCCTCTTGGCATGGGGGGCAGTGGGGAGGCCCCTTTTAGAGCCTGGAGAGTCAGCAGCTGGGTCCTCAGAACAGCTGGGGCCTCAGCAGGGCAGGTCCTGAGAGTCGGTCTTAGTGATCTTGGAGTGGGTGGCTTTGTGGGCACTGCAGCAGATGTCTTCATCAGACGTCCAGGCTCATCCCTGGGCTACTCATGCGTGGATGGCATTGGCCACATCGGTGAACACCAGCCGACTGGGCCTCTGCACTGGGCCCTGAGAGGGGAGCGTGGTCTGCACAGAAACAGTCAGGGCATCAGGGACCTTGACTGAGGCCAGGCCCTCTCTTACCCAGTCACCTCCACCCTCTGCTGCTTACTTGCACTTGGCACCCACTATGTCTTCTGCCTGGAATGCCCTCCCATACGCTCAGCCAAGAAATATGACCTGACTCAAGTGATTCCTCCCATGACTCTTCCTGACAGCCATCCCCAGTCTTGCCTTCTCAGCCAGAGGCAGTGCTTTCCCTGGGGTCCCAGGATTAATTACACATGTACCACCTTCTCCCAGCAGAGGGGGCTCACCTCTGCACCCCAAGCCCCAAAGCTGCAGCACAGGGGCTGGCACAAGGGGTGCACAGGAAACGACTGTCAAATGGCCAGTTGTCCCAAGAGTTGGGTGGACAGAGATCCTCAGCCCAATATTCTGAATATCCCAAGGAGGTGTGAGTCCTGATCCAGGTACACAGAACTGGTAGCCAAACCACAGGGTCTCTGACTCCCAGCCTCCACTTTTCCTGAATCCAGTCTCCCAAAGCTGCCTCTGTGGGGCTAGATTCCTTAGCAATCTGTGGGATCAAGGCCAGGAGGGATGCAAACGGGCATCACGGTCCAGAGAGGCCAGGTCTCTCCATGGGGCTCTGGCCCCCGGACATCTCAGGGACTGCTGGCAAGTGGCCGGGCAGCCCAGTGCCTCTGGCAGGATAACCACACAGGTACCCAACCCTGTGGACACGGGAGGTGTCTGCCCAGGGTCTGCATCTGCCTGGGGTCTGCCAGTTACTGGGAACCCACCGGTCTACTCAGAGGTGCCAGAATCTGACCCCAGTGACAACTCGCTCAGCATGCGATCTCAGGAAGCAGAGGAACCCAGGGTCTCAGCCTCCCAACATTCCCTCCTGCTTTCCCCCTAGTTTCAGGGGTGCACCCAAAGCAAGAATCGGTATTTTTTTCACTGCAGATGAGAAAACTGAGGCTCAGAGAGGCCAATGGACCTTCCCAGGTGACCAGGTGATCAGGGGCAGAGCCGGCTGGACCCCAAGGCTGCCCCAGCCTGGCTGTGCAGTGATCTGTGGGGGGCCAAGGAGCAATTCCACCCGTTTCTAATCCAGCCTGACAAAGCCCATATAGCTGCCACCTGACCACATGGCAGGTGTTAGAAAGCTGCCCGGGAAAGGAGGGAGGGTGGGGCAGGAGAGCCACGAGTGGCCTGAGGGCTGGGTGGAGGAGCCTGCCAGCGCCCACCTTGCCCTGCATGGCCTGCCCAGCAGCGGCGGCCTGCACAGAGGCAGCGTCCCGCCCGTGCTCCAGCAGCTCCTGCTCCAGTTCGTCTTGCTCCTCCGTGGGGTCGAAGTTGTACATAGGCATGAGCTGGTGGCGTAGCTTCTCCAGCCTGGGGGTGGGGGCAGAAAATGCTGGGGGCTGGGCAGGCCCTTCCCCTCCCACCAGCCCTCCAGGCCCTGCCTGCGCATCCACAGACACAGTCCTATTTATGGTCCTAAAATTTTCCCCAGGATTCAATGAGAGACATTTCTGTGCACATTTCTGCTCCTCAGATGGGTGGCCTGGGAGGGAGAGTTACCCACTCCTGGGGACAGATGGGGTCAAGGGTCACAGAGCTGTCATCTGTGGGGGCCATAGGGACTGGCTTAGCCAGGGGCTTGTGTGGTCCACAGCCTCTGGGGGGCCTGGGGTGGGGAAAGTGGAGTCAATGGAAGCAGGGCAAGGGTGGTTCAGCTCTCTCCAAGGGAAAGTGGTCACCCCCAATCCTGAGTGGGCAGGAGGGACCCTGACTCCCTGACTAGGCAGAGGGACCTTCATGGTGGGAGGACTCTCCTTCCCCACCCGTGTCCCTAGAGTCCAGCCCAGCACAGCCCACGGGCTTCAGTCTTGGGGGCAGCCAGGGAGTTACCTCTTCTTCTTCCTGATGTACAAAACCTGCAAGAGAGGGAGGCAGCATCAGATGGCCAGGGAAGGAGGCCCTAATTAACCCAGCAGTCCTTAGGACAGGGGACACACGGAGGCTGATGAATGGGAGACCTCTAGGACCCCTGTCCTCAGTGACCCCATCCCATGGACACCTACCTCCTACCCCATTTGGCATTTACGAGATGCTGAAGAGCATCACAGGCGGGGAGCAGCCCTGCCTGGGAAAACCACAGTCAAGCCTGGCCTGGGGACTCATGGGCCCATCCTGCCAATACTGACAGAGGCTCCAGCCACTCAATGCCTGCCTCAGCCTCCTCAGGGCTGAAGTGTATGTGGGGGGGTGGGGAGGGGACTTCAGCACACCCCCTCCTCTCAACTGTCCCCAGGCACAATACTTTTCCCCATGTATAGGTGAAACGTACAGGTGACAGACAGAGGCCAGACTCAGCAGGGCAGTGGCTCTGGGCAGGCTCTGGTCTGGGTTCCGGGGTTTCTGGGGAGGTTGATGGTCCTCAGTGGAAAGGGGTTGAGGAGGAGGACCTGAGGCCCTGGACATCAGCCCAGACCAAACCCTGATGCTGGAGGA
>NW_011494876.1:15183800-15187990 GCF_000754665.1 Bison bison bison | reverse complement strand
GAGGAAAGAAGTGGGGAGGAAGGGGAGGACGGGGGTGAGACACGGGTGACCACCTGGGCAGGGACCCCAAGGACGTCTGCCACCATCTTGCTAATCCCTAAACTGGTGATTTTTGACTCCCAGGAACATGACCACTTCTGCCTGGGGGAAAGCCCTGTTCCAAGAGTCTGTCCTAAATCCGCCGTGGCTCCTACACTCTTGGTGGCTCATTCACAGCTTGAATCTGGTTTGTTTCCAGCCTGGCCCAGAGCTCCTCCTGCTGCTCATTCCTGGGGGACCCCAAAGGTGGGAAGAAACAGGTGCCCCTTGCTCCCCCTTCCACCCCCAGGATGTGAGCAGGCCCCTTGCTCTCCTGTGAGTGGGAGGTGACAGGAGCTCCAGGTCTCTGGCCCAGCCCCTGCCTGCCCTGAACCAGCAGCTCCAGCCCCAGTGGTCTGCACTCCCTGCCCTGCCCCATGGCCTGGGATACATCAAGAGATGCTAGAACCAATCTCCACCCTTCATCCTTGCTTCTCCTTCTGCCCCAAATAATAACACCTTCCCCCAACACACCTTCCTTTCCAAATCTTTCCCACCCTTCACTGTCGAGCTGCAGCCCCACCTCTTCCAGGAAGCCCTCCAGCACTGCTCCTCTGATGTGAAGCACACTGCCTGGCACTGGTTTGCTCCTCCTTCCACATAGCATGGCCTGGCTCATGGCTGGCATGAGGGCAGATTCCCTAGTACTCAAGGAACCTACCTCTCTGGACCTGTCCCTGGCCCAGGAGCTGTTTCCTGCCCTCCACTGCCTTTGCCCCATAAGCTCCCTATCTCTCTGCTTTGGGACATAAAGCCATACACCCTGGCCCTCTGAATGTGCCTCCAGAATGAAGAGTAAGGAAGTCTTCCCAAGTTCCCAGGATGAAATCTTTGGGTCTAGTCCCTGCTTTATCCCTGAGGTTCTGGTGGCTCTGCCTGTTTAACCACCACGTGGGTGCCAAACATTGGCCTTCTGCCTTGCCCCTGCCCCAGAAGGCTGTGCAGGCCCTGGCCTTGCTTTGTGTGCTGTGTCCTGGCCCTGCCTGCTGGACAGCAGTTGCTCCCTGGCAGCGATCCGGAGCCTGTGGGGCCCATATGGTGACCATGGTTTACCAGCAGCTCCAGCCATGATGGACCATCCACAGCCCTATTTGTCAGAGCAACATGCTCCTAGGTCTCAGGCCGGCTGTCAGAGCCTGTGAGGAGCAGCAGGCTGAAAGCCACCACTGCCGGGCCTGCTGGGGGACCTACGGTGCACCCTTACCCTTCCAGGTCTCAGCTTACGCAGTCTCCCTTGGTGACATTCTGAGTGTCCATGCATTGTCTTAAAGAGGGAGTCCATGCCTGTTTTTTTTGGCTGCGGGATCTTAGTTCCCAACCAGGGACTGAACCCGGGACCATGGCAGTGAAAGCACCAAGTCCTAACCACTGGGCCACAGGGAATTCCCAAGGGAGAGACCATATTTTGAGCAGCAGATCTCAGATCTGGAAGCATTGTATCCACTCTCAGGGGGACACCTGGAGCCTCAGCCCAGCTTACCTCTACCCTGATTCCTGTCCAACTCTGCCCCTCCTGTGACACTGGGGCCAGGTCTCCATTGAGAGGTCTCAGCCCTAATGTTGCCTCCTCAGCTGTCCCTGACCACCAAGTCTAGGAAGGCCCCCAATCCCCACCCAATTCCCCAAGCCAGTCCGTATAGGCTACCCTTAGCACCTTTGGTTGTATCTCTCGCTCACTCCCTGTAAGAACTGCAGAACCTTTTCTCCCTCATCCCTGAGGTCCTGAAGGCTTGATCCAGGGCAGGTGCTCATGAATTAATTGCCAAGTGAATGAATGAACACTGCCAGCAGGCTGCTGTGCCCAGAGCATCCTATCCAGACTCTGCAGCCCATGATCTTTCCCAATTATTTTCTGGCCTCTACTCCTGTAAGGCCCCCATGCTCACTTGCTTCGCTGTCCTGCTCGCTGCTCACAGAGCCAGCTGTCTGCTTCCACACTTCTGCCCATCAAGACCCGCCATCTGAAACACCTTCCGCGACAACTCCTTCACAACCCAGCTCAAAATGCCATGTGTTCCTCAGAACCTTTTCTTTTTCTTCCGATTAGAGGCAGCCTCTCTGGTCTCTGGGCCCCCGTATAAACAAATCCTTGGGAAAGGGAAGGATTGTACTATCAGTAACAGACCATTGTGCTCTGACTAGATTCTCTAAATTCTAACTGCTGATCATCCTTCTGCCAAGTGACAGCCATGTGGGCCAGCCCCAGCCTGCCCCAGCTCTCACCATGGCCACAGTCAGGCCGATGACGGTGATGATCCCGAAGGACAGAAGCATTGTGCCCACACCGGTGGTGCCACCAGCCACATCAGGGATTCTGGTGTCATTAAAGCTGGTGGCTTCTGGGCTGAGGGTGGTGGTCTCGGAAGCTGGCCCATCTGTGGCAGGCTCTAGGTCAGACTCAGAGGTGGGAGGGCGGCTGCTGATCCAGCCCCTAGCAGATGGGATCCTGGAGTCCATGCCGATGCTGAGAGACTGCTTGTGGTCAGCCAACCTGCCCGCTCACTTTTGACACCAGGGGTGTCCCAACCTGCGGCCCCCACTACCCATACAGGGGGCCACGTCCTTGAAAGGGAGCTCCGTGGGTGCTGGAAAGAAAAAAAAAAAAAAACATGAGACTGAGGACGGGACTCTGTGGTGAGATGAAGTCCCCCTAAGTTCTGAAGGCACAGGGGAAATCAAAGTTTGAGGGCAAGGGAAAGTTCAGGGACCATTGGGATATGTGCTTCATATACTATAGATCCCATGTGCATTTAGGGACGTGAAAATGAAGCCCTGCCCCCTCTTTGTGGGTAAGATGATCACAGCGATCATACTTGGAAGATGTGAAAGGTAGTGGGGAGGCTTAAAAGAAAAAGTCCACTCCCCACCCCAGCGCCTACTCCCCACGCTCTTCATCTTCGTTCGTCCTGCCCCACCCCCCCCACCATCCCTCACCTCCTGCTTGGAGAAAAAAAAAAAAACAAAACTGCAGCTTTTTCCTTGCACAATGATCAGACAGGCCTGTCTGTGAATTCTGGTTCAAGCCACTTAACTGAGTGACCCTAGGAAAGTCAACCACCTCTTCCTGCCTCAGTTTCCCTGAGTCTAAGCTGCAGGCATTAAGGGCACCTCCCTCACAGAAAGGGTGAGAGGGTCACTGACATCAGAATGAAGTAGTGCCTAGAAATGACTTAGCTCAGTACAACCCTTATCCACAGTAAGCACCCAGTAAGTGTAAGCTCTTCTCCCTCTGGCCACTCGGGGCCACAGAAGCCCCTGCACCCACTCTGCCGTGTGTTGTCCAGCCTGTGCTTGGAGGGCAGGGACAGGTATGGCAAGGCCAGAAGACAAGAAGGAGAGAGAGGCTACATTCAGGGCCTCTGATGGGCTTTCTCTGTAAGCTCTTGGGTCCCTGGACCCCTACAAGGGAGCCAGAGGCTGCCAGGGACCAGGAGACAGTCAAGGAGAGTGAATCTTCAGAGGTAAGAATGGAGTTCCCACTCTGAAATGACTTCTCCTACCCATCCCTCTTCCCTTGGGAGCAGAGGGTGGGCAATATGCCCAGTCCAGGCTGTGACTTTGGCCTTCCCAGGCCAAAAGGCCCTGGATAAGACCGAGTGGAAAGAAGTCCCAGCCAAACTGCAGAAGGGCAGGCCTAGGGAGAGGAGGAATGCACAGATCATGGCTGCATACACACGCTGTGCGCTAGCTCATGGGTATATGTGGGATGCCTCCCGTGTGGGTGCATGGGTGTGTGTGAGGTGGGCACACATGCAGGATGGCCCCTTAGGAAGGGGCAAGGCTGGCACAGAAACATGGGATGGGAGAGGCTCATAGCCGGTCTCTGTCCTCTGCCTCTAGGTAGGCTGGGCTTGTCAGGAGTCCCAGGTTCTTTCTTGGTTCTGCCACTGACCCCGAGACGTGACCTTGGGCCAGACCCTTAACACTTGCTCTGGGGCTCTGTTTATTCTTCCTTCCAAAGGAGAGAAAGGGCCCTGCTCATCACTGTTCAGGACTGCCTCATGTTCCAAAGGGCAAGAGAAGGAATCGGGGAGGAAAAGGGTTGGGCGCTACGACCTCCGAGAACCCACATACCGTTCTCCACCAGGTTCATCATTCCTCGCTACTCCAAT
>NW_011494876.1:15182074-15183522 GCF_000754665.1 Bison bison bison | reverse complement strand
GGGGGCGGCGGGTCCGACCCGAGGTCCGCCCTCCCTGGGTGGACCTCCTGGGCTGTGCCTGTGACGTCGCACCGCCCACAGCCGAGCGCTAGCTCTGCCAGCCTGGACAGGGACAGGCCGGGCCGGGACCCACCGCGGGGGTGGGGCTGAGGCCAGCAGCCTGGCGTCTCCGCGATGCTCCAGCTATTCTCCTCCCTGCCAGCCCCGCGCCCCCGGCCCCGGATTGGCTGTCAGGCCCAGAGCCGGCTCTGCATTGGTCCGCTGGCCTGCCGCTCAGATCTGGCTCTGCCCCCAGCGAGAGCGGGAGCCGGGTCGCAGTTCTTGCAGACCACTGCTCATTCTCCCTGGCCCACGTAGAATCGCGCGGGGGACTGTGGGCGGTCAGGCCTTTCTTAGGGCAGAACTCTGGCCACCGGCTAGCCCGGGCTTCATCTCCACACGGACAGACTCGCGCTCCCCAAATGCAGGTGGGCACAGGTTTGGGGAGAGCACTAAACTAGGAGTCCTTGAGCCAGCGTTGAACTCTGGCTGGACGCTCCATTAGCTTGGTGAACTAGAACAAGATGCTTCTCCTCCCTGGCTCTCAGCTTCCTGCTCAGATGGGCTCTGGTGTGAGGGCTGTTGGTAAATGGTACTCACCTCTGGCTAGAAATGAGGCATCTTTCAGAGAAATAGGGAGATGGAACGGTATTATTATTGGAGAGGCATTATTGGGCACCTGGACCCAGGAAAACCTATATATACCCCTCCATCCAGAGCGCGATTACCTCTAGAGTGAGGAGCTTCCAGATACCTTCTAATTCTCAGGTTTTCAGAGGAACTTTTGGGGATCGCTTGTTAATAGCTTGTTACAAATACAGATCCCTGGGTATGGGACGGAGCCTCGGAAACTGCATGTTTAACAGTAGTCAACAGTGATCTAGTTGACAATAGACTCGAGGGCGGGGGGAGTGGCATTGGCAGCCCCCACTTGAGAGACCCTGCCATGAATTTTATAGGAGCGACTGAGGCACACAGAGAGGACCTGGACAAAGCCCCCCGACGAGTCAGCATTCAAACCCTGGTCTACTAATACTTCCAATTTAGAGCTGCCTGCTCCAAACCCTAAAACAGGGGTTAGAGGGTCAAGAGCGGCCCTGGGGTCCAGTCGCCACCTGGTCCTGGACACTGGTCCTGTACAGGTCCTGAACACTGGGTGCCACTCCTCAAATTAGTGCCCGCCCCCAACACTGGGCTACGCCCACGTGCCGCTCTACCCACACATGGTCTATGTTAGGCCACGCCCCTGCACAGAGCGCCAGATCCCTTGAACTCCTGGCCAACTGATGACACGCCTCCGTTCGGGCGGCCTACACATCTCCGGACTCGGTACCAGTCACCGCAGGCTAGAGCCGTATTCCTGCTGTCACCTTCAGGAAGACTGGGGAGCAACCCTAACACAACGCCAC
>NW_011494876.1:15175318-15181974 GCF_000754665.1 Bison bison bison | reverse complement strand
CCCCGCCGCCACTGGCCCGCAGGGGCGTCCGAGGTGCAGCCCAGCGGCTCTAGGAACCCTGGAGCTGGTCGACGGAATCCGCCCGAGCCCTTTCTCACGTGAACCAACCCCGGAAGCAGAGCCTCTTGGGGGGCGCTCACATCCGGGTTATGCACATCCGGGAGCCGAACCCACGGCAGTTTCTTCAGGATGGCGGGAGAGTGGAGTAGCCTGTTAGAAAGGTATGAGCAACACCCTCGAGACCTCGAGTTCTTCAGAGTTCTGGTAGCCTTCCTCAGAAAGGCTGTGTCCCTGTTGTAGAGATGGAGAAACAGGCTTGGTTAGAGGCAGTCTTTCCGTGAGAACTGAGAGGGAAGAAGCTGCGCCTGGCTTTAGGCTTCCCCTACTCCTTGGGCAGCACTCTGGTAGTCAGAGCTGCCTCAGGAGTCCGAAGCATTTGTGTCTTGCCTGGAACGGTTACTAGCTGGGTAGCTTTGGGCAGGTTGCTTCCCGTCCCGCAGTCTTGTTTTCCTCCCTGCTTGTCTGAAGAGCGGCACCTAACAGTTGTTTAATAAAGGCTAGTTTGAAACCAGGTCTTTGTAAGAGGAAAGGAAGCCACTGATTTGAAATCTTTAGCTAAATGTGTTTGTGATAATTTTAACATAAAGTTAAAAAAATTGTCATCTAAAAGTTATTTGTGTCTTTATTTTTGTTTGCGCTGGGTCTTGGGTCTTCCTTGCTGTACTCAGGCTTTCTCTTGATTAAGTGGTGGCGGGGAGCTTCTCATCGTGGTGGCTTCTTTTGTTGCAGAGCACAGGCTCCAGGGCGTGCGGTTTTCAGTAGTTGGGGTTCATTGGCTTAGCTGGCCCATGGCATGAGAGATCTTCCCTGACCAGGGATTGAACCTGTGTCCCCTGCACTGGCTGGCGGATTCCCAACCACTGGACCACCAGGGAAGTCCAACAAATTGTCAGATTTTTAGTTGGCATTTTATGCTGGTGTTTAGGACCATGGGTTAAATTGGGTGGAGGGATCATTTTCAGCATACAAATCAATGATGTGTATGTGTGCTAAGTCGCTTTGTGTCCAACTCTTTGTGACCCTGTGGACTGTTATCTGCCAGGATCCTCTGTTCATGGGATTCTCCAGGCAAGAATACTGGAGTGGGTTGCCATGTGCTCCTCCAGGGGGTCTTCCCAACCCAGGGATTCAACCTGTGCCTCTTACATCTCCAACATTGGCAGGCAGGTTCTTTACCACTAGCTCCACCTGCTGCTGCTGCTGCTGCTAAGTCGCTTCAGTCGTGTCCCACTCTGTGCGACCCCATAGACGGCAGCCCACCAAGCTCCCCCATGACTGGAATTCTCCAGGCAAGAACACTGGAGTGGGTTGCCATTTCCTTCTCCAGTGCATGAAAGTGAAAAGTGAAAGTGAAGTCGCTCAGTCCTGGGAAGCCCACAAATCAATGGCAGTACATGCTAAATGTTGAAAGCAAAAGCAGTCTTCTCCCCTAGTAATACTAGTTAAGAGCATGTAACATTGACTCCCTCTGTGTGCTGAGATGCCTCCCAGGCCCTCGATATTCATTGATTGAGGCACTGCTCACCAGGGAGTTTGTGTTCTTTCTTTCCTCTCTTGTATGGAGGAGGAAACTAAAGCTCAGAAATAATGACTTTTCCAAGGTCACATTCTCTGGGTCAAATAGATCTCTCCAGCCCCAAGCCTGCCAGCCCATTTTTTATCAGGGACTGAGCCATGGATTCAGATCACTTGAGCCAAAGACCTGAAGAAAATGTCACTGACCAAGGCAAGAAAACTCAAATAGGTGGGTGAGGGTATAAAATGGAGTCAGAGGGAACAGCAAAGTATGCCCTCTCACAGGCAACAGGTCAGAGAAGAGGGAGTCCCGCGAGGCTCAGCTGCTGTCCTGATTCTTCTTCCCTATTCCAGGGCAGCCGCGTCTGAGGACCAGCCATGCTGAGGACCCAAAGCCTGTGACTGCTCCATCTCCTTCCAGCTGAGGCCAGTCACCATCCTCAGCAGCTGACATCACAAGAAAGACTTGGGCACCTCGGGGAAGTACTCAAGGGATCCCTTCCCTGAGACGTGGAGCATCAGGGCAGAATGCTGAGGGCCCTCCTCTCTGGCCTAGGGTGGAGGAAAGGCATTTGGGGGTGCGCCTTCAGCTCATGGCAACCCCATCAGCCTCCGGCTGGGTTGAGTGCCACCGAAGTGGTCAGCCACTGGACAGTGGTCTTTGAGGAGAAGGGCATCCCTGAGGCCCGGGAATCCAGTGAGTACATCGTGGCTCATGTCCTTGGAGCCAAAACAGTTAAGTGCAGTGTTGTCAGGAGGGCAGGAAGTGGGGGGAGGGAGGCCCTGGGGAAGGGACATCCAGCCTTTTCCACTCCACTGAGAGTGCTGAGCTGAGAATGATGGGATTTTTCTGAAGGAATGTCTTAGGCAAATACTTAAGTCATCCATCCAAGAAACGATTACAGTGTGTGCCGGGCACTAGGGCTTCAGGGATGACCAGGGTGGCCAGTGGTGGACCCACAAGCATCATCAGTGAAAGAAACCTGGGTCAGGGGAGCCAGCTACTCATGTTCTCTATGGGTCAGTTTCAGAGCCTGAGGCCAGCACTGCGGACCCAACCCCTAACTCCTTGGCAGCTACAGTGTATCCAGGAGCTGAGTAGCTACCGATTGCAAAGGTGAGTGCCATGGACCAAACCTGAGGGCTCTGAGTGGGGAGCAGGGTCCAGCTTCCTCCAGCCCCACCAAGTTCACGGTCAAGGAGGAAGAAAGTGTCCAAGGACTCAGAAAGTATTGGGATGAGAGTGATGAGAGAGGGGTCATGGTAGTAAATAGAAAGAAGATGGGCTTGGTTAGGAGTTCCAGGGCACAGGACGTGTAACCGTACCCGACACATTTGGCCACAGTGGTGTCCCCACCGAGACATGGCCCTGTTAGTCCATTTGCTGGCACTGATGATCACCTTCTTCCCCCTCTGCAGGATGCCTGTGCAGTACATCCTTGGTGAATGGGACTTTCAGGGTCTCAATCTGAAGATGGCACCCCCAGTTTTCATCCCTAGGCCAGAAACGGAGGTAGGTGTGCCCGCTGGACTAGACAGGATGGGATGAAGGAGTTCAGGGTGCCTGTCTTGTCCCAGACTTCCACCAGGGGGCGCTGGGGCCCCATTATTGCTATCTTTTAGAGACAGCACCCTTCCTGGCTGGCTGGATCGGTGGGGTCAAAAGGAAAGAGGTCTCTTGCTGGCCTCCTTGATTGTCATCATTTCCCAGGCCACTGTCCCAGCCTTTGGCTGTCAGTGGCTCATGATGGCCCAACTAGTGCTGCCCTCCAAGTAGTCAGCCTATTCCCGTCATTTCCCTAGGAGCTGTACCATGGGCCCATAGCCAACCGAACCCGTGGGAAACAAGGGCCTCCTCTTCCTCAGGAGGCAGGGCGAAGTGGAGAGGGCTCCCGCTGAACACCTAGAAGCCTGGGGCAGCTTTGTGACCTTGGGGAGCTTACCGCTCACCCCCTCTGGACCCAGATAATGAGAGGGTTGGGGTTCCAGACCAGGGAATTGTTCGAATCCTTTTACCTTTTCCATCCACTTTCTAGTCAGATCACTGCTTGTGTTTCTCAGTTTACTAGGACTGAGGAATGTGTGGTCCCAACATGCTTTCTGTAGGTGAGGCACCTTAATCCTGGGAGAAATGCTTTCTAGGGTCTTGGGCTTCCCCTGACCTTGTAGGTGGCGGAGCTGGGAGCCAAAGAGAGCAGAACAGGTGGCAGGGTAGGACAGTGGGGGCTGATAGGCAAGTCAGAGGGCACCAGGTTCTGAGAAAAGGCACACCCATTTCTGGGGAAGATCAGACCTCATCCACCTGCTCCAGCCAGGGACCCAGAGCCCCTTCTCACTTTCCTAGCTTCCCCCCGAGCCGAGAAACCCTCTGACCCCACCGCCCTCTACATCATGTGGCTGGGAGGCCAGGTCCTCACCTTACCGCCCAGTGTCAGGGTAGGGACAATAGGGAGTCTGAGACCTTGCTGAGGTCACAGGGCTGCCTGGACAGGGGGCATGAGGCAGCACTTGGACATCCTGTCTCCTGGGTCAGGGCCCCTTCCCTCACAGGGGCTGCCCCATCTGGGACTGGATGAGCTGGGATGGGTGCAGAGCCAGAGCAGGATGGGCCTGCTACCTGCAGGCTTTGAGGGGGCCAATCTGTCACTCCTCCAAGCGTGCAACATCTGGCCAGGAGGTCACTTACCATCCCCAGCTGCCCAAGGTCAGGGCATTGGAAGGAAGCTACCATGATGACCTTTGAGTCCCTTTAGAGCTGACCTGGCACCAACTGCATGTTTCAGGGTTCTGAGTGTTGGGTGTGGACTTCTGGTTCCCGTATGCGCCCCCCACCCCTCCCACCGCCCCCTGCCTTTCCTGGGTGGATCTGGGCCAGGAGAGCAGCTCTGCTGTCAAGGGTGGGGGAGGCGGGGGAGAGGAGGTAGGCTGCGGTGGGGAGGCCAGGTCCTTGCCTCACTGTGCACACATTTCTCAGAACTTGCCAGGTTGCCCCAGTGTAAAGCCGCATCGGGGGTGCCTTACCAAGAACTTGAGAGGACGTGGCCTGTGGCGGGGAGTGGGGAGAATGAGTGCGCGGGAGGGGCCGTGCTGCTTGTGTTCTCTCCATCCATTGAAGGGTGGTTTCTGATGATGGCTGCAGAATTCTGAAATGCAGAGTCGTAGGCGGCATGTGGCCTGACCAGTTGGGTTTTCCCTGGGGGTGGGAAGGTGCTGCAGTCCCCAGCCTGGTGGTATGTACAGTAGGAAACCCAAGGCTGGAAGCGTGAACTGTTCTTGCCCAGCTTGGTGGGATGTGGGAGGCTCAATGCCCTGTCTGTGATTAGCTTACAGGAGGCAATGCCCCATTCCTGGGGCACCCCATCAAGAACGTAATGCCAGTGTGGGTGTTCCTGGCACCCAGGTCCTGCTGAGACCTTGGGCCAACCTCTTCAGGGCTTTGGAGTCCTGTGGAGGCAGTGGCTCCAGGCAGAGCCAACAGCCGCATGCTCTTTGCCTCCTTCCCACGTTCTCCTCTGCTCCCATCCTTCTGTGTTCTTGGATTCTTCCCTTGTTCACCTGGAAAAGGTGCCCTGCGCCTGCGACCGGCTCGATTTTCAGTTCTTCCAAGGAGCCACCAACTCTCAGATGAAGAGGCACTTTTCTAGATGAGGAAGAAAGTTTCTGGACCTGTTAAGAGTGATCTCCACCCCTACCCACTGTGCCTCAGGTGGTCCTACAGCCAAAATGATCCCTCCATGGTTTGGAGTGTGAGAGAGGCGGAGGGCACTGGTGGCCCAGTCTCTCAGATTCATGCCTTGCCCAGGGTAGCCATTCACACATGTGGTGTGTGTTTCTGAGGTCGGGGTGTCTCTGTGAGGTGGCTGGCCAGTGTGGTTGACTAAGGGGTCATTCTCCAGCCAGGGTAAGTCTACGGAAACCAAGAGAAGTTCACACTCCTGACAAGTTTCATCTGTCCGACTGGCTGCTTAGTACTTGGTCTCACCACTGAGACCGCAGGCTCCCGGCCACAGCCCTAGACTGCTGGCTTTGTGCTGGCCCCAGTGCTGTGGACCCAGCTTGCTGCCAGCACTCCAGTTCCCCAGTGGTGCCTGGTACGGGGATGGTGGGAACAAGTAAGGGGAAGCCCTTTCTGGCTGGAGATGGGCTGTCTCACCTTTTGGTAGCAGTTTGGTGCAGAAGGGGCTTGGAATCGGAAAAGTTGGACCCACTGGCCAAGTTCTACTTGCCTTGTACTTGCTACCCTGGTGACAGGTGAGCTTTGCTCCTGGGTTGGGGTGTGCCTGGGAGGATGAAATACTTCTGGGGACTCACCACTGAAGAACTTAAATGGAAAATGGGTCTGAGTGATCTGGAGCCTGCTGCTCTGTTGGGCATAACTGTTGACATTGAGACTTGGACAGACAGGGGAGTCTGAGACTTGGAGGGTAACTTCCTGCAGCCACTGAGAGCTTGCCCAGCCCTTGGGGAGTAGCCAAGAGGTCTCTTTGTGGGCCAAGCTCTGCCTGTGTGGGACACACTGGTGGGATAACCCCTGGGCTTTGCATCATGGAGCGTTCAGTCTGGCGGGAGAAGCACACCCCACCCTAGACCTAGGCCCATGGTGAAGAAAGTCATGGGAGAGAGCCTAGAGGAAGTGGCTGTCTTTCATATGAGGGAAATACCCAGTTCCTGACCCCTTTCCTCATTCCCTGAGCCAACCCTGCCTGGAACCCCAGGAGTCCTCAGCCCCCAGGGGGCCCTCTCCAGCCTTCTTCCAGAGGGCAGGTCCCTTTGAGAAGGGACCGTACTGCCCTTCCCCTGCTCCACACCTGGCTCCTTGAGCGCCCACTCTACTGCTGTTTGGAAACATTTGGGCCAATGGGCAGCAGTGGCCCGTCACCCTCACCTTCATGCTATATTGGCTCCCATGCACAATCTGCAGGTGGCAGATAGGTGAGTGAGACTTGAAACTGTAGTTTTTAAAGTGACAGTGTCTGAAGATGTTGCCCTGCCACCAAGGCAGGTACAGTGTAGTTAGGTACCTCCTACTCTGCCATGCCCACTTATCCTATGCCCTGTGTATGCCACAGCCCCCTTCAGAT
>NW_011494876.1:15156504-15175218 GCF_000754665.1 Bison bison bison | reverse complement strand
CACCCACAGCCCCTCCTGGAGGGAATTCCCTGTCCCTTTGACCTTGGGGCCTCTCTGGGGAGGCTGTGAGGAAGCTGGGGACACATTGGCCCCTTGGCCACCATGAGCTGTAGGCCAGCCTCCTGGTGAGACCTTGACCCCTGGGCCTCACTTTCCTCAGTAGGGTTTAATTAACAGATTAATACAGGGAACGTTCTAGAAGCAGGGCCAGGCACAGAGTGGGTGGCCAGGGACCATCAAGTATGATTCTTAACTTTGGTATAAGCACAAAACAAGAGGCTATCTCTAAAGGGATTAGCTGGGGCTGACTGAACACCTACCATGTATCATGCATGGGATCAGTGCTTCATGAATATGCTTCTGTTGAATCTCCATTTGTCCTCAGTGAGGTGTGTTATCCTTAGCTATGCTCACATTTACAGACAGGGAAACAGAGACATAGACAAACAGTGACCTGCCCATAGCCCCAGCTGACATGAAGTTCAGTCTGGCTTTGGTCATCCCCCTCCTCCATTCACACAGGGGCAGATCAGCACCAGCTCTGAGATCTGTCTGCCTTGCAGGAGCTGGTTGAATGGGTGCTGGAGGAAGTGACCCAAGGACCCCGTGTGGTGGGAGCTGAAGGCGGCCCCCTCATCTTGGAGGTGGGCTGTGGATCAGGAGCCATCTCCCTCAGCCTGCTGAGCAGGCTTCCCCAGGTGAGCCCTCTGTGCATGGGTAGACTGACTGGCACTCGCTGCCCTTGCTGCTGATCCTTCCCCCGCCTCTCTCTGTCGGAGCACTTAGGGGAAAATAACGGGAAGTAGGAAGAAGACACCTGCCCCAGCCCACATGGTCACAGCCTCTAAGTCCCATGCCCTTCCATCTGGCCAGACTTTGGCCACAGAGAGGGAAAAGCTATTGAGCATCCCCTTCCTATTCTAGTAGAGAGTTGGAGGAGGGCCCTGGTCCCCAAGCCTGGTCTCTGAACATCCTGCCTCCCATGTACCCTTGTTCTTGGGGCAGAGCCGAGTCACTGCTGTGGATAAGGGAGAAGCCGCCATCTGCCTGACCCATGAGAATGCTCAGAGGTAGGTGGGCTTGAGGGCAGAGGGTCAAGGTGGGGGAGTCAGATTTTAGGGCCTGATTTCAACCCCTGTCTAGGTATCAAACCCACTGACCTTCATGCCCAAGAAGGAGGAGGCAGTGGAGGTGGCCTGGTGTAGGTGCCACAGGGTTACAAATAGACAGTGGACAACCAGGTTTCTTGCTGGTCCAAGAAGGGTTTAATCTCCCAAGACTTTGTAGCCAGGGGTAGGAGTCTGTTCCCACCCACCGTGCTCACCTCTCCCTTCCTGTCTCTCCAGGCTTCGGTTGCAGGACAGGATTCAGATCGTTCCCTTCGATGTGACCTTAGGTACCTTTCCCAGTCCTCTTCCCTGGGTGGAGATCCTGGGTCCAGGTGCTGCTGGCTGAATGAGGCACTCTACAGAGATGGAGGAAGGGTTTCTCCGACCTTCATTCACTCACCCACACACACAATCTCAGACCAACCCTTGCTGAGGACAGGCGAGTCCCCTTTGCCTCCTGGGCTGACCTGACCCATGAAGGAACCAGCCAGAAGATCTTTTTTACCTTTCGTATCCTCCATGGTGAATGAGTTTAATTAGGGCTTGCTATTGTCAAGAGATAAGCAGAAGCTCTAGAGAAATCCTGGGGACCAAAATACTTGAGTGTCTGCCTGGCCCATACAGCGTGTCCTGGGAGTTCTGGCTCCATTTCAGATTCCGTCACATCCCCACAGGATCCTTGAGCTTCATGTACTGTCTCCATGGAGTGTGACACCTGGTACAGGATGGGGCCAGTAAACAGAGCCACTAGAAATCAACTGGCACAGGCCAGGCTTGCCCTCCATATACTGTGTTGGTTTTGAGGCAGAGTGTGGCAAGACGAGTGGGGCTGCAGAGAACAGAGGCTCTTGCTTGGCCAGGTAGTCAGAGATGGCTGCCTGAAAGTGGCACTTAAACAGTGTTGCTTATTGGAGAGATTTTTAACAGGAAAGAGAGAAGTCAGGGACACTCCAGGCCATGTCAGAGCATATATACTCCCACCCAGGCTGCCGGCCGGGGTCCTAGGATCCTAATCTGCAAGTCTAGTTTATCAGGTCCAGAGATAGTGCCGAGATACGTGACTTGGGGTAAACCCAAGATATGTGACTTGGGGAGAGGGATTACCCAAGGGTCACAGTGCGTGGATCTTCCACCTTTCACCTTCCATTCTCTGCCGTGTGTTCCCTTTGACCACAGTGGAGAGCTGGGCACACCTTCTACCCTGGGGCCCTGTGGACCTGGTCGTCAGCAACCCTCCCTACGTCTTCCACCGGGACATGGAGAACCTGGCTCCTGAGATCCTCAGGTGTGGGGTAGACCAGGGAGGCCAGGCCTGAGGACTAGTGGAGTGGGTCTGCCTTGGAGGACCACTCTGGGAGGGAATGCGGAGGCTGGGGGACTGAAAGGAGCAGGAGTGTTGAAAGAGAGCCTCACTCTGGAACCCACAGACCTACTTGGCTTCAGCACCTGCCTTCCCACTTAAGACCACTGAACCTCTCTGAGCCTTGGTTTCCTGCCTCTGAAAGGGGACTGGTGGAGCTTTGTTGGGCCAGGGGGTGGACTCGGTGATGACTAAGATCGCAGACAACAGTATACGATACTTGGAAGGTGCTCGGACAGGTGCACCATTTTCCAGAAGACCGAGGCCTAGAGACGGAAGGTGACTTGTCCAAGATTGTTTGGGGGCTTAGCTGGAAAACTGGGACTATGAGCCTACTCCAGGCTTTTCACTGAGCCATCCTGCTCTCAAATGAGCTGAGAACCAGGGGTCGCCCAGGAGCCTCTGGAGGAGGCCATGGTAATGTGTGTTAGGGTGCTGGCTGGCTTCCCACTCCCTGATTTTTAGGAGTGATTAGTGCCAGCTCTTGGCTTCCCCAGGCCAAGAATAGGAACATCATTGTGGGAAGACCCTCATGCCCTGAATACAGTCAGTCAGTGGGATTTGCTGAGCATGCCCAGCACTGCTCCATTTGAGGGGTGCTGGTGGAGGGGGGCATTGGAGCTGCCACCATTTGGGGACCTGTCTCTGGGATCTCAGACTTTGACCCCAGAATATAAGTTCCACAGAGCTCTCTATGGAAGCCCTGTTCAGCTTCCCCATACTTTCTATATACCTCATCCCAGGCCCTCACCTTCCACTGTTTTCCTCTTCAGATATGAAGACCCAGTAGCCCTGGATGGTGGTGAGGAGGGCATGGACATCATTACCCACATCCTGGCCCTGGCTCCTCAGCTCCTGAAGGACTCTGGGTATGGAGGGGGTGTCTTCTGGGTCTGACCTCTGCAGCCTTCTCCCCCGCAATGTGTACTGGGCCTGCTTTGGCCATCATCCCTCCCAGCTCAGGCAACCCAGAAGTGCAGGTCCAGCCTTGCCCAACTGAGCTGACCCATTTCTCTCTCGCGTAGAAGCATCTTCTTGGAAGTGGACCCACGACACCCAGAGCTCGTTGGCAGCTGGCTTCAGAGCCAGCCTGACCTGCCCCTCAGTCTTGTGGCTGTGCGCAGGGACTTCTGTGGGAGGTGAGACTCAGCCCTGTCCCCAGCCCCACGGACCAGCCATGCTGGTCCTTCATAGCTCTGGCCGTGGAGCAGGTATGCGCTTCCCACTCCCTGCTCATTCCCCAGGGCCCAGGTAGTAACTGGCCGCTTGTCCCTGTCTCTCTAGGCCGCGGTTCCTACATATCAGGAGGTCTGGGCCACAGCGTGGTTCCCCTGTGGATGCCTGGCCAGGGCGCCAACCTGCCAGAGTGCCTGGCTGACATTTCTACCAGGAATGCTACTTGGAGGGAGATAGATGGTGCTGTCCAGAACCCCAGATGCTTGTGGCATTTCCCATGGCTCTGTGATTCTCCATGCTCCATGATTTCTAGGAGACTGGGGAATAGGAGCAAGGGTGGGAGTGTCCTTCCTGGGGCAGCAAAGGGCAAGGGTGCACAAAGACCCACAGTGCAACTCAGGAGCTGAGCAGACCCAGGTTCCCAGTCTGGCCCCATCGTGTCAGTGTGGCCAAGGCAGGTTGCTGTGTCTTTAGGGGAATTGCTCTGGGGATGTTGGAAGATACGGCCAATAAAGTGGCAAGAGACCAGCAAGTGATGGCCTAATGTTTTTTATTGGGATGTGTGGGTCCCCTGATGCTTTGCCCCTAGGCTCTGCTGGGGGTGAGAGCATCCTTCTGCCCGAGCAGGTCTGGCTGGCAGGCCCCAGCTGGTGGGTTTGTGGGCGGCAGTGTAGAGACAGGCACGTGGTTGCTCCTTCTGGCCTTGAAGCTGGGGTGCTTGGCACTGAGTGGCTCCCTTTTGAGGGCTGGCTTAGCTGTTCAGTGGCTCGGGTACACTTAACAGTCCCCCCACACCCCCCCCGACTGGGCCTGGGCTCAGAGCACAGGAACTTCATCTGAGCTTGAGCTTGGGGATGGCGCCTGCTTCCTGGAGGGGGCACGGCCAAGGGGCCTTGCTGTGCAGTTCTACGGTCACATTTCCACATTTACTTAATTGAAGGCTTGAGCCAGTGAGGGGTGCACAGGGCTCATGTTTGCTTTTTATTCCCATAGTTTCTAGGTAAAACATCCCTTCCAACTCAGCTTTGGGGTTTCTGAAAACCTCTCCATCCCTGGTTGTAGCTGGGAAGAGTGAGAAGCTGAGCCAGAGTGAGACCTGCACCCTAGCTCTGGTCTGCAGACGTGTGGTTTCCAAGAGGCCTAAAGTCCCAGCCCTTCTGTCAGCAGTGACAGGAAACCTCTAGGCTGGCAGGTGCTGGTGTTAGCCTGCATCAGGGGAGGTCTCGGGGAACATGGCAGGCTAGGCTCGCTCATTCTGTTGAACTCCCCCTCCCATCCGCCCAGCCCAGTCATTTCAAGGGCCTGACCTGGTGATGTGGTGGCCAGAGGCAGTGTGATCTGGTAGACAGCATCCTCTGATGGAGCCAGGAGGCTGGGTTCCAGGGCTGTGTCTTGCAATGGGACCTTCCCTGTGAGAAACTGGCTCTTCTGGTTCCAAGGCCACCGCAAGGTGGCAGCCGTATTTTGCTCTCAGCCAGGTGAATTATGCATCTGGTATTGGAGGGCCCACTCCCAAGAGAAGACATGGCCTGCCTGAGTTCCTGTGATGGGAGGAGGCCAAGTGGCAATGGGAAGTTAGGTCCCTGCCTTGCGGGGAGTCTGTTTGCTGGAGTCACACCTGGCCTGAGCGACTCCCTCGCTGGTCATGGTGTTTGCCTTCACAGAGGCAACACTGCAGTTCCCAGCAGCACTCTGTCCTGCTCCTTACCCAGCCTAAGCTGGGTGGACCTCGAGGTGCCCATGGCTTCCTTTGAGGAGGAGCCAGAGACTCCCCCTTAAGACTGCTCCAGAAGGAGCCTGGAAGGGTGAGGTAGGCTTTCAGAGTCCCCATGTGCTCCCAGACCTCTGCCTACCTCACCAGTATTGCCCTTCCTCTCCTCCTACCCCTGTCCTTTGGCTCTAGCTGTCTTCACAACATCTCAGGGTAGCTGCCCTGACCTAGCAGTCTGTTGCCTCCTTATCCCACAACCCCGGCTTCCCTGATGGTCCTACCCTTCTGGCATCAGGCCCGTTACCGAGGAAAGGCCTTGGCAAGCATGTGGACATGGCTTCCCAAGAGGACAGAATGATGCAGAGTGAGAGTGTAGGAGCAATTGGGGTCACTGAAGCAGGAGGCACCCTTGGGGAGAGTTTCCTCCCATGAGGCCTGAGAACCCTGGGAAAGAAGTTTGTGTCAAGTGAACCTCGGTCCTCAAGCCTTCAGCCACTGGCTTGATTGAAACTTGGGCGTTGAGGTCCAGTGTTGAAGCCACACCAGCCTGGGTGCAGAACCTGGCAACTGCCTGTCACTAGGGTGTGAGGGGATAAGTGACTTCCCCTCTCTCAGCCTTAGCTTCCAAGTCTAAGAAATGGAACCAAGTGCTTTATCTTGATATGATTTTGAAGAGACCATGGGTTGTACCTTTCACGGGGCACTGTGAGTGCTTTCGTTGCCTTCCTGGGAGGGTAGACATAAAGAGGGCCATGTACCTGCGTGTGTGTGTCTTGTGCTTGGCATCAACATGAAATAGGCAAAAGACATGGCAGTCTGGAAAGGAGGGAGGGCAGGGATTTCAGTCTTGGGCTCTTGACTTCTCTCTGCCCTCTGGAGATGGAGCCACCAAGAGGCTGGTGGCCTGGCAGCCAGATCTCCCCTCAGTCTCTCCTCGCCCTCCTCACCAGGGCCTGAGTGCCCTAGGGTCCACGCCAGAGAAGCCAGTGGCTCCAGCCCAGGGAAGGCCACTCTCTCCTGCCCCGTCTCCTCCCTCTTTCCTGGGGCCAGAGTCAGAGAGGAGCCGCCTCCTTCAGCCTGTGTCACGGAGCCCTGGAGACGGTAGCGGGAGGATGTGGTGCTAATGGGGGAGTCCAGGCTCTGCAAGCCCCTGAGGTCTTAAGGGATCTGCTTGCTGTCCACCCAGTCTCCTTCAGCTGGAGCCACAAGCATGGGCAGAGGGTGTAGGAGTCCCTGATGGTTGTATTCTGGGAAAACAGTTCCATCTCCTCTGACAGTGGAGGAAACCGAGACTTTGCCTCAAGTTGGCTGCTTTTCCCAGCTGCCCATGACTCTCTTCGTGGGGCCCATCTTTACTGATATGTATCCTTTCTGCTCTCCCAACCCCTACCTGAACCCTGGGCCGTTAACTGCTCCCAATCCCTGCCCAAAACCCTTGGCTGGCTCCCCATGACCTGAGTGATGTCTGTGTCTGGCCGAGTCCAGATCTGAAGGGCTGGGGGAGGATGGCTATGGGAAGGTCTTGGGGAGCCCTACCAAACCCTCATCGGTGCTCTGAGTAGGCTTCCGTTGAAACAGAGTTCCACTGCTGACTGAGTTTGGGAACTGTAGCCTGTGCAGGCAGCATGTCCCTCCCTGTCCACCTCTGGATTCTTTTTTCCACTGCCCTAGACTCCAGCTTCCCTGTGTAACTCTCCGTTCCCCAAACACCCCTCCTTCCTTTTGCCCCGGCTGTACGTTCATCAGAAATGCCCTTGCCCACCCCTGCCAATCCAGATAATCCTCTCCTTCAAGCTCCAACACAAATGCCGTCTCCTCCGGAACACCCACCCTGACCTCTGTGTTCTCGCCACCAGCCCCTAGGCCACTTCTTCCAGTAACAATGACATTCTGCCCATGCATTTGGGAGCCTTCCTGTCTCTTCTCTCTGGGGTCCCATGTGGGTCTGGTGTATCCTAAGCCCAACAGATGTCCAGTAATCCAACAGTGTGTGCATTTGCCTAAATGTAGCTGGAATTTCCCATGTGGCTCACATCACAGCCGACAGTAGCTCTCGGGTATTCTGGTCACAGTAGGGAGGGCCTGGCCTCCCACCCAGGCCTGGCAGCTGTTTGAGTTGAGCCATAGCCAGTTTGAGGGCTCAAGTGCACCTGATCTCTGCACAGCAGCCACGCTGAGTACAGGCTGTCCTTGTTGGCAGCGGGGGCAGGCACCAGGGTTCCTGGAGCTCTGGGCCCCAGCAGCCCCCAGCCAGTGTTGGCCAGAACAGCAGCCTGGTCTCCACCCTCCAGGATTCCTCTGTCCTAGGACAGGCCATCATGGGTGGGGATTGGGGCTGGCAAAGCAGTCCTCCCCCTCCTGTCGTAGGCAGGATAATGGCCCCAAAGATGCCCGCGGCTTCGTCCCCTAAACCTGGGGATACATTGCCCTACATGGCAAAAGGAACTTTGCAGATTTGATTAAGTTAAGGGTCTTGAAGTGGAAAGATGATCTTGGACTATTCAGATGGACTCAGTATAATCACAAGTGTCAGAGAAAAGGAGATGTGATGATGGCAGCAGAGGTCAAAGTGATGCCGTTGCTGGGGAGTGGCCCATGAGCCGTGGGGTGCAGACAGCTCGAGATGCTGCAGAAAGCGAGGGGATGGATTCTCCCCTAGGATCTCAAGAAAGAATGCCTGCCGTCTTGCCAACACCTTGATTTGGGGCTAGTGACACTGATTTTGGATATCTGACTTCCAGAACCTGAGATATGATGCATTTGTGTTGTTTAAAACCACTAAACTCATGGTCATTTGTTGTGGCGGTAACAGGAAATTGTTAACAGATTTTGGTGAGTCAATGAGTGAGTGAGTGCTCAATCGCTCAGTCATGTCTGATTCTTTGCGACCCCATGGATTGTAGCCCTCCAGGCTCCTCTGTCCATGGGATTCTCCAGGCAAGAATACTGTAAGTGGGTTGCCATTTCCTCCTTCAGGAGATTTTCCGGACCAGGGATCCAGCCCTTGTCTCCTATGTCTCCCATGTTGCAGACGAATTCTTTACCAGTGCTGCTTTAATACCTAAAAGTGCAAGTGGCTCTGGAATTAGAATTTGGAAATAGGCAGACGTGGAACGAATTTGAGGTGTGTGATAGATTGCGTTGAACACTTCCTCTGAGCAGTGAGGTGGCTGGGGAAGGGGGAGGGAACCCTTATACCCAGGAGACCTGAGCTGCTTGGGCTCCCTCGAGCTGGCCCTCTGCTGGAGTGAGAGGACTGGAAGCTGCCCAGGGTGGGGCTGAGAGAGGCCAGCCTGGGATCAGGCGCGCTGGGGAATGGGACTGGGATTGGGAGAGAGCAAAGCGGCCTCCATAGCCCGTCTCCAGTCTCCAGAGGACCTCAGAGACTGGATCCAGGCCCGGTCCCGACTACCACAAAGTCACATGGCCAGCCCAGCACCCAGGAGTATGTGAGAATGAGCAGAGTGCAAGGTGAGCAAGTACTGTGTCTGTGAATTGAGCACAACAGCCCTTGACTCCAGGCTGATCCCTCCATGGAAGCCGTGGAGGTCCGACTCCTTTCAGCCCCTAAGCAGGGTCCAGCTCCTGCTACCAGCCTGAGCCAGGCTGTGTGGCTGGGATAGAATTGGGTCATTCCTAGGGATCTCAATGTGGGAGGCCTGGGTTCAATCCCTGGGTTGAGAAGATCCCCTGGAGAAGGGAAAGGCTACCCACTCCAGTATTCTGGCCTGGAGAATATACAGTCCATGGGGTTGCAAAGAGTCGGACATGACTGAGTGACTTTCACTTAACACTTAGGGTTCTCAGCCTCATGATACCCTGAAGTGAAGTGGCTAACCCGAACCTTCGACACATTAGTCCACCTGCAGCTGTGAGTGTGTGCACAGGCCGGGGCCCATGGGAAGCCCTGCTGGTGGTTGTGAGGAGAGCAGTGTTCCCCTTTGCACCCCTCTCTGAGGGGACTGGTTATCCATCACCACCACCCAGAGAACCTTTAGCATCTTTGGCCTCATAACGAGAAAACTGCTAGGGAAGAGCTTCAGATTCTGGGACCACTCCCCTTCCAGGACACTTCCCTCAGTCATCCTCCAGGGAAACAGTGGGGAAAGGCCAATTTAACAGTTCACAGAGTAGGAAAGACCAGGGAGCCTCCTTCAGCCTTGCTGGGGCCCTGGCCCTGGCCTTGACTGAGGAGAGATAGGGAAGTGGCTCAGAGCAGCTCTGCCCAATGGAAGGCGGGCCTTGTGGTGGCTCCTTCCAGGGGCCAAAGTCTGTCTCGGAGACACTGACTCTCAGAGTAGGGAATGCCACCATATTGCCCCTGGTATGCTGGGTCTGTAGCCCTCTCCTGGGGCCTGCATTCTAGGGGAATGGCGGGGTCAGACTCCCAGCCTGCTGAGGCCAAGGAACAGATTATGGGGGCTTGAGGCACCCCCAAAGATCCCTGTGTACAAATGAGAGCATTGAGGCTCAGTAGGCCAGGGCTGGGACTCAAACCCAAGGCTGTTCTCTGCCTCCCAGCTTCCAGCCCTTCATCCCCTGCAGACCCCCAACCCGCCTTGATTTCCAGGAGTAGTTCTGTCTGCCATTCCTGGGAGTCAGTATGAGGCCAGGCTATGTGGGTGAGCAGAGGGAACTCTGAGCTAGAGCTGCCTGGGCCTTCTTTCCTTTGGACTTTGCAGCTGGGCGAAGTATCTGGGCAGCCCCCAGGTCTTCCCCCTGTTCTTCCATCTTCTTGCCATCATTTCTGAGGCTCCTACTGGGCATTGAGTCCCGAGCAACTGCTTTACACTTGGTGGTGGTAATTCTCACAACCCCACAGACTGGGTTTTTAATCACATCCATGATGAGGAAACCAAGGCTCAGCAGCATGTAGTCACAGGTCAGGTCACACTGCCGGACTGGAAGGGAGGGGGAGGTCACCACCAGTGCCCATGTGAATGGTCAGACTGAGGTCAGCATAGCTAGGTTCTGGGCTGCCCCCTGTAAAGCTTAGTGCAGAGGTCCACCACCGAGGCCTGTAGATCCATAGGGCAGGAGCAGGGGTTACCAGGGCTGTTCCCAGAGGGCTTTTTTTTTTTAAGTTTTTATTTATTTATTGACTGTGCTGGATCTTCATTGCTGCACACAGGCTTTCTCTGGTTGTGGTGAGCAGGTGTAGCTGCCGTACGCAGTCTTGTTGCTGAGCTTCTCTTGTCGTGGAGCACAGACTCAAGAGTGCTGGCTCAGTAGTTGTGGTGCATGGGCTCAGTTACCCTGCGGCATGTGGGATCTTCCCAGACCAGGGATTAAACCTGTGTCTCTTGTGTTGCAAGGTGAATTCTTAACCACTGGACCACCAGGGAAGCCTTCAGAGGGCTTGGGCCCTTCTCCTGGGGTGTGTGCAGCATAGGTTCAGGCCTCAGTCTCCCAAGCCCAGCAATGTGCTAGTCTCGTGGGAGATGACACCCCTCAGAGGAGCCTGGAAAATATGGAGACTGAATGGTATACCCTGAACCAAGTGCTTCTGGGATTATCTCATTCATTCTCAAGACATCCCATAAGGCAAAAAGTCCGTGAACCCTCCCATTTTACAGGTGAGGAAAACTAAAACTGGGAAAGGCTAAGGAACCTATTCACATGCAGGTCGAACTGTTATTCCCTTCCAGGCTGAATAACCCTGGGCCTGATGCCATGGTCATCACACCAGGCTTGAAGAGGGTAGGGCCCAGGACAGGGTAGAGCAGGCCTGGAATGAGGACAGTCTGGGCAAAAGCCTGGGAGCCTGAAGGCACATGGGCAGGAATGTGTAGTGGCGAGGTGGTGATGATAGTGGATGCCCTTGGAGGAGCTCTGAATGCACTTTGGGAACCACAGCCTAAGGTAAAGAGTCTCAGGGTGAGTTACAGGTTCAGGTAGGCACTGAGGATATCCTCTGGCTGCCAGAAAGAGGGGTTGGGGGAGCAACTGAGGCTAGGAGGCTAGAGTTGTCTAGAGGCTGCTAGGAGCTAGAGTAGTTGACCTTCTGGAATAGAACAACTCATAACCATTGCTGAGGACCTGGATATAGGTTGGGGAGTAGCCAGTACCACAGTAGAGCCCAAGGCTCTGACTGGAACGTGGGGGCCCTGGAGCCACCTTGGACTGGGGACTAGAATGGACAGGGTATCTGGAGATCCAAATGTGACCCTGTGGGGATATAGTCTAAAAGCAGCCCTTTAAATGGAGTCATGAAGACCACCCTCCCAGGTCTGAGTGCTGTCAACAACAGTAACTGGCCTCTCCATGTGTAACGGTGCCAAGTGCCACAGACACTTTGTCATAAATCCTCTGCACATGAGGTGCACCTTCCTTAGCCCACTAGACAGGTGAAGAGACCCGGGTTTAACTTGCGCAACGTGACACAAGCAGGAAGTGGCCATGCTGGGGTTTGAACCCAGTTCTCTGACCCAGCTGGAAGGGGAGTGAGCAGGCCACAGAGGCCAGCTGCAGCCCAGGGCCCTGGGACCCAGTTGGGGTGCCCCCAGGGCCGACATGGGGTTCCAGGGCGAAGAAGAAAGTGGTGAGTCAAACAGAAAGCACCAGATGGGGAGTGAGCTTCCTCCCCTCCCAGCTGCCCCTGGTGCCAAACTTTCACACCCCGCTGCAGAGGAGCCCGTGGGGGAGGGGAGGGCAGTGAAAGTGCTGCTGCTGAAAGGAGACTGATGTACTCCCGATGTGGCGGGGGGAGGGATGGGGGGGGACACACTGACAGTCACCCAGACTCTGGTTCCCAGCTGACAGGTGGGAGAGGAAAGTGAGTCCTCTCTCAGCATAACTTGGTGTAAAGCCTACCAGGCCAGAGGGGAGCATTTCAGGTCCCCAGACCTGAGAGGTTCTGGGAGGAGACGCATGGATGTGGTTGTGCCTAAAACCCTTCTTGGAGTCATTGCACAGCTCAAGAACTGCTCAGGGCTCCCCACTTTCTGCTGGCACAGAAATCCTCTCTTGTCATTCCACCCAGCCCTCCTGCCCAGATCCCTAGAGCTGTGGAAGTTTCAAACCAACTTTTACATGGAACCCAACTATGTATTTTTTAAAAGACAAAAGCAGTGTCTTAAACAAATGGATTTTGTTAGTTCACGTTCTCAACATTTGGCATTAAGTCCATCATGGTGAACAGTGATGAGCACTGACATTTAAACGGGGGGATGGGGTGGGAGCTGCAGTCTTGTGTCAGCCTCAGCTTTCAGTTTCTTGCAGTATTTGATTTCGGTGGCCCAGGACCAAGTGACCCCACCAAGTGATTTGCACAGACAAGTGGGTACAAATGGGAGTGTGTTTCTGAAGGCCCCCTTGCAGTCTCTTATTCTCAGGGACCTCAGAAGAAGCCTTATGTCCTGCTTAGCCCAGACCCAGGACTCTGGACACAGGGGAAGGAGTCTTAAGTTATCATAATTTGGTGTTGTGCCCATCTGAGTGTGTGTGTCATTTTTTAAACTGGGTTTTTTCCAGTACTTAAAAATATGAATGAAAGAAAGAGAGGGAGAGAGAATGGAAAGGAAAGGAGGAAGGGAAGGGAAGGAGAAGGAAGGAATTCAGGCTTCTGAGGATGCCCTTGCTCAGGTTCTTGGTGAGGAAGCCCACCCTGACTGCTCCACCCCCACCTGTCCTGGAGGTTCCAGTGCCGCCTCTTACTCAGCATCTGTCTCAGCAAGTGACTCTGGGCCACATACTTCTGAAAAGTCTTAGGAGTCCACAACTCCTCCTGGTTTCTGTGGGCCTTCCAGGGACTCAGTCTTGGTTCTGAGCAGGGCAGAAGGCTCTACGCAGGGGACAGGGAATAGGGGCTTCCCTGGGCTTTGTGTTGTGTCTCCAGAGGTGGGAGGACTGGGGAACCCAGTGCCCCTGAGAGCCTGGGGTTTCTGAACCTTCAGTTCTGGGAACTTGTTGTGGTTCAGAAAGAGAGAAATGAGAAGCAAAACCCTAGGGCCTCAGCGCCACCAACCCCCCCTTCCTCTCTTCCTTCCGCTGAGTCATAGCCAAGCACCCAGCACCTCTGCCTCCTTCGGGGCCATACGGGTGGGGTGGAATTCACGGTCACGTGAGGACACAGCATCTGGACAAGTCCTCTTTTCCTGCAAGTGTCTGTGCAGAGCCCTGAGTTGCTGAGCGCTAAAGCTGCCTCCCAAGCTTGGAGAAGGGGTGACTGAGGTCTTTAGTATCCTGTGTCTCCCTGCGATCCCCAGGCCAGATGTCCACCTACAAGCATTGAGCACCAATTGTAAGCCAGACAGGGTGATTCAGGTGGGGCCCTGTCCTTGAGGAACTTGTGGATTTGGACGTGGGCTCTTCCTCATAGGCCCCTCATGAGTGACTGGGTCCTTAGGCTTGCTCTGGTCAGTGGGGAGCCATGGGAGCCAGGCCACATCACACATGCCCATCATAAAGACCTGCACACGCTATGCAGGTGTCCATAGGTACGTGCAAATGCACAGGTGTAGGACTGGGGCACGTGTGTCCATGCCCATGATCATAGATGTCCACGCAGGCCCTGCATTGCATTGCGGAGCTCCAGGCTCTGGTACCCAGCTCAGGACCTTGTGTGTGTGGCCTCTGTGAGAGGCCCCAGGTTGTTGAGGGCTGAGGCTACCTTCCAAGCTGGGAGAAGGGATGACTGAGGTTCTTAGGGAAGAGATGTCACCCTGTCTTGGAGGCCCAAGTACTGTCACTGAGTCACGAGAGTCCCTGGGAGTTTGAGTACTGTGCCTCCATTTTGTGGAAAAGAAAGCTGAAGCCCAGAAAGGGTCCCTGACTTGCCCAAGGTCACACAGCAAGTTGGGGGAGATTAGAAGGGGAACAAGCCAGACCTGGGCACCTGTCTACCTCTTTGACCTTTCTGGCCTGGCATTTGGGGCTTGGCACCCCCTGATGACCACACTGCATCAAACTCTGGGTTGATTCAGCAAACCACCTGGGGCCCAACCACAGGGTCCTCCTGCACCTCGCCATTCCCAGGAACTTTCCCTGCACTGCGTCTTTGCCTGGGTGACCCAGCTGCCTGCAGTTCCCTCTCTTTCTCAATCAGTCTCTATCTCTCTCGGATTCCTCAAATAAGATCCAAACTTCCAAATTCTGCTTAAATGCTCCTCTACCTTCTTTGACCCCCTGTGACCTTCCCCTACCTCTAGCCTCTCTTGGCCTCTGTCCCCCTCATTCCCACCCACTGTTCACCCACCTCCTAAATATAAAATTAACCCATAGAGCCCTAGGCTGGGTGTGAGGGGTCCTTTGAGGCTGAGACAGTGGAAGCCACACCCAGGCCAGTCCAGCCCTCCAGACTTTGCCAGTCACTGAGCTGGGAGAAGAGACAGCAACTCTGCTGGGCCTCACCACTTGCCCCCAACTCTGCCCCTTTGCTCAAAGCCCAGACCTGGGGCACTGTACTTGAGGTGAGATTGGTTCCTCAACCCTCAACGTTTACCATTCCGGGTTGTTTATTCCCCCACACCTTGACTACCCCTCCACCGAGGGCTTGGCCTGTGTTTCATGGGGTGGAGGGTGGGGGTCAAACAAAGAGTGGAGAACCCTCAGATTTTTGTTGGGTGTCACTCTTTCGTTGAACGACTCTGGCCAGAGCTGTCTGCTCCTTTCCAAAGCTCTTTCTCTCCATTTGGTCTCAGGAGGTGGGCAGGGGGTTGGCCATCTTTGCCCCATGAGGCTCTGAACCCCATCATGCCAGCTGTCCCCTCACTCCTCTCCAACCATGACTGGGAGCCTAAGATTGATTGTCGGACCTACCCTTGGTGCTGAAGTATGAAGGAAAAATGGACAGAGACACCTCATCAGGAGTTGATGGCCAAGTGGAAGACAGAGGCAAGTAAACAGGTCCTTATCCTTGCTGCGTGTGGTGTGTGTTCGATTACTGTCTGCTGGGCACCGTGCCAGGCCCTGGGCATGGGCGGTATTCAGATAAGGCCCTGCTCTCGTGGGGCATGTCCCCCACTGCTCAGGTTCCCACTCGGCACTTGCAGTGCGCAGCTTGAGGCTTTCCCTACAGCACAGGCCAGCTTAGGAGGTGGGATGGCCAGGGAGCTCACTCACAGGAGCAGCCCTAAGCCCGCGAAGGGTGGGAATTGGTGTACACATCCTAGCTTCCTCACCCCCTCAGGTGGGACAACCCCAAGGAGTGTTCTACACCACCTGTCAACCGGGGACTGACTTCAGTTGCCCACAGAGGGAACACACTCATTTACACACCTGCTCTGGCTTCCTTTCCTTCCCTGTCTCACGTCCCCTCTCCTCTCCATCAGGAACCAGGAAGACTATGATTTTACCCAGCTCCAAAGCTGCCATATTCCGAGGATGCTGGTAGATGATACAGCTTGGAAGATACTCCTGCTTGAGAAACAAAGGTTAGTTTATTTCCCACAGTAACAGTAGACAGAGGATCAGCATTTTCTTGAACCACTTTCCTGAACCCAGTGCCTGCAGCTTGACCCTATAAGGGCCAGATGATGCCTGCACATGCAGTATGTTGACAGCAGAAAAACCCTGAGATCAGGGAACCCAAATCTTTTATAACAGACTGTAAGCCAACCTGCCTAACCTTTGCCCCAGAGGCAGATACTATCTTTATTATACTAGACAATAAATAAATCTGCCTTTTTCCCTGGAAGGAGACATTATCTCTATCTTCTAAGGCTATTCACTGGAATAATCACCCTTGAAAGTATTGTTTGGAACAAGGGCAGTCAGTGCCTCTGTGAACAAATGTACAGAAAAGGGAGACAACCAGGAAGAACTGTCTCCCAATACCCTATCGGTGCTTCTTGACGTCACCTCCAAAATAAACTATTTGTGTTTGGATCTTTTTATTAATATTTATTATCTGTTTGTTTATTTGGCTGCATCAGCTCTTTGTTATAGCATGCCAGATCTTTAGTTGCACATGTGGGATCTAGTTCCCTGACAAGGGCTAGAACCCTGGCTCCCTACATTGGGAGTGTGGAGTCTTAGCCACTGGACCATCAGGGAAGTTCCCGTGTTTGGATCCTTGACCCTGAGCCTGCCTCTGGGGAAAACCCTTCAAGACTGGGAAGATGACACTAAATGAGTGTTAATGGGTTTTCTGATGTGGCTCTCATTTCTCCAGATCTGTCCTGCGAATAATGCAGGGGAGCCACATGAAGGCAGAAGTTTCCTTTCCCAGAATCAGTACTGTTGTGACTTCTTAGGAAGGTGCTCTAAAGGATTCTTGGAGTGTCATTTTTCACATTTAAATATTTAGTCCATCTAGAACATGGTGGTTGCCTCTGTGAGGTAGACATTGGACTTCATTTTTCCCCCAAATCATTCTAATATAACTTATGGGAAATTGTGCCTGGTCCATCACTAGTATCTTCTAATCTGCCTGCAACCTATTATGTAGAATATGTCACAAACACACACATAATCCATTCACAGACAATGGACTAATGAACACATGGGCATCACCATCACTGGGGATTTGACAGTCAGCACTGGCACAAAGTAAGACAAACCCAACCCACTCGTGATGACACCATTCAAGCTCCAGTGAAATGCAGGGAGGCTGCAAACCAGCCTTAGAGTTCACAGAGGGTTTGAAGGTGAATTGGAAAGGTTTCTTTCTAAAAAATAAGTAATAACTAATGAAAATTTCAAAAACTTGGGGACTTCACTGGCCATCCAGTGGTTAAAGATTCTGTGCTCCCGGTACAGGGGGCGCAGGCTTAATCTCTGGTTGGGGAACTAAGATCCTGCAGGCGGCATGATGTGGCCACAAAATAAATAGTATTTCTGGGGCTCCTGTCCTTGGGCCCATGGTCAAGGGTTAACCCGAGGGGTGGGCTGGGACTAGGCAAGAAGCCCCAAGGAGAAAAATCACCAAACATATATACTCCTCACCATGATTCTGTACTGGAGGAGGGCATGGCAACCCACTCTAAGTATTCTTGCCTGAAGAATCCCCCTGAACAGAGGAGCCTGATAGGCTGCAATGACATGTTGGGGGAGGTGGCTAGCAGGTGCTCAGTGCTCAGTGAGAGCCAAGAGTGACTGGAGGGCTCAAGGGGAGAGCAGCTCCCTGCCCACACCTCTGTCCAGCCTTGACCAGGGAGGGGTCTCCATTCTTCTCAAGGCAAACAGGTCCTGAGTGGTTAAAAGACTGTCCCAAGGTCACCCAGCCAGAGAGGGAGGCCCTTACTTCCTTTCTGTGCCTGTCTAGACATGCCCCCCAGCACCCCTTCCCAGGCCCCTGGGACCCGTGATAGGAACACTCATGGCCACTCCTCAGAGTGTGATTAGGTCCCAGCCCAGTCCCAGAATGGGGTCACAGCCTCCATGGCTTCCTGAGGGCCCTGCAACTTGTCCTCTTCATTTTCTTAAGTAAGGACGCCGAGGCTCCAGTGGGCCAGATGTGTGCTCAGGACTGCACTGCTGGGCACGGGCGCTAGGACCACACCAGGTGGCAGATGCTGCAGCTGAGGCCTGAACCCCAGCAAGGGGACAGATGCTGGGGGAACAGACTGGCCTGAAGGGGAGACAGGAGCCCTGGCTGGAGGTTGCCTGCTCATCAGTGAGGGACTCAGTGCTCAGGGTGCGCGCTGGGGTCCCATCTTGCTCTCCCTCCTCCCCCTCAGCCCATCACGACCCGGCTGCTCACCAGCCTGGCCAGTACTGCCACCGAGCATCGCCCAACGTCCTCCTTTGACCTGCGCCCCTCCCCTGCACGCCGCCCCTCCTCCCAGGCACACACACCCTTCCCCCATATTGCTTCCCACTGCCCACTCTGTGCCTGTCCTAGGCTGGGTGCTGGGTACCGTAAGATGTTGTACCAGACCTGGGCCTGCCCTGGCACTCAGTGCTGAGACAGAGGAGTCTACGGAGGCACCTGCAGTCAGGGAGGGTTTCCTGGAGGCGTGGATTCCCAGCTGTGGCCGTGGTGCCTCCTCCCCCTCACCTGGGTCACTGCCCCTCCTCTAAGCCTCTCTCCCTGGAGTGGCCAGCGGGTTCCTGGAATCGTCCCATCGCTCTTCAGTGCCGATTCCAAGAACTGCGGCTCCTGGCAGCACTTGCTCAGGATCCTTTCCTAGAACATAGGCCTCGCCCCACCCAGGCTACTGGGGTCTCAATGGGCAGCTGGCGGAGGGAATGAAGGAGGGGTGCCCTGGGTGGGGCCTCTGTAGGATCCAGACACTGGGAGGTGGGCCTCGGCTGTCAGCCCAGAGAGGGTGGCCACCCTAGCATCGGGGGAAGGAGGTCAATGTGTGTGAAGGCACTTTGACTCCAGTCAGCTGTGGGGGCGGGCTAAGCCCAGGGAGTTCAGCTCACAGCCTCCCTGCACACACAAGAGGCTCACCCATGGGGCCTTGAACTTC
>NW_011494876.1:15147613-15156379 GCF_000754665.1 Bison bison bison | reverse complement strand
AAGCGCAAGGCACAAGCCTTCCTCTGGCCTCAGAGCAGGCCTTCAATCAGATAACCTCGAGAGGTACGGGCCAGGGCACAGGAGTGTCAGGTTCTGAGCAGTGAATGGGGGATGGGCCAGGGGGAAGGACAGGACACCTGTGTTATTAATCATGTTATAATTTTACCTTGGTGGATTATGATGGAGGAAGTCACCCCATCCCGTACCCTCAGCAAGGTGGGTGGGGGTTGGGGGTGACAGCCCCCGATTCGTGGGCCAGGACAGGATCCACCTTCCCTCAAGGTCACTGGGCCTCCCCCTCTGAGGCGTGTCCTCCACCCCCGCCACCTCTGAGCTGGCGACAGGCCTGCCCACCCGCCTGGGACCTGCCAGATCACGTTGAGCAACCAGTTCCTGAGAAGCGTTGAAGGCTGTTTGGTTTAAAATTAACTCCCCCGCTCCCCCTCCCCTGCCTGCAGGCCTCCTCCGAGTTCTTGGAAGAGGCGCTCTGCTCTTTCTTCCTGGGAAGAGGCCTCTAGCCGCAGCTGCTGCAATTCTAGCAAAAACACCTCACCCAGGGTGGGGGTGGGGGGTACCCATGCCCGCCTTCTCTGCCCTCTGTGAGGACACCCAGGGATCCTTCTGGAGCCTAGCTTGCCCCAGTGCATTCACTGACCCCAAGAGGAGAAAGGGGGTGACTGTCAAGGTGCCGAGAGCAGGTGCTGCTGCCCTAAAGCCCACACCCCCTCCCATTGGCACCTGCTGGCTCTGAAGAGTAAAAGGGCTACAGAGACCCAATCTGGGCACCTCTGGGGTAGAGACAGTGAGTGCTGATCACATAGACGGCAAACTCAGGACTTTGGTCTACTTTGAGGCATGTTTGGCTCAGAGAGAGAAAGCACTGTGCTCAGGGTCACCCAGCTTTGCCTACCTAGGCTCAGCCTGCCCACTAGATGCTGGGCTGACAGTGCTCATCCGGCAAGGATGCCTGGAGGCATGCCCTGGCAGGCACTCACACTGGGGTTAGAGCTCTTCTTGTCTCTTCCCCACACTCCTCTGCCTGCCCTGGGAACCCATCTCCTTCTGGATAAGCCTTCGTTTTCTAGTGTCTCCTTGGGCTCCATGTCTCTGGAACTTTGGAGAAAAGGAACCTGCTGTCCTACAGCTCCTCCTACCACGGCCATCTACCCGAAGGAGCTGAGAAAAATAAAGGAATGTTGGCCAAGTGGAAAGGTCAACACACACACACACACACACACACACACACACTGATGTTGCTCAGAAGTAGGGCTGGTGGGAGTGGGAAAGGGAGAAGTGCTTCTTGGGGGAAGGCGGACAGAGAAGAAACACTTTTCAAACAAAGCTCTGCCCCAACCCAAACTGAGTGAAATCTTCACCTCTGCTGGAGGAGGCGCCCGGCTCTGGGGACAGGAAATCCCAGGCTGGCTCATGGGTGCTGGGTGTGGGGAGTCTGCCTGGGGAGCATTTGCTGGGTGGTACTCCCCTTCCAGCCACACCGTCAGAGTGTGGGTCGCCCTAATGAGGACTGTGCAGTGAAACAGTCCTAGAGGACTGCCTGGAGGAGTTGTGGCCATCCCAAGTCCCTCAGTCCTCAGAGGCCACTTCTTGCACTCTGGGCCCTGCCGGCTTCAACCAGGCTTGAGTCATGGAAGCAGCTGTCCTTCCACTGAGCAGAAAGCTTTGGCCATACCAAAAGGCTCCTCCAGCTTTGGGCCTCTCACGTCCCCTCCTGCTCATAGATGAGCATCAGCTACCACTCACCCCGTATCCCCCCACAGCCAGGCATAGCCCCGCTCCAACCACCCTGTGGCAGGGTTCTTCTACATCTCTGTCAGACAGATGGGGAAACTGAGGCTCCAAGAGATAAACCACTTGCCTGAGATCCTTAGGGTGATTTTGGAGGGGCCAAAATTTGAACTCTGCCTGAGTTCTTTCCACTTGGCTAATTTGCCTCTTCAAAGACAACCCCAGGAGACTTTCATGGGAAGCGTGGTGTGTGTGTGTGAGAGAGAGAGAGAGAGAAATTTAGCCAAAGAATGGTTGTTTTGAATTAGTTGTGGAAATTATGTTTTCTTCTCCCCAGGCTGGAGAGACCTGGGAAAACTCAGCCCCCAGGGGGATTCCCTAGGATGCGGTGGGTACCCAACACAGGCATGAATCAGTGCTAGAGAAGCTGAGGAAGACTTCTCAGAAAAGGAGTATTTGAGTTGGACTTGGAAGGGTGAATAAGAGTTTTCCCTGGCAGAATGAGGAAGAGGGACATTCCGGGATGAATGATATCATGGGGAGGGCTGTTTGGAGAGAAGTAGAATGGAATGGGCTGGTGGCTTGGGAAGCTACATCTTGGAGTCTGGGGTGAGGCACAGGCAAGATCTAAGGGAGCCTGTGAATATCACTAAGTGAGGAAGGCGGGCCACTATCGGGCTTGCAAGCCCCTCACTCTGGAGGTGGTGACAGGGCTGAGGGGGCCAGTAAGGAGGCCATCAGGTCAGTGACCCATGGTGAGGCCGGATGCGGGCAAGGCAGCCGTGGGGAGCCACAGGAGAACAGCCTGAGAAGGACCAGGGCCAGGGTAGAGGGACATGACCAGCAGGTCGGGGGGTGCATGCGGGAGTTGCGGAGGTGTGTCTAGGGGACAGTCTGGACAGTTTGTCCAGGATGAGTCCAGGTCTGGACAGGAGTCCTGACAAGGACAGAACTCCTGTTCAAGAGTTCTAGGGTGAGGGGTCAAGCCCTGGCCTGGGATTCAAAGCCCTGGGTTCCAATCCTGTGTGGCCACTTCTCTGGTGACCGTGGACAAGTCACCCTGCCTCTCTGGATATCTGGCTTACGGCTTTGAAAGGGGACCGACGCAGCTCACCTCCCTGACCTGTGACTCACCTTTGAGGGCACATTCCGCTGAGGGCTGAGTGAGTAACAGGCCTAAGGGAAACCCACACACCCTGCCTCCCCCAGGTGAGGCCACGGGTAGCAGATGGCCTAGTTTCTACTGAAGTTGCTAGAAAGTTGGGCTGGTCTGGCCTCTACCCCAAGCCATGCAGACACCATGGGTCTGTTCACCATGATGGGAACCCAAGGCCTTGGTTGGCAGGTGACGCCTGAAGGTGGAGGCCTGGGCTGGCAGCGCGGCACCAAAGCTGGGGGTGGGGGGCAGTAAGGGGCTGCTTATATTTCCAGGGGGTTCCAGCCAGCTCTCCTGCAGCTCCCCTGGGGACTGCAGGGGACAGCAGCACCTGCCCAGCCCACCTCTCAAATGGGATTAAAATAAGGGACAAGGAATAGTTACAGTGACAGCTGCAGCAGCTGCCACGGTGAACCCTCTCAGCCTCTCCTCAGTATTGCCTCATAAATCCTCCTGGGTAACCCTATGTTCCCTCTGAGAGATGTGCTATCCCTCTTCCCACTTCAAAGCTGAGGAATCTTCTGAGGTTCAGTGAGGTTGAGGGACATGCCCCCCAGATCAAGTGTACAGCACGTAATCCAGACTGCAGGGGAGGTTTGGGTAAAACCAGGGTGTAGGGGACACAGGAGACAGGAGTAAACCTCTGGGGACCCTCCTCCGTCTCAGGTCTCATATGTGAGAGCCCCAGCCTGCCTCAGCTTGGGAGGGCCCCCCCCGACCCTGCAGTCGGGGTTGGGGAAGGACACCTTCCCCAGGAGAGACTGTTGAACTTCTGGCAAAGCTCCCACTTGCTTTATATTAAAACTGGTCTGACAGGTTGGTGTGAAAGAGCCTCCCAGGCCTGCACAGGTTCCACATTTCAAGGAAGAGGGCCTTTGTGAGGTTTCACAACCCTCCGGCCTCCTTGATCAGGACTTACCTGAGGCTCTCGGCCCCTCTGCTTCACCGTACATCTGTGAGGGGTGCGAGTTTCCCATCTGAGAGTGGAACCAGCCTGGCCCATGTCCCCAGCCCTATTTAGATCCATGTTCAGCCTTGATCATCCAGCAAGATTTGCTCAGTTTGCAGGTTAGAAGCTGAACCCAGGGGCAGGGGGCCTGATAATGATTGCAAGGGTGTTAATGACACTCGGTGATCGTGGGCGAAGTCTCCCAGGAAGACTTCTCATTGATTGACAAGAGAAACCTGAGTGGCCTATGGCATCTCTGTCCCAGAGTTGTTCCATCAGAGTATTGTAAGTCCAAGGAGGGACACCAGATAAGATCAGTCTGTGAGCCCACCTCCCCTGGTCTGACGGAATCCTCCAGGGTGCAATCCCCAGCCCCCCTCCTCCATAATGCCCTCCTGAATCGCCCCGCCCTTGTGCCTGTCCCCAGCACCTTGTGAGTGCCAAGGCTTTGGCATGCCAGCCCCTGGGACGCAGCGCAGAGCCGCAGGTACACAAACAAGGTCTTGATTCAGGGTTTGAACCCTGCCTCTGTCCCTCACAAGCTGTGTGACCCTGAGAAAGCCACAACCTCTCTCTGAGCCATACCTCTTTTCCTGTAATGGGGACAGCCTCTATTGGTGTGCAGGGCTGCAGGGAGAACTTAATGGGCATGAACTCCCGCCCAGGATCACCTCCCCTCCCCTGGTCTCCATCACACCCCACTCAGCCATATCCCACACCTCTCAACCTCCTTTCTGGCCTCTGGCCCCCAGGCCCTCATGGGGTCATCCCCACCCAGCTGACAGGTTCACTGCTTAGAAATGAGCATCGGATCGTAGCATTTCCCTGCTGAACTCTGAAGGGGCGCTCCACCACCAGAACACCATCCGTGGGTCCCCCTGTGCCCTCTCCACCTGCCCTCTGTCTCCTCAGCCCTCCAGGAAGCCAGCCATCTTCTGGTCTCGCCACGTTTGTTCCTGCCTCAGGGCTACTGCCCTGGAGCTCCTTCCACCTGGGATGTCCTTTCTCTACAGTGTCCAGGCTCAGGGCCACCTGGCTCCAGAACCCTCCTCGACCCCCTCATCTGCAGCGGTGTCCCCCCGCCCCCAGAGCACTCTCTTCCCTGCCCCCTGCTCTGCTTTCACTTCACTCTCAGAGCTCGGCCTGAGTGTCCGCTTGTGCCCTTGTCTGTTGTCTCTTGCCCACCAGCCCATGAAGCCCACGAGGATGGGGAGTGTGTCCATCTTATTCCCTGCTGTGTCCTCAGGGCCCAGATGGAGTCCAGCCCAGTTGGTGCCCAGAGAGCATGTGTGCTGGCAAAGGACTGGGTTGGTAAAGGCTTACTATCAGTTACTGTGTGTATGTCGTGTGGGTTCCTGTGTGCCCACCAGTCAGTTCCCCTCTTCCTCCCTGACCAGTGCCAGTAGGCGCCAGCCCACAGCCGCCCAGGGGTGACTGCAGTCACCACAGGATATTTAGCATCTGTTAGGCTGGCTCTCTGACCCAAGTCAGAGGGGCCTGATGACATGCCCTCCACTGATCCTGTTCTAAGCAGGCATCACTCACTCCCTTGATAGGGAAATGTGAGAATGAGATTGAAGCTGACTGGGACTTCCCTGGAGGTCCACTGGTTAAGATTCATGCTTCCAATGCAAGGGCTGTGTTCGATCCCTGGTTGGGAACTAAGATACCATGTGCCATATAATGTGGCTAAAAACAAAAAAAAATTGAAGCAGAAAACTCTCAGGGGTCAGAGGTAGCTGGTAGCCCCTTTTCGGGCAAGAGCCAGACCCTGATTTGGGCTGAGGCAAGGGGGAAGGGGATAGGACCCTGTTGGCCAGGCCAGTAGCTCTAGAGACCTTAGCAAGCAGGGACACAAGGGGATAAAACCAGCATTCAAGAACAGCTCACCTGAAAGCCACCCCCACCCCAGCTGCCCATCCTTGCCACCTCACGTAGCAGTGCATGGGCAAGGGGGCAGTTGGGAGCCCACAGCCTTAGCTCTGCTCTGTGCCTCGTCCCCTCAGCTGCCCCTGTGCCCCTTCTGGGCTTGTCTCCTCTTCTGTGGAGTATGGGTGATATTTTGTTGTTTAGTCGCCTAGTTGTGTTCAGCACTTTGTGACCCCATGGACTGTAGCCTGCCAGGCTCCTCTGTCCATGGGCTTCTTTAGGCAAGAATACTGGAGTGGGTTGCCATTTCATTCTCCAGGGGCTCTTCCCCACCCAGGGATTGAAGCTAGGTTTCCTGGATCGGCAGGCAGATTTTTTACCGCTGAGCCACCAGGGTAATGTCTAGGCCCACTCTAAGCCATTCAGCGTTGTAGTGAGCACTGCATAAGGTACAAAGCCCTTGTGTGTTTCCAGCACCCTGTGGACACCCTGACGCCTCCCCTCTGTGGACAGTGAAGGACGTCCTTCCACTCCAACACTGTCTGGGACAGGAAGAGCCTGCCTTTGCCCCTCTGTGTCCACTGCCTACTCACTGGATGACTCAGATCCGGGGGTGGAGCAGACACAGGGGTCATCTCAGGCATTCTGGGAGTCACAAAGGGGCTGGGATCTAGGCTGAAGCAATGAGAAACCACAGACATCCCTGGCAGGGCCATGGTGCCCTGGACGAGGTGTGTTGCCGGGCCCTGCAGCCAGCAGTGGAAAAGGTGCCAGGCGGGACGCGTGGACCTGGTAAAGATAGCCCTCACCCACTTCTTGCTCACTCTCACCCAACAGCAGCTCCATTCTTTGCCACGCCTCTCTCTGTACCCCCAGGGTTCTATACCTCCAGAGTTCTTGATTTTTATCCTGTCCTGCCTCATCCTTGTCATCAACATCACTCCTCACAACTTCCTGTCTTCAATCTGCTGACATTTGCCTCTTTGCATCTGCAACTTTTAGTTGTCTAATGGCTAAGAAAATAGAAAGGTTAGAACTATTTCTGAAATGAGGGCTGAAAGGCCATGAGTGAGTTTCAGAGGTACTTTCCTGTGAGGGAGTCAATGGTGTAGAAAGTTTCAGGACAGAGTAGGATTCCAGGTGCTGAAGTGCTCCAAAGGCAGACCATCAGATAATGGAGTGTTTTCATTTTACTTGCTCTTTCACCTACTTCTGGTACGCAGGACCCTGACTGAAAGAGTCCCCAAACCCCAGTCAGCCTAGGACAGAACCCCATCAGACCCATCCCAGGCCAGACCCTGTGGCCAGCCACTATCCCCAAGTCAACTGTTCTACCCTGCTCCACAGAATGACCTTCCCTAGGCCTCCTTGTGATCAGGAATATAAGCTCCCCGGTCATGCCCTGGTGCCTTTGCAGGCCCTGTACCTTCTCCTTGGGATGATCCAGCCTGACTTCTCTGTTAAGCCTCGTCATCTCAAAAGACATTGCCCCCGGGAGTGGTCCACAGCTCCCATACCCCTGGTATTCCACCTGCATTTAGTTGGCATCTCCTGTTCACACATCTTTCAGGTCTGATGCTCCTCTGCTAACCTCCCCAACCTGGCACTGGGCAGTGACCCTGCAGGCAGTCCCACTAGTGCCCTGCATCCCACCCTCCAAGGGGAAAAGAGGGAATGAGTGGACAAGGGCTTCTCCCTACCCCTTCCACTATAAAACTAACATTATGGTATCTGGTCCCATCACTTCACGGCAAATAGAAGGGGAAAAGGTGGAAGTAGTGACAGATTTCCTCTTCTTGAGCTCTAAAATCACTGCAGATGGTGACTGCAGCCATGAAATTATAAGACAATTGCTTCTTGGCAGGAAAGCTATGACAAACCTAGACAGTGTGTTAAAAAGCAAAGACATCATGTTGATGACAGTAGTCATATAGTCCAGGCTATGGTCTTTCCATTAGTCATATATGGATGTGAGAGCTGGAGAGTAAAGAAAGCAAAGCACAGAAGGATTGAGGCTTTCAAACTGTGGTGCTGGAGAAGACTCTTGGGAGTCCCTCAGAAAGCAAGAGGATCAAACCGGTCAATCTTAAATGAAATCAACTCTGAATACTCTTTGGAAGGGCTGATGCTGAAGCTGAATAGAATAAATAAATAAATACTTTGGCCACATGATGCAAACAGCCCTGACTCACTGGAAAAGACCCCGATGCTGGGAAAGACTGAAGGCAGGAGGAGAAGAGGATGACAGAGGATGAGATGGTGGGATGGCATCACTGACTCAGTGAGCATGAACTTGGACAAACTCTGGGAGATGGTGAGGGACAGGGAAGCCTGGTGTGCTGCAGTCCATGGGGTCATGAAGAGTCGGACACGATTTGGTGACTGAACAACAACAATAACAACCCTTTCCACTCTTCACTGGGTGCCCTAGCAGGGCCGGCTCAGCCACACAGGTCTCTGGGCCTCTGCTGACCCAGATGTAAAGTGGGGGATAATGACAGTAAGATCGAAGGGGACAGACAGTATACGACTCAAAAAAGGCCCCTCTGAGGGCTCCATACATGAAAGGTACAATTTTATTGTCATTACAGAAAAAGCAGTGAAAATAAAAAGACTACTAAACTGTTTTAAGTAGTAATTATTTTATAAAGTCTCGTCAGATATGGAGTTTCGTTCCCTCTCTTGTGTGAACGCACTTTTCTGGGCAGGAAGCAGACCCAGCAGAGCTGGAGCAGTGGCCCCCCAACGACCATGCTGCTCCCTGACCCGGCCCCCAACTCGTGCAGGGCCTGTGCCCCGGCGAGACCAGCTCTGTGCAGACAGGGCTCGGCCCTGGAAGGGCTGAGTGGCAGGCTCTGCTGGGCGCTAACATGTTGGCTCCATGTTCTTGTTTATTCACCCATACTCCCAAAACAGGGCTGGAGGCCAAGGAGAAGGACTCCTTCTCTGGTGGATGGGTTAGTGCCAGTACATGCAGGACCACCTTGGGTCCAGCAGCGCATCTCAGGGTGAGAGGAACCAGAGAAGCTGGGGCCAGTCTGGGGCC
>NW_011494876.1:15143349-15147330 GCF_000754665.1 Bison bison bison | reverse complement strand
AGCTGGAAGGAAGGGGCCCGCCCCACCCTGTGGATGGAGCAACCAGGGTCGGCCAAGTCTACGCAGTTCAGGAGTCCGCAGCAGGTGAGTGGGGGACTGGACCCAGCCCACACGGCTGAGATAAGGTCCTGCCAGTGCCCTCTCTTTTGACACATACGGCCCACCACAACGGAGTTGCGGGGGAGCGGGGGGCGCTGACCTCCAAGTCGTGTGAAACTTCCCCTGACCCCTCACCCCCAGCCTTGTTCCTGCAGACCGTTCCTGGTCTAGCTGCCAGATGCTCACGGGCACCAGGATGACTGGAGGAGGGGTCATGGGAGCCCAAGTCCAGCTGGGGCCCATGTCCCCTCCAGGGTCCAGCTGGGTGAGGCCAGGCGGCTACTCGGCCGGGTCAGAGCTGGAAGGGGTATTGTCGGAGGTAGTCAGCCATGCGCCGGGGAAGCGGCAGGCAGTCCACGTCGGCCACCAGGCGGTTGATGACGAGGCGGCACAGGTGCTGCAGGCTCCGGGTGCTGCTCCTGCGCACAAAGGGCTGTACCAGCTTCAGGTGAACGGCCGTGGCGGGCAGGGCTGGGTCACCCGGCGCATCTTCCTTCGGGGTGGGCAGGGCCGGGGTGGTGGCAAGGTCGGGACTGTCACTCCGGGTGTCTGCAGCACAGGAGGCCACGTAGTGCTGGACCAGGCTCACCACATCTGGGAAGGCCAGGATGCGCGGCCTGGACAGGCAGTTGGAGTCCAGGCGGAAGCTGGAGTCGGCGTACTCAATGCGCACGTTGGTGGGCCCGCGGGTGGTCTTGACGGACAGTGTGAACAGGTAGCTGGGGTGGGTGCTGTCACGTACCAGGAAGGTGCCCTCTGGCATCTTCTGAAGGTGTTGCCGGGCCTCACTGGCCGTAATGGAACCCCAGTACCAGCCTAGGCAAGTGGACAGGAAAGGAACCAACTGGTCACAGTGGAAAGTAGCTGGGTGCACCAACCCAGGGCATGGCAGGGCTCAGCCTCTTCTCATCACCCCTCCCTGGGGAGGGCTGGGGACCTTCCCTCCCGTCAGACTCTTCTGGCCAGAGGCTTGCCTCTCAAATTAGACTCAACAGGCAGAGCTAATCTTCCCCCATCAGACTTCCCAGGACAATTCCTCCTCCCTCCTCAGACTCACCAGATTCCCGAAGGTAGGAGAAGGTCTTGGCTATGCACAGCAGGTCCTCCTCGGGGTCCACCACCTTGGGCTCCCTCTCTGGCTGGGCTGGGGACTCCTCTACTGCCTCCTCCAGGAAGGCGCCAGCAGACAAAGGCTGCATAACTTGCTGGGGCAGCTCCAGGGACTGGGCCCACAGGGGCCTCTGCCCAATCTGCTCCACGGCCAGCAAAGGACAAAGTCTAGAAGGAGGTGCATGGGCAGTGAGTGGAGGCCCTGTGCTCTCTCCATTTCCAGGGATCCCCTCTGCCCTAGACTGGCTACGTGACCTCTGGCCAGTCTATCTCACTGTGAGCCCCAGTTTCCCCTCTGCTCACTCATGAGACCAGTACTCCACCTCCCGCTTGTCAGCACAAAAGGCCCCCTTGATGGCCTCCCCCACATATGAACCCTCTTCTGAAAGAGACTTTCCCACTCTCCTGCATTTATCAAAGAGCAATTATAGTTGGAGCCAGTATCCATGGGGAGATGGTTCCAGGAGATGGAACCTGTGGATGCTTGAGTCCCTTATATGAATGGTGCAGTACAATGAATACATGGGCTCTCTGTATCCCCAGGTTTCACATCTACAGGGACAAAGGGCCATCTGTAATCTCTTCTATTTTGTACCAACCAAATCCATAGATCACTCCCTGTAGGCATCTCTAGTTCACAGTGGGCAGTTGGGGTTCCCACCACATAGATAGGATCCAGTGCAAAGAGGCCCCACAATGGTGCCCTCCTGGCAGAGGTGGCTGATTAAATGCACGGTCCTGGTTGAGCCAAGGGATGGGTCACATGTTACCTCCCCATGGACAACAGTGTCTGGCAGAGGGACCTTGGTCTACACTGGCCAGGCCTTAGAGGCTAGAATTATCTCCCTGAACAGGTCAGACTCTCATCCTGTTCTCTCCTCCTCCGAGCTGAGGGTCTGGGGTACACAGTGGCCTCTAAAGGCACTTAAGTCCCACCTCCCATAAATATGAGCTCCCACCAAAGGGCAGGGTACTCATCCCACATTCCAGATCCCACTCTGACAGGCCTGCCCTACCAGACACCGTGATCTTAAGCAAACACTGCTCTTCACTAGAGGTCCACTTCCCCACTGCCCCAGTGAGGGGTCATCCCAGCCCAGACACTGAGGGGTTGGGCCACACCATATTCTCAGATGACTAGAATTGGGTTGCTGAACTGGCCCCAGTCTGAGTAGTAGCTTCTCTTTAAGAGAAGCCCACCCAGTGCAGTGATCCTGGGGGTTCTTGGGAGTGAGAGGCATGGCCCTGGTTCCTGTGGAAGAGACTGCCATTCCTCTCCCACTCGTCACAAAAGAAATCCTCGGATCTCAGTTCTGGGTCTGGTTCTCTTCCAGGCCTCAAGACATCAGGATCACGTAACCTTGGGCCCTGCCCTAAAGGAGTGCTCATAACCCAAAGTCATAAAGAAGCAAAGGATGTTACAGGGGAGTCAGGGTCAGCCTGCTCCTGAGCTGAGTCTCAGGCCAGAGGAAGGAGAAGCAGCGAAGGCACAGCAGGCCGAGATGACGACATCGGGAAACACTGCCAGGTATTGTTTACACGGCAGGAAGAGGTAGGCAGGAGCTGGCGGCAGGAGCCAGAGAGAGGAACCAGCTCTGATGTAAGTTATACGTGACTCTAGAAGATGTTAACAAATCAGGGGGCCGGCAACTGCTCATGAGAAGAAGGGGCCATAAGACCCTGGCACACCATAGCCTGGTGACACTTCTTCACCCCAACTCTGGCTACACTGTGGGAGCTCTGGACTCCCTCTAGAAGAGCTGGAGGCTGAGATCCAAGCAACTGGCTGAGGGCCTCCCTACTGGGACCCAGAGCTCCGCTCAGGCCAGGGGCCTTCTAGGACTATAGGAGGTGGTTAGCCAGTCAGACTGGATAGAGTCTCTGGGGGTGGCCATGTCCAAACAGCTTAGCATATGTGGGTGTAGAGACCTCTAGGGATGATGATATGATATCTGGATGTATGAGTGGCTGTATTGGTCACCACAAGGTCTTGGTGAGTGACTATATATATCTGGGGAGGGGTGTGTCCACAGCTGTGTTATTGTGTCATGGTTGGTGGTGGCTGTGGTGCTCCAGGCGTAGGTGGCCAGTATGTGAGGGTGCCTGCAGTGCAGCCAGCCTGTGCTTTCTGTTTGGGGACATAAACTAGTAAAGCAAACTCAACCCTGAGCAGGTAGCCCTCAGCAAAGCTGACACCCCAAACCTACAGTTGGGAATTCCTGCTCCCTGGCTCAGGAGAGCACTAGCTGGTCTTGCTCCCTGACAAGAGCACTGGCCTGATGCACTGATATTCCAAGGGGGCCTTCAGCTGGAGCAAAGTGAGAGACTGTGGGACCCTAGAATTGGCTGGGGTCCTGTGAACAAGGGCAGAAGCATGGGGGAAGGTGTTCGGGAGTCCCAAAGTGCAGAGAGGAGCAAGGGAGATTCTGGAGATGCTCAGGGAGAAACTGAAGCACGTACAGTCTTCCTAGCACCTCCAGGTGCTGGAAACAGGACTGCTCAGAGCTGGGGGGCACTTCAGCCTTGCCCCACCTTCCACCCTTCCTCACTTGGTACGATACCAGTTTTGATAACAGCAGTCACTGGGCCACCTAATTCTCTCTGGCTGTGGAGCACCCACTCACATCTCCTTTCACTCACCCTGGAGCTTCTGAGCTCCTGTCAGATGAGTTTGGAGAGCATCAGACCCTTGGTTGAAGGGGACGCTGAGGTTCTGGCCAGAAGGAATGTGTTAAGAATGCTCAGCTGAAGCCAAGACTGTCTTATAAGCCC
>NW_011494876.1:15142656-15143249 GCF_000754665.1 Bison bison bison | reverse complement strand
TGAGAGTAGGGATGAGGCCATTGTGAGGGGGTGCCTCAGACAGGACTGGGTCAAACCTAGTATCTTCCAAGAGCTGCTTATTTAGCAGGTGCCAACCTGGGTAGAAGTAAGGATCTCAGATTGGTTTCCCAAGAAGAGCCTAACTGCGAGCCTGAGGCAGGAGAGTGGATGGCAGGACAGAAAGGGGCAAGGGCTAGCCCATGGTCACAGTAGGTTATTGGGCCGGTAGGCCAGGGTAGAGCGCTCCCGATCCAGAACGGCTGGGCAAGTGAGCCACGTCTGGGAGGAGGCGCTGCCTGAAGCGCCCACCTTCTCCAGCCAGAACCCAAGCTTAGCCCACCCGGTGTTTCCCCTGTCGCTAGCTGACCCCCAGTTTCCGTACCCACAGTGCCAGTAGAGGTGGTGACGATGTTGTCACCTTTCTTTGTTATCACACTCCCGAGGTCTTTCTCCGACCCTCTTAATACTCGGTGGCTAGCACGAGGCCAGTTCTCCGCCGCGTCCCGGCGCGGAGCTGGGTTGGGGCAGAGAGCCGCGCTTACCCCTGAACGCAGAGGACCATGTCCCGGCAGCGGCAGCTGTTGCTCCGGAGC
>NW_011494876.1:15142109-15142556 GCF_000754665.1 Bison bison bison | reverse complement strand
AGCAGAAGTAGATGTTTTTCTGGAACTGTCTCGATTTTTCGATGATCCAAAGGATGTTGGCAATTTGATCTCTGGTTCCTCTGCCTTTTTCTAAATCCAGCTTGAACATCTGGAAGTTCATGGTTCACATACTGTGGAAGCCTGACTTGGAGAATTTTGAGCATAACTTTGCTAGCGTGTGAGATCAGTGCAATTGTTTGGTAGTTTGAACATGCTTTGGCATTGCCTTTCTTTGGGATTGGAATGAAAACTGACCTTTTCCAGCCCTGTGGCCACTGCTGAATTTCCAAATTTGCTGACATATTGAGTGCAGCACTTTCACAGCATCATCTTTTAGATTTGAATTTAGTATTTTGCAATAGCTCAACTGGAAATTCCATCACCTCACTTGGCTTTTGCATTCCAGGATGTTTTGGCTCTAGGTGAGTGATCACACCATCGTGATTA
>NW_011494876.1:15140876-15142009 GCF_000754665.1 Bison bison bison | reverse complement strand
ACCACTTCCAATTTTGTCTTGATTCATGGACCTAACATTCCAGGTTCCTACGCAATATTGCTCTTTACAGCATTGGACTTTACTTCCATCACCAGTTGCATCCACAACTGGGTGTTGTTTTTCTTTGGCTCTGTCTCTTCATTCTTTCTGTATTTATTTCTCCACTGATCTCCAATAGCATATTGGGCACCTACTGACCTGGGGAGGTTATCTTTCAGTGTCCTATCTTTTTGCCTTTTCATACTGTTCATAGGGTTCTCAAGGCAAGAATACTGAAGTGGTTTGCCATTCCCTTCTCCAGTTGATGACGTTTTGCAGAACTCTCCATCATGACCCGTCCCTACACAGCATGGCTCATAGTTCCACTGAGTTAGACAAGGCTGTGGTCCATGTGATCAAATTGGTTAGTTTTCTGTGATTGTGGTTTTCATTCTGTCTGCCCTCTGATGGATAAGGATAAGAGGTTTATGGAAGCGTCCTGATGGGAGAGACTGACTGAGAGGGAAACTGGGTCTTGTTCTGATGGGTGCTCAGTAAATCTTAAATCCAATTTTCTGTTGATGGGCGGGGCTGTGTTCCCTCCCTGTTATTTGACCTGAGGCCAAACTATGGTGGAGGTAATGAAGATAATGGCGACCTCCTTCAAAAGGTCCGATGCATGCACTGCTGCACTCAGGGCCCCCAACCCTGCAGCAGGCCACCACTGACCCACACCTCCGATGGAGGCTCCTGGTCAGTCTCTTGTTGGATCACTGCTCTTTTCCCTCCTGAATAGGCCAGAAGCTGCTTGCCTGGGATGGGCATGGGTGTGGAGGCCTCGTTAACACATTGATGGCTGGGGCTCCTGGAAGAGCCCAGCATGGGGCCCTTGTGTAAGGTGCTGTTTCTCCAGTAGGAACTATCTGCTACCCCACATTACTGTGAAGACAGAGGGGCTTCATAGCTTTGAACCTCAGTCTCCCTGGGTATAGACCCCAAGCTCTCTGCCCCAAGACTACCCCTACCCTCTACCTGTGACTACTGTACTGAACGCTTACTATGTGCCTGGTGACCTCAGCTATTTCCAGCCCCATTTCATTGTCTAACTACTACATATTGTCCCCTCTTTACAGTTGATGAAAATGAGGCACAGA
>NW_011494876.1:15136438-15140776 GCF_000754665.1 Bison bison bison | reverse complement strand
GTGGCGTCGCGGACGCGCCGGGAGGGCGCGGGGGGCGGGCCTGGAGGACAGGGCGGGGCGAACAGCCTAATCTTTTGTCCTCTGTGTCCCAGCCCTTCCCGGAAGCGACGTCTTCCTAGAACCGCCGGCTGTGCGGTCGGGCGGCGAGGGGTGCGGGTGGGGGGCGTCGGCTCCCCTAGTCTGGAGCCGAGGGCCGCTAAAGGAAACACCTTTGACAGATTTCCAAGAACTTTCCAGGAAAATGGGGCGGGGCCCTGCGCACCGACCAGTCGCAGTGCAGGAGGTGGGGCCGAGTGGTCAGGGAGGGCCAATTAGAGCTCTTGGATTCGAGGCTGACGTAAGCCAAGGGGGTTGGGCGTGACCTAGAGACCAACCGGTGAAAACCAAGTTGAATGGGCTAGGGAGAGGCCGTTGCTCTACCTACCTGAGCTCAGATTTCCTTCAGGGCACTCCGCTTCGTTAGCGACAGGCCCGCTTATCTCTGAATAGGACCGGTGGCAGCACGAGGGCGTGGCAACGGGTCTGTCCGCCCAGCTAATGGCTCCTCCAAGGCGGTGTGCTGGTGTGCAGGCGCCCCCTATGGGCTGCACTTGGACCCCTGGACCCTGTGTCGGGGAGGCGGGTGGCATGGGTTGTGGTTTGGCGAGAAACATTAGGGGAGAAAAGGGGTTCAGAGGGAGTATCCAGATCCGAGCAGGTTCACGGATGGCCTGCAGCCACTGCAGCCAATAGGATCCAGGCGAGAAGGTTTCCGCTGGGAGTTGGGGAAGAAGGCGCCATCCAAACCTTTGCACTCTGCGGGGCTATCCAGTCTCAGCCCTAAGCTGGCCGAAATGACTACCGACTTGAGGAGACAGGCAAGGATAAAGAGCCCCCAGCCCACCCCACAGGACAGTTCACATGTGTCTCTGGCTTGGTGGGCCCCCTAAAAATATGGGAGAGAGACCTGGAGCTCCAAACCCCCAGAGATAAACTGAAGCTAGGGGATAAAAGTAGAGAGGAGGAGCAGTGACAGCCTCTCCCATCTACACGGAGCTCTGATACATGCGATCCTCAATAGCTGGTATTTCTCCCATTATTGCTGAGCCCCAGGGAACATGCCCCTACCATTGATCCTTTCCACCTTTTCCCATTCACTGGACTCACCAGGGAGTATCCTTAAAGGGGCTGCACACATATCCTTGAAGCCCGTGGGCCAGGAGATGAGAGAATTGGAGCAGTGGTAGGGTCCACTCCATCTTCCGGATGTGTACCCTCCAAGTTCCCTGGAAAGAAGATAAACTTCAGGTCCCCTCGCAGGGATGACAGGCTCCTGGCAGTGTCCAGAGGCATAAATGGTAGTATCCAGGCTTTCCCCAGGGCAGACAGGGCTGAGCTTGTCCTGCCTGGGAGGGGATGGAAGACTGAGGGATCCAAAAGTAAAAGCCCGTGAAGCAGGACAATATGACAAAAATAATTGGTTCACGTGAGAAATGGCTTCATGAAACCCACTTCTCTGTCAGTTTCCTTAAAGGAACTTGAACTTCAGTGTAGCCCCACTTCAGTTCAGTCCCTCAGTCGTGTCTGAGTCTTTGCCAACCCATGGACTGCAGCACGCCAGGCTTCTCTGTCTATCACCAACTCCTGGAGTTTGCTCAAACTCATGTCCATCAAGTCGGTGATGCCATCCAACCATCTCATCCTCTTTGGTCCCCTTCTCCTCCTGCCTTCAATCATTCTCAGCATCAGGTTCTTTTTAAACGAGTCAGTTCTTTGCGTCAGGTGGCCAAAGTATTGGAGTTTCAGCTTCAGCATCAGTCCTTCCATTGAATATTCAGGACTGATTTCCTTTGGGATGGACTGGTTGGATCTCCTTGCTGTCCAAAGGACTCTCAAAAGTCTTCTCCAACACCATAGTTCCAAACATCAACTCTTTGGCGCTCAGCTTTTTTTATGGTCCAACTCTCACATCCATACATGATTACTGGAAAAACCAAAGTTTTGACTAGACGGACCTTTGTTGGCAAAGTGATGTCTCTGCTTTTTAATATGCTGTCTAGGTTGGTCATAACTTTTCTTCCAAGGAGCAAGCGTCTTTTAATTTCATGGCTGCAGTCACCATCTGCAGTGATTTTGGAGCTCCCCAAAAATAGTGTCTGTCACTGTTTCCATCGTTCCCCCATCTATTTGCCATGAAGTGACGGGACCAGATGCCATGATCTTAGTTTCTGAATGTTGAGCTTTAAGCCAACTTTTTTACTCTCCTCTTTCACTTTCATCAGGAGGCTCTTTAGTTCTTGTGGTGTCATCTGCATATCTGAGGTTACTGACATTTCTCCCTGCAATCTTGATTTCAGCTTGTGCTTCATCCCGTCCAGCATGTCTCATGATGTACTCTGCATACAAGTTTAATAAGCAGGGTGAAAATATACAGCCTTGATGTACTCCTTTCCTGATTTGGAAACAGTGTGTTGTTCCGTGTCTAGTTCTAACTGTTGCTTCTTGACCTGCATATAAATTTCTCAGGAGGCAGGTCAGGTGGTCTGGTATTCCCATCTCTTGAAGAATTTTCCACAGCTTGTTGTGATCCACAAAATCAAGGCTTTGGTATAGTCAATAAAGCAGAAGTAGATGTTTTTCTGGAACTGTCTCGATTTTTCGATGATCCAAAGGATGTTGGCAATTTGATCTCTGGTTCCTCTGCCTTTTTCTAAATCCAGCTTGAACATCTGGAAGTTCATGGTTCACATACTGTGGAAGCCTGACTTGGAGAATTTTGAGCATAACTTTGCTAGCGTGTGAGATCAGTGCAATTGTTTGGTAGTTTGAACATGCTTTGGCATTGCCTTTCTTTGGGATTGGAATGAAAACTGACCTTTTCCAGCCCTGTGGCCACTGCTGAATTTTCCAAATTTGCTGACATATTGAGTGCAGCACTTTCACAGCATCATCTTTTAGTATTTGAAATTTAGTATTTGCAATAGCTCAACTGGAATTCCATCACCTCCACTTGGCTTTGCATTCCAGGATGTTTGGCTCTAGGTGAGTGATCACACCATCGTGATTATCCAGGTCATGAAGATCTTTTTTGTATAGTTCTTCTGTGTATTCTTGCCACCTCTTCTTAATATCTTCTGCTTCCATTAGGTCCATAACATTTCTGCCCTTTATTGTGCCCATCTTTGCATAAAATATTCCCTTGGTATCTCTTAATTTTCTTGAAGAGATCTCTAGTCTTTCCCATTCTATTCTTTTCCTCTGTTCTTTGCATTGGTCACTAAGGAAGGCTTTCTTATTTCTCCTTGCTATTCTTTGGAACTCTGCATTCGAATGGGTATATCTTTCCTTTCCTCCTTTGACTTTCACTTTTCTTTTCACAGCTATTTGTAAGGCCTCCTCAGACAACCATTTTGCCTTTTTGCATTTCTTTTGCTTGGTGATGGTCTTGATCTCTGCCTCCTGTACAATTTCACAAACCTCTGTCCATAGTTCTTCAGGCACTCTGTCTATTGGATCTAATCCTTTGAATCTATTTGTCACTTCCACTGTATAATCGTTAGGGATTTGATTTAGGTCATACTGAATGATCTAGTGGTTTTCTCTACTTTCTTCAATTTAAGTCTGAATTTGGCAATAAGGAGTTCATTATCTGAGCCACAGTCAGCTCCTGGTCTTGTTTTTGCTGACTGTATAGAGCTTCTCCATCTTTGGCTGCAAAGAATATAATCAATCTGTTTTCGGTATTAACCATCTGGTGATGTCCATGTGTAGAGTCTTTCTTCTTTTGTGTTGTTGGAAGAGGGTGTTTGCTACGATCAGTGCATTCTCTTGGCAAAACTCTGTTAGCCTTTGCCCTGCTTCATTCTGTACTCCAAGGCCAAATTTGCCTGTTACTCCAGGTATTTATTGACTTTCTCCTTTTGCATTCCATAATGAAAAAGACATCTTTTTTGGGTGTTAGTTCTAGAAGATCTTATAGGTCTTCATAGAACTGTTCAACTTCAACTTCTTCAGCATTACTGGTCGGGGCATAGACTTGGATTACTGTAATATTGAATGGTTTGCCTTGGAAACGAACAGAGATCATTCTGTCGTTTTTGAGATTGCATCCAAGTACTGCATTTCGGACTCTTGTTGACTATGATAGCTACTCCATTTCTTCTAAGGGATTCTTGCCCACAGTAGTAGATATAATGGTCATCTGAGTTAAATTCACCCATTCCAGTCCATTTTAGTTCACTGATTTCTAAAATGTCGATGTTCACTCTTGCTATCTCCTGTTTGACCACTTCCAATTTGTCTTGATTCATGGACCTAACATTCCAGGTTCCTACGCAATATTGCTCTTTACAGCATTGG
>NW_011494876.1:15123295-15136338 GCF_000754665.1 Bison bison bison | reverse complement strand
ATACTTCCTCTCTAGCTCTTGTGACAAGCCAACTCCTAGGCATCCTTCAGGGTCCAACTTTTAGGTCCTCAGTGAAGCTTCCCTGCCTCCAGGCCAGTCAACACCAGAGCACCCAGGGTCTCCTTGAAAGCGCCCCCTACAGAAATCAGTGATTGTGCAGTTCTGTGTGTAAACTCCAAGGGTTTTGCCCTCCAGCTGCACTTTGTGAAGGGGTCTTTCCTGGTGGCTCACATGCTAAAGAATCTGCTTGCAAAGCAGGATACCTGGGTTCTATCCCTGGGGTCGGGAAGATCCCCTGCAGAAGGGAATGGCCACCCACTCCAGTATTCTTGCCTAGAGAATTCCATAGACAGAGGAGCCTGGCAGGCTATAGTTCATGGGGTCACAAAGAGTCGAACACAATGGAGTGACTAACACACACTTTTTGCCCCTTGTGACTCTGACAGCACCGTGCACCTCCCCTGCTTTCTGGGAAGAGTGGTGTGCCTCTGTTTTGCCCCAGGTATCGGCCTGCCCCTGGTGTTGTGGGTCCCTCTGGCCATCTAATTATGACCCCTCCTGCCCTGTCTGCTGGGCCCACACTGCCACCCAGTGGCAGTGCCTCTCCTAGTTTCACGTGCCACATCTCCATGGATTCTTTCTTCTAGAAAAAACCCTCCCCTGCACCCTAGAGATTCTAGTTGCAGGATCTCTCTGCCGTTCCCCACCCAGAACAGTCACAAGGTGGGTCATGAGAATACACAGCAGTGCCTTCCTCAAGTCGAACTCGTTTGATCTCTAAACTTTCCTGTGTGCAGCCTCTCCTCTCCCCAAAGAACAGTCCACACGCTGTGTGTGTGTGTTGGGGCAGAGGGGGTTCACCTGCCCCCCCACAACCGCCCCGCAGGCACTCACTGGGCCCCATGGTCATGGTGAGTTATTCGAAAGCCTCTCGGCCCCCATCCCCTTGGACATACATTCTTCACAGAGGGCTGTGTGGCACAGCTTGCTACCTTGTATTCACCTGCTGGGCTTTCCTGGTGGCTTAGAGGTAAAAAATCTGCCTGCCAATGCAGGAGATGTGGGTTCAATTCCTGAGTCGGGAAGATCCCCTGGAGAAGGAAATGACAACCCACTCCAGTATTCTTGCCTGGGAAATTCCATGGACAGAGGAGCCTGGCAGGTTACAGTCTATGGAGTCGCAGAGAGTTGGACACAACTTAGCGACTAAAACAACAGCCCACCTGCCCCGACCCAGCTGTCCCAAATACTGAATCCTCCCATCAATGTGCAGGTGGCAGATGCTTGCTGGAATGTGAGCAGCGAGGGGAAACTATGCATCCTGGCTCCCCGAGTCAGTTGCAAAACATGTCTATGATGAACCCATGTGGAGGCTGTGTGTGCTGTGTACCCATTGGCTTTGGCGTGGACACTGTGAAACGAGAGGCATTGCCATTGCCTACTTTTTACATTTCTGTATGGTTCAATTTTATTGTAACAAGCAAGTTTGCTTATGCAATTAAAATTTAATAGAGATTAATTAAAAAATACAAAAGTGTTAAAACAATTGTAATCTAACTCTAGTTTTTAGAAAATCAGAGAGTCCAGAGACCACAGCATGCAGAGATACCCTTGGCTACAACAAGCAGCCAGCCTCTGCCCTCAGCTCTCTGTTGTTGTTCAGTCGCTAAATTGTATCCATCTCTTTGCGACCCCATGGACTGCAGCACCCAAGGCTTCTCTGTCCTTCCTATCTCCCTGAGTTTGCTCAGATTCATGTCCATTGAGTTGGTGATACTATCTAATCAACTCATCTTCTGCAACTCTCTTCTCCTTTTGTCTTCAATCTTTCCCAGCATCAGGGTCTTTCCCAATGAGTTGGCTCTTGGCATCACGTGGCCAAAGTATTGCAATTTCAGCATCAGCCAGGGTTGATTTCCTTTAGGATTGACTAGTTTGATCTCCCTGTTGTCCAAGGGACTCTCAAGAGTTTTCTCCAGCACCACAGTTCAAAGACATCAATTCTTCAGCACCCAGCCTTCTTTGTTGTCCAACTCTCACATCCATACATGACTACTGGAAAAAACATAGGTCCGACTGTATAGATCTTTGTCAGCAAAGTGGTGTCTCTGCTTTTCAATATGCTGTCTAGGTTTGTCATAGCTTTCCTTCCAAGGAGCAAACATTTTTTAATTTCATGGCTGCTATCCCCATCCACAGTGATTTTGGAACCCAAGAAAATAAAATCTGCTATTTTCTATTTTCTCCTCATCTATTTGCCATGAAGTGATGGGACCAGATGCCATGATCTTAGTTTTTTGAATATTGAGTTTTAAGTCAGCTTTTTCACTCTCTTCCTCCACCTTCATCAAGAGGCTCTTTAGTTCCTCTTCACTTTCTGCCATTAGAGTAGAATCATTTGCATATCTGAGGTGGTTGATATTTCTCTCAGCAGTCTTAATTCCAACTTGTGGTTCATCCAGCCCGACATTTCGCATGATGTACTCTACATAGAAGTTAAATATGCAGGGTGATAATATACAGCCTTGTTGCACTCCTTTCTCAGTTTTGAACCAGTCTGTTCCATTGTCCCATGTAAGGTTTTAACTGTTGCTTCTTGATCCATGTACAGGATTTTCAGGAGACAGGTAAGGTGGTCTGGTATTCCCATCTGTTTACGATTTTTCCACAGTTTGTTGTGATCCACACAGTCAAAGGCTTTCTTGTAGTCAATGAAGCAGAAGTAGATGTTTTTATGGAATTCCCTTGCTTTCTCTGTGATCTGATGAATTTGGCAGTTTGATGTCTGGTTCCTCTGCCTTTTCTAAACCCAGGTTGTACATCTGGAAGTTCTCAGTTCACATACTGCTGAAGCCTAGCTCGAAGGATTTTGAGCATAACCTTTCTAGTATGTGAAATGAGTGCAATTGTCCAGTAGTTTGAACATTCTTTGGCATTGCCTTTCTTTGGGATTGGAATGAAAACTGACTTTTTTCAGTCCCGTGGCCACAGCTGAGTTTTCCAAATTTGCTGACACATTGAGTGCAGCACTTTAAACAGCATCATATTTTAGAATTTGAAATAGCTCAACTGGAATTCCATCACCTCCACTAGCCTTGTTTGTAGTAATGATTAAAAGCTGGCTTTAAACTCAATATTAAAAAAACTAAGATCATGACATCTGGTCCCATCACTTCATGACAAATAGATGGGGGGAAAATAGAAACGTGGCACATTTTATTTTCTTGGGCTCCAAAATCACTGCGGATGGTGACTGCAGCCATGAAATTAAAAGATGCAGGCCTGAAGACACTTTTGGATACTTGGGTATACAGAGGAGATAACTTTCGGTGGGACAGAGGGCACGGTGGGACAGGTCCTGCCAGTGGCCTGTAGATGGCAGCAGAGGCCCACACAGAGATCTTGCCCCAATTCAACCCAACCTTCCCTGTTCCAAGTGAGCCACCTCCTCCTGGGTTGTGGGGTGAGAGAGAAGGGCAGGAGCAGTGCAGGCTTGTTCAAGGAGACAGCCACACATCCTGAAGCTCTAGTCGTTTCCTCTTACGGGCCCTCACTTTCCTTATTTGTGAAATAAGAGTTAACAGTCTGTGATGGGAAAATGAGTTCAAAATATGTAAGATAATCTAAGATGGGGGCTTCCCTGGTGGCTCAGACAGTAAAGGATCCATCTGCATTGCAGGAGACCTGGGTTCGATCCCTGGGCTGGGAAGATCCCCTGGAGGCAGGCATGGTAACCCACTCCAGTATTCTTGCCTGGAGAATCCCCATGGACAGAGGAGCCTGGCAGGCTGCAGTCCGTGGGGTCTCAAAGAGTTGGACACAATTAAGCGACTAAGCACACAATCTAAGATGGGCTCAGAGTGGAAGGGAAGACCACTTAGCTAATAAAGAATATCTGGCACTAGGGTGGAAGGAGGAGACTTCTTAAACATGACACCAAAAGTTCAAGTCATAAGGTGAAAAGTTGGTCGATATGACCAAATAGGAATTTAGGATTTCTAGTCTTAGGATCGGAGAAGGCAACGGCACCCCACTCTAGTGCTCTTGCCTGGAAAATCCCATGGACGGAGGAGCCTGGTGGGCTGCAGTCCATGGGGTCGCTAGGAGTCGGACAGGACTGAGCAACTTCACTTTCACTTTTCACTTTCATGCATTGGAGAAGGAAATGGCAACCCACTCCAGTGTTCTTGCCTGGAGAATCCCAGGGACGGGGGAGCCTGGGTGGGCTGCCGTCAATGGGGTCGCAGAGAGTCGGACACGACTGAAGCGACTCAACAGCAGCAGCAGCAGTCTTAGGATGCTGTTTTCCAAGGGAATATGAACAAGAGATGCACAGAAGGGGAGAGATACCAGTGCTAGAAAGATCCCAAGAGCAACCAGGAACCAGAGAGACGCGAATCTCAACAAAATTCCATTTCATTCTCCCTGTTGACAAAAATTAAGACTTTAGATAGACTGGCAGTGGGCCACCACTAAGTTGCAAACTTTTCACATTGTACTGGAGGGCCTTTTGGGAGCTTCCAGAGAAAACACTCGATTCCAGGGGCTACCTGGGGCTCCAGGAGAAGATTTTCTGTGCTGCCACTTCCTTGGTGGCTTGTACAATTGGCTGCTCGCACAACTCACCCGTTAGCCTGCCGCTCTAGCGCTGGGTTTCCCCAGCGGCTGGCGGAGCCTAGGAGGCTTCCTCCCCCTCTAGAAGCCACGCCCCCTATTTCTGCCGCCGCTCTAGGCGGGTCCGGCCCCGCCCCGTCCTGCCTGGGCCAGCCTGGCCCTTTAAGGCTGACCCAGCCCGGCTTGTAGCCGGGGACGCGCGGGGGAGGGGAGCGGTCACGTGGGCAGGCGGCGGCGCGACTCTCGGCTCTGGGCGCTCAGGGCCGCGGCCTCTGGCGACCCCTGTCCCTGCCCCTTACCGGCAACCACGGCCCTGTGAGCTGCCGTCAGGTACGCCCTCGTCAGGTACGCCCTCACAGGGCCCCCTCCACCTCCTAACCCCGGGACCTCCCGGCGCTTTCCCCTCTTGACTGGTGGTCGGGGCAGGACTCGCCTGGTGCCCGGCTTGCGTGACCACCGCCCCCTGCCGCGGATCCGTCCTCTCCAGCAACTCGTTCCTCATTCCCAGCCCTGTCCCCGGCCCGAAGCCCAGTCCGGCTGAGGGCGTCCTTGGCTGGAGTGTATTGAAGGAGTCTGAGCGGAACTCACTCTTCGTCTCTTTCCCAGGTGGCTCCGGACGCGCCAGGCTGGGGCCGCCTCTGAGCACCCCGCGGGGCTATGGACGTGGAGACAGCAGAGGAGCAGGGGGGCCCTGCGCCCCCTTCAGGTGTACCCTGCGGACCTTGTTCCGCCGGCGCCCCCGCCCTCGGGGGGCGGCGGGAGCCCAAGAAGTACGCAGTGACCGATGACTACCAGTTGTCCAAGCAGGTGCTGGGCTTGGGTGTGAACGGCAAGGTGCTGGAGTGCTTCCACCGGCGCACTGGGCAGAAGTGTGCCCTGAAGGTCAGTGACCCCGCGCTCCCGCATGGGCGGGGGCCCAACAGCAGAGCCCTGTGGATACGGGCTATGCCTAGGGCCTCTGTTAAGCTTCTTAGGCTAAGCATTACCGTTTTCTCCTCTTACTCGTGTGTAAGGTTGGGCTCCTGGTCCCTCCTGCTTCACAGATGAGGAAACTGAGGCTTAGCTTAGCTAAGCTCAGAATGTCCCAGGGAGCAAGGGGGTGTAGTTAGCTGTGGGTAGAGCCTGCTGTACCCGGAAGCAAGGAGTGAGTAATTCCTGACTCTGGGTTTCTGGCTGGGCCTGTGAGTTTGGGCCTGAGGGGGACCTGCATTCAGCTTGGCTGCTCCTTCTATGAGAAACTCTTCTGACTGGAATGGGTTTCACTTACTTTCTGCCTGAGTCCCCACAAAAGCTTGGGGTGGGGCTAATTCTCCTGAGGCCCCTGTCTGCCTAGGCTGGAGTGGTGACAGTCTCCCAGGGCTGACTGGTAGGCAAGCCTGACACCCACTGCCCCTGTGGGCAGGAAGCTACTCATGGGCTCCAGATGAGTCAACCAGACCCGGGTTGAAAGGGGCAGACCCTCCTCCGACCTGACCCACCCCGTTTCCTGGGCAGAGGGCGGGCCAGCCATCTAGCCACATCACACCATAGACTCTCTGTGGGCCTGGTTAAGACCTCGCTGATATAGTTGGAGTCCCGGAGTCTTGAGGGTGCTGACCGAGCTCCGTAGCCCTGGCTTAGGTCATACAGTTTTGGGCCCAGGACTGTGCCCCATACCTCAAATCCCTTGACTCTGTCCTCGCTGGGAACTTCACTTAGTTGCAGCCTCTGCCAGCGACTTGGTGGATAGGTAGAGCATGGCAAGGAGCGTGGCTCCTGGAGGTTAGAATACAGCTGAAGATCTTCTCATTTTACAGGTGTTGCAATTATGAGCCTGAGCCCAGAGTCCTGCAGTTGTAGCTCTAATCTTTGGCCTGCATTTGCCAGCTTTGTGACCTTGGACTAGATCTTGGACTCTCAAAAATCAGGTTCCTCTGCTCAAGGGTTGTTAAGATACGGAGTTAATGTGAGCTTGGAATGGAATCATGCATGTAGAGAAAGTGGCCTGGCACAGGCCTGGCGAGGCCACAGGACTTGCTTAGGGCACAGAGTCTGCAAGTATCTGAGCAGGAACCTGGGCCCAGCTTACCAGGAGTGATAGAGGGGGTCATCTCCCCAGGGTGGTCTTGGAAGGGATCATGAGGATGGGTCTGGAAGATCTCAGGGCTGGGCTGGTGAGGCTGGGTCTCAGGCACAGCTTCTTTGCTTACGAACCCAGCCATGGAGTGGGGTTGGGAGCCCTTCTGGAGCCCCTGGCAGGGGATTCTCCAAGTCCTTCAGGAAAAGGGTGGCTCTTCTGAGGGGAGATGGAGCTAAGGAAGTGAGCAGTGACAATCTTCATTCTCTCCTTCAGCACCATCTTGGCCCTTTCACTCCTGCTTGGGTCAGGGTGCAGCCTGGGTGGGCAAGGGGCCATCTGAAGCCTCTTCTTAATACTGAGGTTTTGGCCCTGTGAGCCAGGGCTGAGCTCCGACCACCCCGTGTGGTACTCCAGAGGCTGTAAGTGAGACAGGGATGGAGTGGGAGGCTGGAGTTCATGGGCCCAGGCAGCACTGGCTTAAGCAGGACTGGCTCTAAGACTTTTCCTGCAGGTGCTGTGTTTGATAGTGGTCCCTGTTGTGGACTGGAAAGGGGGCAGATCTAGAACAGATTCCCCTGTTGTTCCCCTTTAGGCTTTTTGGGTGAGCATGGCTAGAGATGTTGGCTTGGGATCTTCAGAATTTGGTGTTAGGTTGGCCCACAAGGGGGACATGGAGTCCATGAGGCCCCCACCCCAGCACCTTCCTGTTCTTGCCACCCCCCACCCCACTCCAGTGACCAAATCCCCACCCAACTAGGCAGGTCCTCTCCTGCTTCCAAGATGGGACAACCACAACCTCTAGCACATCATACCTATATTATGAGTGATGGCTCTAGTGAGGCTATAAACCTATAAACCTTTCTGTTTATAGCCTCTGCCCCTGCACAGGAGGGCCAGGACCAGGAGACCTCAGCACATGGCCTGTCTTGGGCCCCGGGAGCTCAGTCAGTCCCTGAGTGGGTCTCAGCCCTCTCTCTGCTTCTGCCTAGCTGTTTCCCCAATTGCCCCTGGTCAGCCTAAGCAGAGGCCCTGGGCTCTGGCCTTTCTGCCTCCCTGGACCTACATCCCTTCCCAGGCAGACCTCTCCTTGGCTTGTAATCTGGCTTTGTCCAGGCCGTCTCTGCCATTTGTGGGCCAGGCCTAGTGTCCTGCCCTCTCTTTGTGCCTGTCTTCCTGGCCCTGTTGCTCAAAGTGATAGATAGTGCTTGGCATGAAGCCTAGAACACAGCAGACGCTCATAAAACAGGAAGAGCTGTGGTCAGTGTCCCTGTAGCTGTTGCTGTTCTTTGGGGGCCCCAGAGAAGCAGGCTCCTCCTTCCTGGGGAGCTGGGCCTCTTCTCCTTTCCCTGAGCCCCTGACCACTTGGCCTGATCCGTCTTGGCCTCCCTCACACTCAGCGACTCTCTCCCGAGGAAGCTTCTACCCGCAGTGCCGACATTCCAGTCTCCACACCACCCTTAGCACCTCTGTAGTCCCTTTGGCAGGAACTGGAGGTCTGCCTGCCAAGTGTCTGGGGCAGGGGACTGCCTCCTACTGACCTCTTGTTTGTAATCCCTTCCAGGGCTAACTGGTTCATTGACACCCCATATCTTCACTGCTAAGTGGACACAGCCACCCCTTCACATGGAGAGCCAGTCCCTCAAGCCTTATCCATATAAGAAAGTCAGGACCTGGAGTTAGTTAGTGGTCAGAAGCCACATGACTTGATTGGGATGGGAAATTATAGCAGAGACCAGAATCATCTCCCCTCCTGACTTTCTGCCAAGTACACGTGTGATCCCTGGCCGCCTGGCAGGCAGAAATGATAGTGACAGTTAGATAAATGGAAACAAAGGCTTGTGGGAGGGAGGTTCCAGAAGGAGGGAACGGATGTATACTTATGGCTGATGCATGCTGATGTGTGGCAGAAACCAATACAATATCGTAAAGCAATTATCCTTCAATTAAAAGTAAATCATAGAAAACAAAAAAACAAAGCCTTGAGTAGCTTGAGGGGGTCTGCAGTGGGAGTCTTCTGTCCCAGTCCTGCTCTCCGGCCTCTGGGTCCACTAAAAAATGTTAGGAGCCCCTGGGGCTCCCAGTGCCGTCCTCGTCCTGTCTTTGTCGGAGTGGAGTTTTGGGGTGTTGAATCCACATGCCAGGAGGTCCCTGCGTTGCTCCATGGGTGGGGCTGGCCTGTTGGAGCTGGTGCTGTGGAGCTGGATTTGAGGCTGGGTGGGGCTGCCTGGCAGGCCAGGTACTTTCTCATTTAGCAGCTGCCACCCCTTCACCTACCACCTCCAGACCGGTCAGATCACCCTCTGCAGGGCCTCGTTTACTGAGTTGACACATCAGGAAGCGTGTGGAGGGCTGGCCGCCTCATACAATGGAGTCCCCCCTAGTGGTTTTACTGCATCTCTCCAGGCCGCCCCTCTCCTGAAAGGAAAGAATCTGAGTAACTCCAGTACTACCAGACTCAAGTAGCCTTCTGAACTGCCAGAAGTGGGCAGTTTGTTTTTTGAAATGAGGATCTTAGGGAGGGTGTCAAGCCCTATGAAATGCAAATAGCAGGATTTGGGGACAGTTTGAAAATTTTTTAATTTTTCTTTATTTTTTTTAATAAAAAAATTTCTTTATTTTTCGCTATGCTGGGTCTTCATGGCTACGTGAGCTTTTTCTCTAGTTGCGACGGGTGGAGGCTACTCTCTAGTGGTGCTCAGGCTTCTCACTGTGGTTTCTCTTGTGGCAGGGCACGGACTCTAGGGCTCACAGGCTTCAGTAGTTGTGGCTTCAATAGTTGGGGTGCACAGGCTTCTCTGCCCTGTGGCATGTGGGATCTTCCCGAATCAGGGGTCGAAACCACGTCCCCTGGTGGCAGGCAGATTCTCTTCCACTCAGCCACCAGGAAAGTCCCAGAAGGGGATTGTTTTGAGATGTTTCCGGCCCGGCCCAGCTGGCCTCCCTCACAGCTTCAGCAGCTGTGTTCCTAGCCTGCTGTCAGGATCCCCTCTGCTGGGACTTTCAGAATCATTTTCCCACCCCAGCCGGGAACTGATGCCATCTCTCCAGGCTTCAGGCCTTGGTGTTGTGGGGTCTGATACTCCCAGGAATGGCCGATAGTTTTCCGGAGTGTTCTGTCTGCCGGGCCCTGGCCCTGTGCACAGTACACGTTATCTTACCTAACTCTTTTCATTCCCATTTTATGGATGAAGACACTGATACTCAGAGAGGTGATTCACTTGCGCAAGATGGCCAGCTGCTGTGTGGCAGGACTGGGACATGTGTCTAGGCAGTTTGATCCCAGAGTCTTAGTGCCTAACTCACCTCATGCCTCATGCAAGTCTGTGGGGACGTAGGAGGCTCTCAAGGCTAACAGCGTCCTCCATGACCGCACTGGGCCCCAGGCGGTCCTGCTGCTGTTTGTCTGCGTCTGTCTAGCTCTCCTCATTGTGCAGGGTGCTATGCTTGGGAGTAGACAGGTGGTGGTCCCACCGCCCCCCCCCCACAAAGCCAGCACACAAGGACCGTGCTAGCTGTGGGAATGCCTCAGAAAGGGTGTATGGTTCATCTCAAGCCTTGTGAGTCTCAGACAAGCCCAGCCCAGCAAAAGTCCAGGGTGCCACAGGCAGGAAGTTAGGTTGGTGAGTGGGCGAGAGGAAACTGTCAGGACTGGGCCAGCCAGGGGAGGTTTCCTGGAAGAGACTGCCAGCTTCCATGCAGGCCTCTGGTCTGAGAAGCATGTGGATGACAGAGGAGGGCACAGGGGCTGTGTGTGTGTGACAACATGCCTGGTTTGCACAACTCAGCACTTGCTGTGGGGTACTGCTTCCCCAGTCCCAGTCTTGTGTCCTCATCTCAGCAAGTGGTGTCCAGGCCCTAACAAACTCTGGGGAGCCGTGGAGGGACCAAAGGGCCCTGTGGAAGAAGAGGCAGTTAGGTAGGATTTGAAGGATTGGGGAAAGGTCAGCAGTGGCTCTCCCTCGCCATTTGTCAGAACTCAGATTCATACGTCATCCCACTAGACTAGAAAGTGAAATTGAAAGTGTTAGTTGCTCAGTCATGTCTGACTCTTTGCGACCTCATGGACTGCAGCCCACCAGGCTCCTCTGTCCGTGGGATTTCCCAGGTAAGAGTACTGGAGTATGTTGCCACTTCCTTCTCCAGGGGTCTTCTCAACCCAGGGATCAAAGCCGGGTCTCCCGCATTGAGGCGTCTGTCTGTCTTTGGTGCCCTCCCTCACTAGGTGGGCAGAAACCTGCCCTCCTTCTCCCAGAACTTTCTTTCGTAGTGTCACCAGGACCCTTGTGAAATGCTATTTCCAGGGATGCTGTAGGGTCTTCTGGGTCACCTGGGCTATTGTTCAGCCCACAGCCTGGTCTCCCTGACAACAGAGGTCTGTTATGTGTCTGCCTGGTCCCCAGGTTTGCCCTTGGGGAAGTTGCTCTCCTACTCGGATCCCTCATCTTCCTCTCCCAGGGCCTCCTTGGGACGTCCTCGTAGGAGGCCCCTGCGAGGGTGCAGCAGGTGGAGCGTCTGGCTCTGCAGGCCCCCAGCCTCATCTGGTCCCAGCCTGGCAACTGGCTGCCATGTGTCCAAAGGTGATGGCCACCAAGCAAGGACTGGGGACAGCGGTTGTCCTTAGGTGAGGCACCTTGCCAGCACACCTGTGCTGTAAAAGTGGGTGCCAGGCGCTACGTGGATGGGTGGGTCTGCTGCTCTAGGGGTACAGAGACCACAGTCCCAGTCAGCTCCCACAGGCTCCCACCTTTTCTGAGGAGAACTTTGCTGCCCTCCCTCCTGCCTCTTTGGGGCCATGTGTGGCTCCACATGACAGGCTGCCTGGGCTTGAGAGAGGACCAGACTCTGGGCTTCCTTCTGCCTTCTCCCCGAGTAACCTTGGAAAAAGGCAGTTTGGGAATTTTTTGCAAAACAGTTGTCTTTGTGGCAAGGGGTTTGGATATGTGGTGGGAAGCAGAAGTTGGTCTTGGTGGCTAACATCCCCAGGATCCTGTCGTGAGACAGCAAGAGCCTGTAAGGCTCAGGGCTGTCATTTGGGGCGGCCTGAGTACATTTCTTTGTTGTTGTTGTTCAGTCACTCAGTCGTGTCCAACTCTTTGTGACCCCATGGACTGCAGCACGCCAGGCTTCCCTGTCCCTCACCATCTCCTGGAGCTTGCTCAGATTGATGTTCACTGAGTTGGTGATGCCATCCAACCATCTCCTCCTCTGTCATCCCCTTCTCCTCTGCCTACAATCTTTCTCCGCATCAGAGTCTTTTCCAGTGGGTTGGCTCTTCACATGTGGTGGCCAAAGTATTGGAGCTTTAGCTTCAGCATCAGTCCTTCCAATGAATATTCAAGGTTGATTTCCTTTAGGATCAACTGCTTTGATCTTGCAGTCCAAGGGACTCTCAAAAGTCTTCTCCAACACCACTGTTCAAAAGCATTGTTTCTTTGGTGCTCAGCCTTCTTTATGGAGCATTTCTTAGCGGCATATTCTTGGCCTTCGTCAGGACTCCCTTGTGTTCACACTGCACCTGGGGCAGCCAGCCGCTTCCAGGGTTGGAAAGAATGGTATGAAAGAATCCCCTCCCCACCCTCTGCCCTTCGGGAACTAATTGGATTAGGCCTAGTGTAATTGTGATAAAAATCCTTCTGTGTGGGAACTGTGGCAGTGTGTTTAGGGCAGGGGTACCAGGTGGCTCTTTGGGGGAACAGGGCACCTCAGGAGGCCTTTTTAGCACTGGACAGGTCAGAGACGCTGAGAAAATTGATTTGGGTTTTATTTTTTGCCGGTTTGGGATTAGGATCGCTTTTCTCTTTTGACTGTGGCTTTGTGCTTGCTGCTTTCCCTTTGTGATGCTCTCCCTTTCTGTCTTCTCCGCCTCCTTGTCCTTCCCCTTTCTTCTTTCCCAGCTCTGTTTCTCCTGCTGTCACTTGGTTGCTCCCCTCTCAGACCCTGCCCCTCTGTCCTGTGGGTTTCGGGCTTGGTGTTGGCTGAGGGCAGGCAGAGGACAGACGGGGGCTGGTCCGGTGCTCAGGACTCATCCTAGTCACCCTGAAAGTCTGCTCCACCCCCAGGGATCGGACGAGGGTAGGACAAGAAGGAGGAGCCCCGCCCACACCCTTGCTGCTCAGTGTTTCCTCCTGATTCCGGCCTTGACCGGGTGCTCCTGGAGCAGTAGCGTCAAACCTGTAACCTGAGGCGTCCCCGTGGGGTGTGGGAAGTCAGCCTTGGCTGTGGCCTCCGCCGGTGGGTCTCCTTTTATGGCTCAATGGTTGAGCCTCTTGCTTGGGACAGTGGTGCAAGACTGGGACCCCCCAGGATTCCTGGGTTGAAGTTGGGGAGAGAGGGGCTGAAGGAGCCTGGAGTAGGGCTCCGAGACTCGATG
>NW_011494876.1:15105367-15123195 GCF_000754665.1 Bison bison bison | reverse complement strand
ACCTGTGAGACTGTGTGCCGCCCCGCACTCCTGGGCTGAGCACCCCTGAGCCGCTGGCCCTCTAGCCTGCACCCGGCCCCTGCCCCCACCCCCACCTCAGTGTGGCTCACAGTCTATTTCAGGAGTGTGACGGGCCAGAGCCTTGACCTGCCACTTGCACTGCCCTGTTCTTAAGGGCTCAGCCTCCGAGGGATTCGCCAGGCAAGAATACTGGAGTGGGTAGCCATTCCCTTTTCCAGGGGATCTTCCTGACCTAGAGATTGAATCCGGGTCTCCCGCAGATTCTTCACCATCTGAGCCACCAGGGAAGCCCCCAAGGAACTCATAGTTTATTCCATAGCTGTTCCGTGAACCCACACAAGCCCCCTTCTTGGGCTGTGCCTGAGGGCCTGGCGGGTGCTCTCCATACCCTCTAGCAGGCAGTGGCACAGGGGGTGGGGGTGAGGGTAAGAGCACCCACTTGTCCCTTTGAATGCTTCCAACATGCTGAACACAAATACAGAATCCAAGAATGGGTTGTTATCACCACCTTGTCACTGATATGGAGATTGAGATTCAGAAAGGCGAAGAAGCCCTGGAACCCTGGCCTGTCTGGCAGCCAGATGGTGGCTCTCAGCCTTCCTTCCCTGTGTGCCCTGTCAGTGGGGGTCAGTAATGTAAGGGGCTGGGTGCTCTGCTTCTCAAGGGCCCCCCTTTTAAGAAGGCTATGAAGAGGATACCCCAAGATGCCGCTCCTGGGCCAGCTGGCAGTGGTGTTGCCAGGGGAACAGTCAGCTGTGGTGATACCACCGGTTGGGTATGTGTCCTACTAGGGACAGGAGCTGGGCGATTATGACTCAGGTTCGAAGACCCCTCTCCACTGCTCTGTATGACTCGGTTCACACCCTGAGTCAGCTGAGCCTGTACTGGGGTGTGTCCTTACCCTTGGAGGCCTGGGAGAGGGAGGGTGAGTCACTCAGCCCATTCCCGTGTCAGGAGTGTCCCTGCTGCCAGGCTGTCACCCTGGCTGCCCACAGGGCGGGGCCTTCCTCCCCTTCTACTTCTTCCTCATGGCTGTGGCTCCAGAGACTTCTGCCAGGAGCCAGGGGTCAGGTGTCGAAGGCCTGGAGCCTTCTAACCCAACAGGAGCAGCAGAGAGAAAGGGGCCAGGCGCCAAGCGAGGCTGGAAGCCTGGGCAGCCGGTTTCCCTGCCTCCCCGGGGAGGAGCCTGGCTGCTGGTGCTCATACAGGCCTGTGTGGGGAGCTGCAGGGACGCAGATGAAGCCAAGGGAAGCGGGAGAGATGCAGAGCGGATATGAGGTTGGCTGAAGCCAAGGGAAGCGGGAGAGATGCAGAGCCACTTTGTGTTCCTTTGTCATCTTCGTCCTCCAGGGGAGAGACCAGCTGTCATTCTTGTGAGAGCTCGGGTGTGCTGGGTCCCTTCTCCAGAGCTGACCACAGCATGGCCAGCTGGGGGCCTCTGCAGGGGTCGCTTGGGCATGGCCTCAGTCACCCTCTCCACACCTGCCAGTCCTCTGTAGCCCTGCGCGGGCTCTATGGGCACCACTGGCCAGCTGGGGGCACAGACTTTGTGGCCAAGGTGGGGTCTCTTCATGAGGAGGGACCACTGAAGAGATCCTCCTTTTTTTTAATTTATTTTTTATTGAAAGAGAATTGCTTTACAGAAATTTGCTGTTTTCTGTCAAACCTCAACATGAATCAGACATAGGTAGAAGAGACCTTTTTGAGGTTAAACTAAAACACATTTGCTAAGAATTTTCCTGTCTTAGGATGAAGATGTCTTATTTTTATGCTATCACAGAAGAAACAGAACCAGGGTAATGTTTCACCGTTATGTACCTGATTTTGACAGAAAAATCCTCTTTTCCTCTAAGAAGTTAGACGATAAGAGAAGCCAGACCCTCTGAGTATGTGCTCAGGGGCTCGCAAGGCACGTGTATGGCCTCTCCTCATCTGCTGTGGGAAGGCTGTGGGCCAGATGCTGGGGTCTGCCACCTCCTGGGGCAGAGGGAGCTCTGATCCTGCCACTTACACACTGTGTAACCTCTGGGAGTGGAAGGAGGTTCTAGCTCTTTCTGGGCCTCTTTCCCTACCTATGAAACGGGTGCCCATAGTCTCAGACCTGCCTGATCCCCTCCCCTCAGTGCCATAGGTGAGGAGACTGCAGGCCCATTTCACAGATGAGGAGCTGGGGTTCAGGTCATTAAGGTCAGGGTCACTACATACTCTGCAGAAGGGGACATTGCTTGAACAGGGGCACGAACGAGCCGAGGATGTAAAGGTATCTGCCACCTGGGAGAGTGGGAATGTGCCCCTACCTCCAGTCTGCCCAAGCTGAGGGCCAGGTCAGTCCCCTGGTTTAGGTCCCTAGCACTCAGCCATGGTTCCTGTGCCCCAGGGTCCCTTCCCTGAGATCAGCCCTGATCTTCCCACACCCTGGAGGGCCTGCCCCTCCTCACTGAGTCTTTCACAGCAAAACGGTATCCAGAGACTTCTTTTTTTTTTAATGTGGACCATTTTTAAAGTCTTTCTTGAATTTGTTGTAATATTGCTTCTGTTTTATGCTTTGGGTTTTTGGCTGCGAGGCATGTGAGATCTTAGCCCAAACAGGTATGGAGCCTGTACTGTACCTTTGGATTGGAAAGGCCTAACCACTGGACCACCAGGGAAGTCCCAATATCCATAGACTTTTGACTCTTAGTCTACTTCTGCACAGCCTGGTCCTGTCCCTCTCAGGATCTGTTTCCTGTGACCTGCTGGACTGGAGGGGATCAGCCTCCCTGGGTCCTAGAGGCTGTGCCTGAATTGCCCCCAATTCTGGTGACCAGAGAGGTGAAGAGCAGGAGGCCACATCAGAGCGAGACCCAGGGGGACTCGTGAAGCCAAGCAAACCTCAAAGCCCATTTCTACTCTGCACTTGGCACTGTGCTTGTCTGAGCTCTCTGTGTGTTCTCAGTAAGTACTGTCACGGTCCCCATTTTCCAGATTGGTTCGGTGCGGATCGGATGGAACTGGCCCCTGCATCCAGCATGCAGGTCTGTCTGACCCAGAGCCCTGTGGCATAGCTGGTCCTTCCTATGCGTGGGACCCGCGCCTGCTCCAGCTAGCACTTGTGTTCCCACCGGCCCTCCCCCTCCCTCACTGGGAGCCTGGCTTAGCTTCCTCTTTCCAGAAGCATTCTTCCCCTACCCCAACCCTCACCCAGACCTGGCACTTCTACTTTCGTTTCTAGATTTTCTGGGGCTGGTAGGAGGCAGACAAACTGAGGCCACCAAAATTTAGCAAATTGAAGGAGTCTTGTGTTCTTTAGTTTTTTTTTTTAATTGTTTTATTTATTTCTTTTTGGTGGTGCTGGGTCGCACTGCTGCACAGGCTGTCTCTAGTTGGGATGTGCGGGCTTCCCATTGCAGTGGCGTCTCTTGTTGCGGAGCAGCGGCTCTAGAGTGCAAGGCTTCAGCAGTTGTGGTGCACGGGCTTCATTGCTCCATGGTATGTGGGATCTTCCCAGGTCAGGGTTTGAAGCCGTGTGTCCTGCATTGGCAGGTGGATTCTTTACCACTGAGCCACCATGGAAGCCCCCTGAGATTTCACAATTTCAAAATGTGTGTTGGCTCTCCTGCTGGCAGAGCTTCCCAGGCAGATATTGGGCTCAGAGCCCCAGCCACTCCCACCTCCCAGGACTCTGGTGGCAGGTGATTAGGGAGGCTCCACGCCAGTCAAGCCACTTTCCTCTCATTCCCAGCCATCAGATACCCCAGCCTTGGCCTGGTTTGGGAGCAGCTCTTTGGGGGCCCTCCTTGTTCCTGGTTCTGGTCTGCCAGGTTCTAAATCTGGAAAGAAAGAAAAAGAGAGGAGAAGGATCCAGGCCCAGTTTCTTAGTGCCTACATCCTCATCAGGCATCCTAACCAGCAGTAACTCATCCATAGACCCTGGTCCCGGGGGACAGTCTGTGGCAGCATTCCCAACTTCAGCTCCCGGCCTGGCCCCCAGGCAGGACCAGTAAATGTTCGTAGGGGTCAGGAAGAGATCTGTAAAACGGGCAGTCCTCCCTGGGCATGACGGTTGACTCCTGGTTCCCAAAGGACTCCTAGACTCAGAGGTGGCCCTGTGTGACACTTGTGACCCAGAGAAGCTATAAAACCTTCCTGAGCCTCTGTCTCCTCAGTTGAGAATGATGGTCAGTGGTGTCCTTGTTGAAGGACAAAAGCTCAGGTGTGTGTAGAGTGCCTGGTACCCAGGAGGCGCTCTGTGAACTGCCGCAGTCGCAGCCGCTGTTAACAATCATTAAATGGCAGAGCCTGGTCTAGCCCCAGGGTTGTGGGGCTGAGCTCCATGAACAAAAGGAGCACAGCAGCTGCCTGCATTGTCCTCACTGCCTAGAAGCCAGCGGGTCTGGGTCTAAGTTTTGTTTTTTTTCCAAAAAATTTCAGGATAATTCTGATATGCATCTGGATTTTAAAAAGTGATTACAGGTTTTTCTATTAAATCGTAGGTTTGGCAATGTAGAGTTCTGTTATTCTTTCATTGCGGGTCCCAGTTTTGACTCTCACGACCTAGTGGTGTGACTCTGGGCAGGTCACTTCACCTCTCAGAGTCACGGCTTCCCCACAGGAAAAGGACGATGCTGGTTCTCCTCAGCAGATGGTGAGTCCTGAATGAGGTGGTGTCTGTGACCAAGCACCGTGGCCAACGCAGCACTGGCCGAGCACCAGGGAGGGACAGTTGTTGCAAAGGGGGTGTAACTCCATCAGTCATCCGGCGTTCAGACGGGGCCCAGGCATCTGGGGTCAGGAGCATCATGTGAGCCGACCTCCCTGGAACTCAGCCGCTGAGGAGGACAGGATACAGCCAGAACTTAATGAAGCGAGGTCTCATCTGGCGTGGGGCCAACTCATCCATAGCTGCAAAATCGGTTCCATTAGCTCCCTTAATGAGCTACGAAAGCCGGGGAAATGAGTGCGTGAGAGAGTAATGGCACATGTCTGAGGCTCTAATTTGAGACTGTGGTTAACAAGTCAGATTTGACGTGACCAACAGCTCTCCAATAGCACTGATGCCCTTGCGGGGAAGGAGAGGGTGAAGCCAGTGAGGAGGGGACGAGTCTGGCTCTATAAAGAAAACTGTTATTGTTATTTAGTGGCTCAGTCATGTCTGACTCTTTTGTGACCCCATAGACTATGGCCTGCCAGGCTTCTTTGTCCATGGGATTTCCCAGGCAAGAATACTGGAATGGGTTGCCATTCCCTCCTCCAGGGGTGCTTGACAACTCAGGGATGGAACCTGCATCTCCTACGTAGGCAGGTGGATTCTTTACCATCTGAGCCCCCTGGGAAGCCCTTATAATGAAGATACTGAGACCTTAAGAAGGAAATTCCTGCTTAGAACCCTGAACTTGAGGTCAGTCTATACCATCCCATCAGAGGCTATGCTCTCCGTTCTAAGTAGGCAAAGCAGCCAGCACGGGTCCCATGAGCTGGCCAGGGGCCGGAATGCCATGCCTGCTGCTAATGGCACAGGGCGGGTGGTCTCAATATCTGGCTCTGAAATGAATCCTGCTCTTCCAGTGGTGTTTCATAAAGTTAGATATGTCCCCATGGGAAAATAATCCCAAATAATTACAGAGCTTGGAGCCAGAAAGAACCTCAGATATGGTTGAGTTGAAAACTCTTACCAAGAGGGGGTTTAGTAAGTCCAAAGTGCTTTTTCTCACCTGTAACCTCACTCTGTAGAGAATTGGGGTTCTCCACAGTGGAAAAAAAAATGTCGCAAACCTAGATTTCCCCATAACATTCTGTGCAGACCCACTGCCTGAGTGTTTGACACCCAGCGTGCGTGTTGTGGTGTAATCAACGACCCAGAGATGCCACTCCTGAGAATTCCAGCCTACCCCTGCCTGAGGCTGGGCTGAGACCCCGGCGTGGGAGAGAAGGTGTTGGGGGAGCTCAGCAATCCTTCCTGCCTTTCTCTCCTCGGGCACCAAACAAAGTTGGAATTCCAAGAAAGTGGAAATCATGGGAATTTGCTGACCCACAGATCAGTGAGAGGAAGTAGATCCCTGGCCTCTGGGATTTTCAGGCTGTGGGCCGTCCTGAAATCCAGAGTTCATATTTCTTAATTTGCTGCTGTTTCACTGATGGGAGAGATTATAAACCAGCTATCTTCCCCCGGAAGGAGTGGGTGTTCCGGCAGAGGCCCCAGCAGCTTGGCCAAGGCTGTAGGTTAATTGGCTGGGAGTGTGGAGGTTGGGGTGGAGTGGGAGAGGCTGCTTGTCCAGCCCAGGGCCTTGGGGCGTCCTGTGTGTGTGGGGGGGCGGAGAGAGAGGGCGATACTGTGAACATTTTTACTAGAGAAGATGTCCAGGGGTGAACTGGCTATGTGAAGGGGCATGTGGGTCTGGGAAGGTAGCCTTTCCTGGGCTGGGAGATGGCTGAAGAAGGGTGATGGGGGTTGGTCCCTAGGCTGTGTCTTACAGAGTCACTGCAGACACCCCAGATTTGTCTGATGCTCTGGGAAGGCAGACAGAGTGCTTTCACAGCTCTGGGCAACATGAGGTGGAGGGTCCTGCAGTGGAGATAGGATCTCAGTGGGAGAGGAGGTCTGAGCAGAAGGGTCTAGGCTTGGTCACCTGCCCAGGCAAGACTGTCACAGGTTGAGTTGTGGCAGCAAGACCCCAGTATTTCTTGGGCACCTGTCTATACCCAGTTCTCTGCTTGACACTTAAGAAAAATAGAAAATATTGAGAAAAATAGACAAATAAATGGACAGATTGTTGTTGTTTAGTCACTAAGTTGTGTCCAGCTCTTTTGCGACCCCATGGACTATAGCCCAGCAGGCTCCTCTGTCCATGGGATTTTCCAGGCAAGAATACTGGAGTGGGTTGCCATTTCCTTCTCCAGGGGATCTTCCCAATCCAAGAATGGAACCCACATCTCCTGCATTGGTAGGCAGATTCTTTAGCACTGAGCCACTTGGGAAACCCAAATGGACAGATCGATGGGCCTTATTTTCAAAGTTAATATAGAGTTCAGAGACGCACACATACCTTGGCCCACACACACTGACACACATTCCTCATACCCGTACACACCCATGCACGTACCCCTTGCATGCATGTACTCATGTGTTCAGGTACCCATGTTTCCAAGCACATGAACACACTTACACACATACTCCCCTGCTCGTGTGCACGCCACGCCCCTATGCACACATTTATTTTGGAGCAAGATTCCCGAGTCTTGCAAGCAGTAGTTTTGGCCACTGCCTCTCTGACTTGGGGCCACCCTGGCCTCTCATCCCCACTCTGGGAGGGGTTGTCTGGATGCTCTGTGTGGAGTCCTGCTCTCCCAGCCTCACCTTACTCCAGCCTGGCGGCCCCAGGGCAGTGACTTCACCCTCCAGAGACTCTTTGCCTCAGTCTGCAAACTGGGGCTGTTGGTTTCCGCCCTGCTTGCCTCACAGGGTGGCACCAAGCATTCCCATGAGATAAAGGAAAAGAGTGTTTTGTAAACTATAAATTGTTTTCCAAACAGTCAATTGCTGCAGTTGTTTTCCCAGCTCCTGAACTCAAGAATCCCTCCACCCGCCGTAAACCCTGTGCTTGAGTGGGAAGAGACACTGTGGAGATAGTGGAGTGGTCTGGCCGATTCTGAGGCTCCATTACACCTGGAGAGCCAGAGGGGCATGGGCAGCTGTGTCTCTGGGAAGCAGGCTCCTCTGTCCTCAAGCTGTGAGGGGGTCTGCAGTCTGGTGGGGTTGGTCAGCATCTCAGCCGTCTGACTGTGGGTTCTGGGGGTTGATGAGAAATGGCAAAGGAGAGTGAGGCGAGAAGGGAGAAGTAGAAACCACTTCAGCAGAGTCTGTAACTAGAGCATTGTCATTTGATCAAGGAAGTGTCATCTCAGATTCAGTACTTACCTGACATCAGTGGGGGGGCGGGGGCACACCTCCAGCACAGCTGGGAGCCGTCACAGAGGAAGACGCCAGGGTTCTGTCCCACAGGTGTGCAGGGGAGCCTGTTGGGCGCTAGCTGGAACCGTGGAGCAACTCAGGAGACATCACAGACCCTCCCAACTCTGGTGTACCTCTGGGGGGGCTCAGGGGCATCGAGTGGGAGTGAGACCAAGATGTGGATCTGTTGGGCACCCCATCTTCTTTTCTTCCCAGCTGTGACTGGGGACCAGGATACTGAGTGGCCTCCAGCAGTTTCAGGTGTTAGGATATGGGGGTCAGTGGAGACCCAGAGGCTGCTCAGTGAGCACAGTGATGTTGGCAAGGGGGTGTAGTAGGTACTTTGAGGAGCCCCTGACCAGAGGTCCCCTCTGTGGTTCCCATCCTTCCAGTGCAGACCAAGCCCTGCATCTTAACACCAGGGAAACAGAGGCACAGAGAGGCAAAAGACCAGCCCCAGGTCACACGGAGAAGAGGAGTAGAACCCAGGCCTCCTGTCTTAGCCCTGTGCCCTTTTCCATGCCTGGGAAGATGGGCTCTTGCTTGAGGACCCCTTTTATGAAGGATAGTGACCCCTCAGGTACTTGCATGAATGAAGCCTACTTGTAGCCATGGGCTTGTGGGCCGGAGGAGTCAGGATGGGCTTCCTAGAAGAGGTAAAGTCTGGTTCGCCAGAGGGCGCAGGTGAGTACAGCGGGGAGGAAGTTGGGCTGGGTTGTCATGTCTCTCATTTGTTGAGCCTTCCTGGCTCCTCCCTCAGTTTCTTCTTATTCTCTCCTCATGGTGGGTTGTGAGGGTTTCTTCCCTTTCCCCCGACTTGATAGGTTTGTTCATTAAATCCCCAAGTATTATCTGAGCCAGTGCTCTGTGTCAGCACTGGAACCCAGACTGGCCCTGCCCATGGGGGCCCACAGTCTGAAGCCGGAGACGGCCCAGTGCCAGCCTGACTGGGGAAACGGCCGCATGATCTGGGATCAGTTACTCATCTCTCCCTGCCTCCATGGTGGTAATAAAGTCCCTTCCTCCTAATATTTGTAAAAGGCTCAGAACAGAGCCAGGCATATTGAAAGTGTATTGTCTAAATGTGTATGTGTGTGTTTATAGAGTTATCAAAGGAACAGGCTAATTGTAGGTCATGAGAAAGTGGTGCATAGGAGGGAAGAGAAAAGGGAGATGATGCAGGAGCTTTCTGGGAGCGGGCAATGTTTTCTTAAGATTAAAAAAAAATCTATATTTATTTATTTATTTGGTTGCACTGGGTCTTAGTTGCGGCGTGTGGGATCTAGTCCCCTGACCAGGGATCAAACCCATCATCCCATCCTTTGTTCCGGAGCTCAGTGTTTTCTCCCAGACCCCAGCCGGGGACTCCCAGGTTAACCCCACCTCCCTCTACCTTCATGCTCCCTCCAGCCTGGTGGAGGTGCAGAGGCAAAAACCACTGAGGGAGGTGCTGGGAGGACTTCTCAGAGCAGGAGACATCTGAACCGAGCCCAAAACGTTCCTCAACAAGGGAGAGCTGGCCCAGTGGAGAAGGAGATGGAGCAAGAGAGCACAGGGTGTGGGCAGAGCGTGAGGCTTGTTTGGGGCCAGTGCGTCTGGTGTTCCGACCTGAGCCAGGTGTTCTGGGGCCAGGGCAGCAGAAAGGGAGCCCGGAGAGGAAGGCAAGCTCTGGATACCAGGGAAGAAGGTGGTCTTTATCTGGAGCATGAGGGCTAGAGATTTAAGGAGTGAGGGTGGGGACGGGTGGAGAAGAGCCAGAGGGGAGGAGGTGGGACTGAGGACCCCACAGAAAACCTATCAGCTGTGGGCTGGGCCTTTGAGGAGAGGAGAGAGAGGACCCTGGTACAGGGGTTGGGGTACCAGAAGCAGGACAGAGTGAGGGTCCAGGAACCCCCCTGGAGGCCCTGCCAGGACATGGGCAGGTCGGCTAGGGAAGAGGTGTTGGGAGGCCAAGCAGAGACGAGGTGCAGAAAGGACAGAGCAGGGAGGGAAAATGCATCTTTGATCCTGTGGAGGCACCTCAGGACGCAGTGGGGGCAGGGGGAGCCGATGTGACCAAACCTCTTTCCCCCAGTGCTGTTAAGTAAGAAGCTGGTACATGGGAGCTGTGTGGGCAGAGAACGAGGAGGCAAAGGCAGCACGAGCAAGGGATCCATGGTTTCCAGGCTGGGAGCGTCTGCCTACAGCCGCCTCTGTGTGCCCCATTCTGGACTGTTAGCGGAGCAGGAGCCCCAAGCTGGTGGAGGGGCTTCCCCACCTCCTTGCACTCCACACTAGGGTCAAAGGGAACAGCCCCCCAGACCAGCATCAGACAGATGCGGAGACCCACTGTCTCCCTCTCCAGCCCAGTTGATCTTTGCCTGGATAGCTTGGTCCCAGAGGCTGCCCCGCACATGCCCTAGAGGAGGGGAGACCATCCTGCCCAGGAGGAAAGCAGGGCCCATGGTGGCCCAGGGTCCTGTGGGTACTGAGCCAGACAGAGCTGGGCTCAGCCTGTCTTGGTCTGCAGCCTTGCTCTTCAGCCCTGTTCAACCAGGAAGCAGATGTGAGCAGCCTTACCTGGGGATGCCTCATCCCTGTTCTCCCCATTCTGGGCTGCCTCCCCCAGAAGGCCAACTTCTCCACCCCCTCCACCTCTGAGCATGACCATTTCAAGGTCTTGCTCATTTCCGGCGATTGGCCTTAAGGTTGGCAGCCACAGTCTGGGGCTGAGTTAACCCGAACAAAGATCCTGACGCCCACCCACCTGCTGCCTGCTTCGCTATGATGCATCCTGTGGGGATGACTGTTATTACTCCATTTTACGGAGTTGTGGGCTGTGGCTTGGAGCTGTGAATGTTTGCTTGAGGTCACACTGAGTCATGGAGGAATTTAACCCCAAGCCCGGAAACCTCACCCTACCAAGGAGTCACCCCCATCAAGCAGGGTCCTCCTTCCCGCCAGCCTCTACCTCTGGCCCACAACTCTCATGTCATCCCACTGGAAACATGAGGCTCTACGGATGTGTGGCTCCTGGCACAGGGTCTCACACTGATGTGTGATTTGACTACAAAATCCTCTCAATTTCCACCTCAGTTGCTTCCCCTTGGGAAAGGAGGCAGGGGCTTCTCTGGCCTCTGAGCCCTTCCAAGCTTTCAGCTACCTCCCAGGCCTTCCCGAGCTACGAGCTAAGCTTGCTTGAAGCTGACCCTCAGCCAAGTGCAGGGGCTCATTGGACCACGCATCCAACCTGGACTGGAATCTTCCTTTTGCCCTTCATCAGCTGGGTGACCTCAGGCAGGTCACAGGCCTCTCTGAGCCTGTGTGTCCTTGTCTGCCAAGTGAGGGCAGTGGCACTGTCTGGGTGGCTCCTGGGAAAGTGGATTCTGGGCCTGACACTGTCTGTGCCTCCCTGCCCTCAGCTCCTGTACGACAGCCCCAAGGCCCGGCAGGAGGTGGACCACCACTGGCAGGCCTCCGGTGGCCCCCACATCGTGCGCATCCTGGATGTTTATGAGAATATGCATCACAGCAAACGCTGTCTCCTCATCATCATGGAATGGTATGCTGCCCATCCTCCCTCAGCATCTCATTGGTACCCCTGTGCCCACCCCCCGAACTCCCACCATTCTTTAGAGGTCTCTGTTCTTCAGATAGCAGCCCCGGCAGGGCCCCCCAGCCCCTGAAGGGTGATGGACCTGGGCAGCTGGCCCCAAGGGCACTCCTGCACGGGTGGAATCCTCAGTGACTGTAATATGGCTTCCCTGGGTGTGATTCCCCCTCGGTGAGGAGGGGCTGGGAGAGCTGTCGGAGAAGGCCACCAAGCCCTGAATGTGGCTGGGATGGGGGAAGACTGGGGGAGGAGTCAGATATGTGCTGTCCCTCGGCTTTCTCCTCGCCTGGATTTGCACTCCCATGGCTCCCCCCCACCCCCCACTCCCGATGCTGGGTGATCCTGGCCTGGATCCAGGAGCCAGCAGCCTCCTCCATCCTAGGCTTCTCCCATGAACACTGTGGCTCAGCCCTAACCTTCCTCAGAACCTGGGCCCTGGGTCTTGGCCTCCAGCTCCTCCCTGTCTGCCTTTCAAGTTCCGCCTCACCCCATAGGGTAGCAGCTCTTGAGTCAGATTTGGGGTTCAGATCCTGACTCTGTCACTCACTAGCTATGTGACCTTGGTCAGGCCTCTCACCTCTCTGGATCACTGTAACTTTCATGTAAAGTTACATGGAGGGAGATCTTAGTGTGGCATTCACCCTGTTCATTCTAAGTGCTCTGTGTGTACTGCTGAATCAGTCTTCCCAACTCTGTGAGGTTGGTGCTATAATCCCTGTTTTACCGAAGAGGAAGCTGAGGCACAGAGAGGTGAAGGGACCCACCCAGGATCACACAGCAGTGCACACAAAGGGTTTGCCCAGGGCACGGCACACAGTAGGTGCTCAGAAAACGGTGGTCATGAGGATGATAACTGACATCTCATTCCTCACCTGGGTAAACTTGGATAAAGGTGGGGCTGCCAGATCAAGACAGTGTCCCTGGGAACATAGATGCTCCCTGGGGAAGATCTTCCCCTAGTTTGAAGAGTTGAGTTCAACCCACCCAAGCCAACAGCCCACCACATACAAGGCTCTTCAACACATGGTGAGGCTGACAGTGACCATCCCCCAGGGGAGCAGCAGCAGGGCTGGAGGCCTGGGCCCATGACCTGGGGCAGGGGCAGATCGACGCCTGATTCTCCCCGTCTGTCCCCGCTTTCTCTGACAGCATGGAAGGTGGTGAGTTGTTCAGCAGGATTCAGGAGCGTGGTGACCAGGCTTTCACTGAAAGAGGTACGTATGTGCCGCTGTATGGGGAGTTTGGGCTGAGATGGGGCACACAGAGTTTCTTTGTGATGCTGGGCAAGACCCTGTCCCTCTCTGTGCCTCAGTTTCCCCACCTGAACAAGGGTTGGGGGGAGAGTGTTCTTCCCCCAAGGGGTTCTGTGAGTCTGTGGCAGCTTGTCAGAGATGGACTCCCCATGGGCCTGGGATGGAGGCCTCAATGCTTCTTGGTGCCAGCCAGCAGCTGAGCTGGGGGCATCTCCAGAAGAAACTAGGGGGACCAGGGTTGGGGTCTGACGTGGGGTCCTGGGTGGCAGGAGTGCACCATCTTGTGCTCTCCAAAGAGGGGTGATGGGGAGGGGCCCCCTGGGTTGCCTGACCCTTGAGTGGCATCCGTGGCCCCCTCCTCTGTCTGTGTCTGCAGAAGCCGCAGAGATCATGCGGGATATTGGCACTGCCATCCAGTTTCTGCACAGCCGGAACATCGCCCACCGAGATGTCAAGGTGAGGCTCCAGGACCCATGTTGGGGGACCAGGACAAAGAGTGCTACCCACAAACACCAGTGGCCCCAACATCCACTGGATAGAGGCCATGTTCCTTGCTTGGCATTTCAGGCCTCTCCCCGCGGCCCATACTGCATGGCTCAGCCTCTCCTCCCACGGTCCCAGTGTGTTCATTGTGCTTTAGCCAGATAGGTCTCCTAGTTTCCTTCAAGCATATATAATCCCAGTAGGCATAAGAATAAACTAGTGCCTACCTTGAGCCACTGTGTCCTGAGAAGCATCTCGTTTAATCCTCACCCAGTCCTGTGAGAGGGTGCCATTACCCATTTGACAGATGAGGAAACTGAGGCTCAGAGAGCAATTGTCTTGCTCAAGGCTCTGCAGATGCCTCACTGGGGATTCATGCATTCATTTGTTCACTCAGCAAGAATTTTGTGAAGACAGTGTGCCAGGCTTCGGTGACAGGGCTGTCCAGCACTGTTGGAGCTTGTGTGAAGTAACAGCCATAGTTCCTGTAGGCAGAGCCTCTGATGGCAGCATTTTAGGGGAAGGAGGCCCTTTGCTGGGCACTGGACAAAGGAGCGGAGGTGATCCTAGCGGCTGGAACTGCTTGTCCCTCCAGTGGACGGGCTTGAGAATGTTCTGTCCAAATTTCCTGTCCGGGGAGGACTGGATCTTACAGGTGATCAGGATCAGATGGAAGAAATGGAAACCGAGGCAGCTTCACAGGCACACACACACTCACCTGCATGTGCCAGCCACTGTCAGAGCAGAGTTACGACTCCTGGACCCTCGGCCCCCACCTAGACCCTGACTGCCCTGTCCCCCAGACTTATTTCCTCCTAAGGCCGGGCAGAGGAGACCCGAAGGTCCAGCTGCTGCATCAGGTTCTTCCCCTGGCTGAGTATCACCAAGTCTTGCAGTTACCCTTTGATTTTGGATACACGTGGAGCCACAACAGTCTCACCTTCTGAACTGTTGCTTTATTTTGGCCCTGGCCTCCTTTTTTTCCCTTAAGGGGAGAAAAGCCTTCTATGGAGAAGATTCCTATACAAAAACTGCTTCCCTGTTTTTCACCCCAGCCCAAGTTTGGATCATCTCAAATAGAACCTGAGAAATAGCTTTCACTGGCTCCAAACTGAAATTCCATGTGCCACTCCATGCCTCTGCCCCAGCTCTGCTGCTTCTCTCTGTGGGCCTAGGTCCTACCCATTCATTAGAAAGCAGCCTGAGTGCTGCCTCCTCCATGCAGACCTCCCCACTGCCTTCATCCCTCAGACCCTCTGTGCCCTATAACCAGGAAGACTGGCCTCTATGCAGCTCCTGGGGCCTGAGTTCCCCAAGCAACCTCAGGTAGGGGCCTGTCATACAGGCTTGTTCTGGGCTGCGTACAGGATATGTGCTTGGCAGCACTGGCTCATAAGAAGCCCCCCGTTCCCCTGGAACCCTCATTTTGGCATCTCATGGCAGCATCACCGACTCAAGCTCAGAAGTTCCTACCCCTGGGCTCTCTGTGGCACTTAGTTATCCCCAGCTTGGTGGAACCACTGCCTCAGTTTCCCCTCTGTGAAACAAGGTGTCACCTCTCAGCCACATTAGTCTCCTCCACCTTTGGCCCACATCATTGGCGGCCAAGACCCAGGTCTTTTTTAGTGAGATGGATCCAGCTCCTCCTGCCTCAGTCTGGATGAGGGAGGGAGGAAGGAAATCTGACTGCAGATCACTGTGGAAATCTGCCCCCACTTGGTGCCTGACTCCAGACTAATGTTTTCTCTCCCTGGCCCAGCCTGAAAACCTGCTCTACACGTCCAAGGATAAAGATGCGGTGCTGAAGCTCACGGACTTTGGCTTTGCCAAAGAGACCACCCAGAATGCCCTGCAAACTCCATGTTACACTCCCTACTATGTGGGTGAGTCCCTGGGATGTGGCTGGTACCTCTTTATTGTATCCCGCCCCCCACCCCTGCCTCACTGTGGTCTGGGGCAGCCTGTGGGATGCAGAAGCCAAAGGGTTAAAGCGCTGTGAGGAGGGAAGTGGGGGGTTCTGTCTGTGTGGAGGTGGCAGCTGGGGGGCCGGAGGCTGCAAAAATATTCTCCCAAACTTCAGTTTTTGCTTTTGAAAATAGATTCAGGAAAATTCTGGCTCTGGCCTGTGAGCTGAATGACATCACAGTGGCTCTAAATATATATGTGATAAAAGGCTGCCGTCGGCTTGGGATGGAGTCCAAGTGCGGTTGTTTTTCTCCGGTTTTTATCTTCCTGGGAGTCATATTCAGAAAGTGGGCAGGCGCGCCCTCCTACATGAGAGGGAAGCAGGGGGCCAGCCACCTGCGTTTTGGGAAAGCATCCCTTAGGTGAGGGCCAGGATGGGCCCCGGGGCTTCACACACACTCATACTTCCTGGAAAAGCTCCCTGCTCCCCTGTGAGCAGGTAGCCCCTAGACCTGGAGAAGCTACCCCACCCACCCCCGGAAAGTGCCCCTTCATGGAGAGTGGGGTGATGACTTGTTTACAGAAGACTCTTCTCCCTCAGGATAAGCCTTCCAAGAGCTGTTGAAGGGGTGGGAAGCCCCCTGAGACAGCTGGAATGGCACTCTGTTTACCAGGATGTGTTTTGCAGTATTTTGACTTAGTAATCTCCTGGCCTACCGATCTCATCACACAGATGGGAAGACCAAGGCCCCATGGGATGGTTGCCAGGTGAACAGTGGAAACCAGAGCCCTGGCCATGGCCCTTCCTTGCCCATGACCTAGGCTGTCTGTTCAGGAGGCAGGGGATGCGGGGCAGCTGCTGGGCTGGGACCCTCTCTGCTATGGCAGGACCCCACCCAACCCCTGACTGTCCTTCTCTCCTTCCCCTACCGCACCATGGCTGAGATTGGCCCAAGGTAGCTAGGAGGTTATCATCTCTTACAGCCCAGCCTGAAAACGGGTTTATTTTATCTGGGAGCTGTTGTTCCTCCCCCAACTTCACACACATGCTGCCTTCCCAGAAAGTGCCAGACACCAATCTGCTCTGCCCCATCCCCGGCTCGGGCACCTATTCCCACCTTGCCCAGGCTGTAGGCTCCTGCCGGTGCCCCAAGACCCTTGGACTGAGGGTCCTCCTGTGCCCTCTGCCCTGGCAGCTCCTGAGGTTCTGGGTCCAGAGAAGTATGACAAGTCATGTGACATGTGGTCCCTGGGCGTCATCATGTACATCCTGTGAGTGCCATCCCTTTCCTGCACCCGCGGGTACCCTTGGAACCACTTCTGCCCCCACCTTGCAGGGTGAAGGGCTCAAGCGGGCCACTCTTCCAGCAGTCTGCTGTTCCCTTCTGGTCATGGGACACCTCTCCTTCAGGCTCCCCAAAGGCCTCCCCATGGCGAGGGCAGCTGGTGTTCCTGGGGACGAATCCCCGAGTACAGGGGGCTGATATTATTGCCCTGGTGTCTAGCTGCCTGTCTCCCAGTCAGGGTCTTGGGGAGGAGAATGGGTCCGCCCTGGCACTGCCCCCACACCCGTGCTGAATGACCTCCGCCCTCCCCCAGCCTGTGCGGCTTCCCGCCCTTCTACTCCAACACGGGCCAGGCCATCTCCCCGGGGATGAAGAGGAGGATCCGCCTGGGCCAGTATGGCTTCCCCAGCCCTGAGTGGTCCGAGGTCTCCGAGGATGGTGAGTGACTCTCTGCTTAGCTCGCTCCACCGGACCCCAGCCGCCTTCCTTCCGGGAGAGACCACTTAGGTGTCAAACCGACCTGTGTTTAGATCCTGGCTTCCTCCACATCCCAGCTGTGTGATCCTAGGCAAGTCATCTCACCGTTTGAACGTCCTTCTCTATGTCTGCCAAATGGGCTTGAAACCTGCCTCCTCAAAACTTCCCCTAGTTCTTGTCCTTCATTCATGTTTTCCCTTTGGGGACCATGAACAAAGCTGGCCTGTATCAGTTATTTATGGCTGCCTAGCAAATTACCCCAAACACTTAGCGCCTTACGGCAAGAAGCCCTTATCAGCGCACTGTTCCTGTGGGTTAGGAATTTGGGAGCGCGTTGCAGAGCTGGCGGTCTCTGGGAGGGGGGACTGGCTCTGAGCAGCTCCACAGCCTCACCACTGCCCTCTCTTCCCTAGCCAAGCAGCTGATCCGCCTCCTGTTGAAGACGGACCCCACCGAGAGGCTGACCATCACGAAATTCATGAACCATCCCTGGATCAACGTGAGTGCCTCCTCGTCCCTGGCGGGCCGGGTGATGAGCTTGAGCAGGGCTGCCGGGGGGGTGGTCGACGGCTCCAGAGGCCCTGGGGTGGGCCACAGATATGCGGTAGTGCCCCGCCTTTGCCTGCTCCTGGTCTCATCAGGCTCCTTCACCACCCTGAGCCTCAGATTCCCCATGAGCCCAAAAGAAAGGGGTTCGGGGTCGGGGGCAGCCGGTGCTGTCCCAGGTGCCTGCAGGGTCTGATCCATGGGCTTGGGGCTCCTTCCAGCAATCGATGGTGGTGCCCCAGACTCCACTCCACACGGCCCGAGTGCTGCAGGAGGACAGAGACCACTGGGATGAAGTCAAGGTGGGTGGACCATCTCCCCGCAGGTCTCAGGGTTTT
>NW_011494876.1:15096179-15105267 GCF_000754665.1 Bison bison bison | reverse complement strand
CTCAGGGTTTTGGAAAAAGGGACTGTAGGGTGGTGACCTCCCAGAACCTGGGTCTTAGGCCCCCTCTCGCCTCGTGTCAGTGACCGCATAGTGGTCTTTGGGCCACACTACCCTATTCAGGGCAGTGCTTCCGACTTGTTCTCTCAGTGAAGTGGGGCTTTGGCCTCAAGCTTTGGCCATAATTGCTCTTATGATCTGCAGCGTCTGGGAGGGCGGTCAGCTTGCTTTTAGACTCGGGAGAGGCCAGATTTGAGCCTGTGGGGCAGTGGCTCAGAGCCTGGGGCAATCTGGGCACAGTCTTCAGGCGCTGGTAACCTGGGTGCACAGCACGATGGTGTCCCCTGAAGGCCTTTGGTCCAAGTCCCTGTCCTGCTTACCCCTGGTGTAGTCCCAGGGAGTCACCACACTTCCTGTGACTTTTCAGGTAAGCTCAGTCTTTACCACAGAGGACTGGAGTGAGGACTATGTGAGGCAAAGCGATGGGCCCAGAGCTGGGTACATGGGGGCGGTCGGGCAGCAAAGGTGGCCACTGCCGTCACTGACACTATTAAGGGGCCACTCAGGCAGGAGGTGAGGTCTCTTGAGGTCAGTAGACCTGCTCCCCCCCATCCCCATCCCCAGGAGGAGATGACCAGCGCCTTGGCAACCATGCGGGTGGACTATGACCAGGTGAAGATCAAGGACCTGAAGACCTCTAACAACCGGCTCCTCAACAAGCGGAGGAAGAAGCAGGCAGGCAGCTCCTCCGGCTCGCAGGGCTGCAACAATCAGTAACTCCTGCGACCTTGGGGGAGCCAGAGGACACACTGGAGTGGGCCGAAGCCCTGACCTGGAGGGCTCAGGGCCCTGTTTTTTTAACAAAAGAGTTGTTTGTGTTGTGTTGTAATTTGTCACTTGGAACTTCGGGATGGGGGAACATGACCCCAAGTCCTTCAGAATCGCACCCCGGGGTCAGGCCCTAGAGAAGGGCCAAAACCTGGGCCCCAGGGAGCCACGTGCTGCAGCTCCAGTGCCTTTGATCACGGTGGCCTGAATGCCCTGTGGCTGCATCCTGCTCAGGGCCTGGCCTTAGAGTTTTAGGCCCCTCGGCGTTGTGGTTGGTCTTCCCTCCTGTGGAAAAAGCTCCCCAGAGGGTGGGCAGATGGGCCGGGCCTTGGGAAAGGCATCCGGCCACTGGTTGTCATGGCGACCAGGGACAGAGTTGCCAGTCTCGAATGCTGAGTGAGTGAGCAAGGGAGGGAGGGGGGCAATTGAGGGTCTGCCTGCCTTGGGGAGGATGCTCTCCTTGTGCCACTCACCCCTCTCAGACTCCCCTCCACCCTTCCATCTTTGGTCTCCCTGAAGTGTCAGGGTCAGTCTGCCTGGCTCCCTGGGTGGTCCAGCGCTGTGTTGCTGCAACCCATCCCACAGGGCCCTTGGAAGTCTCCTTCCACAGAGTGCCTGAGCCCAACCATCCTGTTACGACACCCCCCTACCCCCACCCAGAGTGGCCTCTCATCTCAGTGAGGGGTTTGGGGGGGCAGATATTTTTAACCCTTTTTTTACTTTGGAAAATGTCACTGTGACAAAAGCCAGTACAGTTACCCTGCCCCCACCTGCTCATCGGATCCCAGGCAGGAAAGCCTGTCCTTAAGGGTTCACCCCCTACTCTGTCCTGGTTGATGACAGGGCTTGTCTCCTGGTGTACTTTTGTGAGAGTGGATGTCTGGAGGCAGGGCTAAGAGGCTCCCCCTTAATCCAGGGCCTCTTTCTGTACTTTGGGTCAGACTTGAGGTAGTGGAGGGCTGCTGTTTAGAGGGTCTGGTCCTTTCTTTTTTGCCTGAGTCGGAGCAGACAGGGCCCCTCCCTTGCTGCTCCAGGCTCACCCAGCCCCACACTTCCCTGGGAGCCTCAGGATGCTGAATGCCTGATATGGGCCTGGCCAGTGCCTGGCCCCAGTCTGCTTCCTGGTTCCTCACCCTTCTCTCACTGGCTGGGAAACCCTAGACCATGTCAGGGAGGACAACACTGCTGGGTTTTATATCCAGGTATTAATAAAGAGCATTTTGGCATTTTTCCCTTGTTCCTGGGTTTCTCATCTACACGAGTGAACAAAAGCAGCCCAAGGGCATGTGCTCACACCTACTAGTAATTTCACTCCTGCTGGACAGGGTGCTTCAGGCCTGGTAGACATGCCAGGCTGGCTCCAGGGCCATGGCCTCACCAGCTTGGAGAGGTCAAGGGGGCGAAGAGATGGCAGCTGCCCCGTGTCCCCAGCTCTATGCCTCCCAGTACACCGTGTGTGTGACACCCACCCCCGGCCCGGTGTGCGCTGGCGTCTGCCCACAGTGGCCACCCCCAGCTGTGTGCCAGCCTGCTGAAGGGCGGGCAGAGCGCCTGCTGCAGCGCTGAGCTATTTTCAGAAGCTGCCAGATTTCATTTGGCAGCGAGAGTGTCGGGGAGGGGAGGGGGCGGGACGCTGGAGACTGTCTTTTGACTACTCCAGCAACAGAGCACCCTCTGCCCCCCGGGAGCCCTTTTGGGCAGCCCGAGTGGGGCCCGGACTGTGGCAGATGCCCCAGCTTCTGTCCTCCCGAGTCCCCAAGAACTCCTTTGGAACCCGCAGCATTCCCTCCCCACCTCCCTTCCCCTCAGGCTGTAGGGGAGGGTGATGTTAGAAGGCTGGACAGGCAAGTCGCCTGAGCTGAGTGCCACTTCCTGGCCTGGCGACCTTGGACAAGCCTCCCAGCTTTCCCGCCTAGATTCCCTTGACTGTGTAGTGGGGTTGTCCACCGTGGGGAGGCCACAGGGTATGTAGGCATGTGACATATGAAGCACTCAGTGGGGTGCCTGGTACGTGGCTGGCTCCCATTTGCCACCCTAGCATCCTTAGCTGTAAGGAAGGAGAGAAGAACCTGAAGTTGCTCAAGGGAAAAGCAGTCCAGCCCCAAATCTACCTCTGAGACTTTCCACCTGAAATTCTACCTTTTTCCATCCATAGGGGTCTTACTCCCAAGGGCTTGCTCTCCAGAACAGCATTGTATGGGCTTCCTGGACCTTGGTTCCAGCCCTGGGCTTCAAGGAGGGCGGCCCCTCCTTCTGAAGGGCCCCTGGACTCCCTAAATGAATTCTGGGGGCCTCGCAGAGCCTGTGGTTCCGACCAACCCTTGTCATGCACTCAGCTCAGTAAAATGCTTGTCAGATGCGAAGGCAGGTCAAGTCTGTCTAGTACAAAGCTGCAGCAGTAGAGACCGACTCTTTCCCCTGACTGCTCAGTGCACACTGCTGGAGACCCTGTGCTGTGTGCAAGAAAGGCAGCAGGGGAAGCTGAGGATAGAGTCTCAGGGAGTTTAAACACGTGAGGGAGAAGGACAAAATACCTCACAAACGCATGTTGAATCATGGGCTTGATATGATCCCCAAAGAAAGGCAAGGCTTGAGAGGAGTTGTCACTGTGTAGTTTAAATCAAAGAGGCAATTTATGTCCCAGGGTCTGGGGAGGGTGCCTGATAGGTTGCAAGGTTGAAGGCAGAACTGCAGGGAGAACCAGGGTCTTAGAGACAGAAGGACTCAGTGTGGCCCTCAACTCTGCCAGTCTGTGCTTCTCCTGGGGTCTCAGTGTGGCTGTCTGTGAAATGGGAGCAAATCCTTACACTTAGCTGTTACCAGGTGAACTAAGAAGCCAAGGGGCCTCATGTTTCACATCAGCCTATTCAGACACTTGCATTCACATGGACTTCATGTGGCCTCCCTAGGGGCTTTCAATAAAGAATCGGTAAGAAGTATATTCACGTGTGTGTGTGTGTGAGAGAGAGAGAGAGAGAGAGAGAGATTTCTTCCCAGTGATGCTCCCCCTGACCCAGTTGACAGCAGCGTTCTCTGTCTTGCAGACCTGGTGCTGGCTGGTCTCCAGTGTCCTGGCTCATTGCTATTCCGCACCAGCCCCTCTCCGCCCTCGATTCAGCCCCTCCATTGCAGTGTCAGAACTGAGCCTCAAAAACGTAGCTTGCCGCAACCTCTGCAGGGGTCTTGATGCTTCCAGGTCTGCTAGAAGCTCTCTCTCTCTCTGACAGACATGGGAGGGGCACAGGTCGCTGTCTCCCTCCAGACCTGGCTGTGTTGGTCTGAGCCTTTGCACCCCCAGTGGATTTTCGCAGATGCCCACAAACCCAGCAGCATAAAATCCTCCGCTTTGTCCCTCTGGACAGCCTGCATGTTCACCCCTTGGAATCGAGGCCAGCAGGCAAGAAAGGGTCTGGGAAGCCCCCTCCCACCCTGTATGTAGGGTAGGGTGGGGTTATTTAGTTTAGAGCCAGGAGATCTCAGCTCCGGTTTACATGAAGCCTTGGGCAAAGCTGTTCCACTTTTTGATGTCCCCATCAATAAAATGAGACGTTGATTAATCAGGGCCAACTCTTCTCTGCACCTTGGTGGACATGCTGCCACTGGTTGGTGGATTGTGAGAATGCTCTATGGTCTCAGTCAGGTAATGCACTTTGTTGAGCCTCAGTTTTCTTACCTGTTTAATGGGAGTAATACTCCTAAGGGTGGGGAAGGGCTGCAGTGGAAAGGGGAGTGTTAGTTGCTCAGTTGTGTCCAACTCTGCGACCCCATGGACTGTAGCCCGCCAGGCTCCTCTGTCTATGGGATCTTCTAGGCAAGAATACTGGAGTGGGTTGCCTGGCCCTTCTCCAGGGGAATCTTCACAACCCAGGAATCAAACCCGGGTCTCCTGCATTGCAGATAGATTCTTTACCATCTGAGCCACTAGAGAAACCTGGAAAAGGGAGGGGGTGGTCAAGCCCCAAGACCTTGGTCACCAATGCAAATTAAGTGTCTACTAGGTGCTACATCCAGTTATGAGGACTCCGTCACTTGGGCCCTCTCTGTTTCCCCTGACCAGGAGGAGGAGCCAGTGGAACCAGTTTACTGGGATTCAGAGGTGCTGGTCAGGGCAGGTTAGTTGGGGTGTGGGGCCACCTGCTGGTCACCTGGTGAGTATTCAGTAGACGCCTACTGTGTACCAGAGCCTGAGGCATCTATGGTCCTGCCTAGGTGGAGGGGGAGACCATAGAATCATAACAAATAGCTACCATTTACTGAGTGGCTATTGCATGCCAGGCCCACTTGGGTGCTTTGCATGGATCTCACATTCCCATCTTACAGATGGAGAAATTGAGCCCTCAGTCTCAGCCGGAGGGGGTCAGAGAAAGGGGTGCTACTTTTGGCTGGGGACAATCATAGAGGGCTTCAAGAGGTGGTGACATGTGAATTTGAAGGGCAAATCTGGATAGAAGAGATTTGGGAAAAGGGCATTTGAGCTAGCAGATATAGGATGAGGTGAGGTGAGGAGGCAGGAATGGGCTGTGCCATGTGAAGACAAGAGAAAAGTCTGTTTAAAATGTGAGAGGCAGGAAGTCTCTCATTTTCTCATTCCATCTCCTGTAGGAAGTCAGGGTGGGGGCCTTAGGGGTGAGAAGTGGGCACCTGGTGGCAGCTTCTCTGTCTTAGCACTCCCAGGCCAAACTTGTGTGTGGAGGTTACATTCCCTCCTCCTCATATCCACATCTCCCTCTCCTAGTGGGATACCCGGCTCTTGATCAAACAATGTGTCCACCTCCTGTTGCTGCTTTGGCCTTTTCAGGTGGCTCCAGAGTTGAATCTTTTCACACTGGCCTTCCTGGACCCTCAGGATGTGGCCTGTGCTTCCAACAGAGCTATTTTCTGTGTTGTATTTTCTTCTGAGGTTTAATTTGAACAAGGGTTTGTGTGCTTTAAAAAGCTTATGGGGGACTTCCCTGGTGGTCCAGTGATTAAGACTTTGTTGTCCTAATGCAGGGGACATGGGTTCAATCCCTGGTCAGGAAACTAAGATCCCACATGACACATGGTATGGCCAAAAAATTAAAAAAAAAATCATGGGCCATTGAACAAGACACTTAACATTTATCTTAAATCCTGCCTTATGACCCCATTTTACAGATGGGAAACTGAGGCTCAGTGTGACTTAGTAGCTTCCTGAGGTCCAGGACTAGGCTCTGATATGGAAAAATGCCCTCACGATTGTCCTTTCTTCCACTGTCCTCAGAGGGTCCTGACTCCATGGGGACAGGCAGAGAGCAGCCATCTGCAATGAGTGGCAAGTGGGCGCTAAAAAGGGGAACAGAGATGATGTGGTGATCCGTGCTGTCTTAGGCTGGATTTCTTTCCTCTTTCTGGTGGAGAGTTGAGAGAAGGTTGGGACAAAGAGGAAGTGATAGAGATGAGGAGGCACTGGGGAGGAATTGTGGATCCTACCTCATCCCCAAATACCTGTCCCTGCTGCAGGGGCCGTGTGTATAAAGCAGACTACATGCCCAGACGCACCCCCAGCCTTCAGCTGTGCTCACGACAAGACAAAGAGACCAACAAACCAGTCAGCCATCAGACCTGGCAGAGATCCTCTGAGCAGAGCAAGGAGGGCCCTTCAGCCGCCCCCTGGAGTCACTCCCACTGTGGAGAACCTCCCTAGTGCAGCCTCGCTTCTAACTGATGGAACCTCGACCATGGGCCACGCGTCTCCCCACCAAGGAAAGGCTCAGTGAGTGAGGAGCCAGGCTACCCAGCTCAGACTGGCCTGCTCCAGTCACATGCTGGAGCCCGTGCTTCGAGCATCTGGAGTGAGCCAGGATATCTCATATGTGACCTTTACTTACTTGTCTTTCCTAGGCAGGGGTGATGCTCATCTTACAGATGAAATCACTGAGGCTTGAGTAGCATGGGGGTCAAGTGCCCAAGTTCCTACATGTGGTGAGTGGCAGGGGGGGGGTCTAAACCCAGGATCTTGGGGCTCTATGTTGTTAATCACTAAGTCATATCTGACTCTTTTGCAACCCCATGGACTGTAGCCCACCAGGCTCCTCTGTCCATGGGATTTTCCAGGCAAGAAAACGAGTGGGTTGCCAATTCCTTCTCCATGGGGTTCTATGATCCCTAACGGAAATGCTGTCCCTGCCCAAAGAATGCCAACCCTGCCTGACCTCTTCCCTGATCTTCTGTGCCCCTGGCTGCCAGAGGAAGGGCCCTTGGAGCTGGGGCTCCCCTGCTCTCTGGCCCCACAGCTTTGGCAGGGAGTGCCAGGCACCTGTCAGCATGGTTTAAGGCCAAGGCATTTCCCTGCAGAAGAGATGGAAGCTGAGCTGGGTTACACAGACCGGGGCCCCTTCCAGCTCTGCTTACCATGGACAGCTCCCTTAACTCCTCTGAACCCATCTCATTAGAACATGTGGACAGCGACATCTGCCCCCTGGGCTGTGAGACTGGGAAAGGTAAGGCAGGATGCCCTGAAGAGCTCGTAGCCTATCATAGATCCTGGAAAATGTCACGTCACACAAGAGGCTGTAGTATCTGATGGTGTCTTGGGATGAATTGAATTGTAGGCTAAAATCTGTCAGAGAGGAGGCTGTCTTCTTGGAAGAAGCTGCAGTCAGTATGCTGCCCACCTGCCCTGGTGACCTCTCTTTGGAGGTCCCTGTCAGGCCAAGGCCAGGCCAAGGCCCAGTGGGCTCTGCAGCGGGTTTGGCCAGGGATGCTGGGGAGACAGTGAGGAAGAGGAGGCTGCCAAGGGAGGTTCACAGAACTCTTCCTCACAGGCTTTTGAAGGTATCCAGGGAATGCAGGGCACAGGGCTGGTCACCATACCAGCCAGATGATGAGAACGGCCTGGCCTAGAATGTCTGCTTTGGGCAATCCTCTCGGACTATCGACTGGGGCAACCTAAGATGAAACTTCTTCTTAATGACAAGAGTTTATAGCCAAAGTGGGTGACAGACAGGGATAGGAGGGTCAGAAAAGGTTTCTGCAAAGGGGAATGAAGCTGAGGAAGAATGACCAGAAGAAGTTGCTGTGAGAACAGAAGGAAGGGTATTCTAGGCAGAGGGGAAAGCAAGTGCAAAGGCCCTGGGGCTGAAAAGACCTTCAATTATCTGAGGAGCAAACATGAGTGTAATATGCCTGGAGAGTGCTGGTTCAGCCTCTCTGGGACAGAAGTGAGTGTATGGATGGCCTTATGGGGGCCCAGGAAATTGGGCTTTTTGGAGGTGCCTTTCTATAGGCTCTGCCACTGACCACCCAGCACAGGGTCTGATCCAGGACTCAGGGCAGCTTGGCCAGATGTGAATCAACCCTCGACTCCCCTGAGATGATGGCTTTAATATCTCACCATTGACAATAATTTGAACTCACTAAACTGTGCATGCAAAACTTTCTGGGGCTGTTAATATCAGCAAAGCCAGTACTGTGTCTATTTGTGCATGGAGAAGATGCAATGACATATAACTTAACTCTGGATATAGATTCTAGAGAGCTAAGGCCCTGACTTCTGGGCCCAGAAGTTAGTTAGTTTCTCAGTCATGTCTGACTCTTTACCAACCCATGAACTGTGTATCCCACCAGGCTCCTCTGTCCATGAAATTCTCTAGGCAAGAATACTGGAGTGGATTGCCACTCCCTTCTCCAGGGGATCTTCCTGACCCAGGGATCGAACCCAGGTCTCCTGCATTGCAGGCAGATTCTTTACCATCTGAGCCACCAGAGAAGCCCTTGGGCCCAGCAGAGACGGGATCAATTCCTCTTAGTGGGCTCCTGTAAATGGGGTTTGATCTTACTGGAATTGTGTGAATGTTTGGGTGGGAGATCCTGGGGTGTAGGCTGTGCAGAGATTCTCGACAATGGCTGTGTACAATAATCTCCATCAGCAGGAGACAAGGTTTTCCCTTCTCCAGCCCAGGAATCAATGCAGGCTAGGGAACTGGGCTGGGAGCACTACCAAGGAATGAGTGGTCCCACTCATTCCTGCTTTTTAAGGGTCTGACCTGAAGGCTTTCTTCCATTACTCTGGCAGTCGGGTGTGTCTTCTCAGAGAGCTAATTCTGAGGAATACATCCCACTCACCTGAAGTTGGGAGGGGTGCCTGGAGATGGCGAAGATGCAATAGATGGGAAGAGGTTTCGGAGAAGGACAGGCAGACAGGCTCTGCCTTCTGGAAGGAAGGTAGTCTGGGGTGAGCTGATTTGTCCCAGATCATATATATATATGATTAATATATATATTAATATAGGTTAATTATATA
>NW_011494876.1:15080252-15096079 GCF_000754665.1 Bison bison bison | reverse complement strand
ATATAGGGTTAATATAGTAATGGAGTTGTGAATAAAAGAAGGCTCCTGGGAGATACCCCTAAATTTGGGGGTAGGGAAAGAGGGTGTCAGGACTGGAGGGACCTAAAAGAACTTGTGGGTTCCAGCTTCAGGGATTCTGATGTTTCCTCTTCAGAGTCCAATTACCTGAAGGGAAAAGGTAACTCTTGGGCCCCTGTACTTTCTCCCCTCTGTGCGTGCCTTCCTGGACTGGCCAACCCTAGCCCTCCAAGGATGGGAGTAGATCCTGGAGCAATGAAAAATCTACACAGGTGTGGTTCAGACATGGCTTTGAGAGCTGGAATGGATGAATAGATGGAATCTGAGAAAGTCAGAGCTGGAAAGTGCCTTATTGCATTTAATCCCCATCTTATAAATGAGTAAATGTAGGCTCATAAGCCAGCCTTTCAACCTAGACTGCCCACCACGTGCAGCCTCCCTGTCTGCTAGCTACCTGCTTTCTAGGACTGAGATTCTGAGTCCAATAGTCAAGGCCTGGCTTGGTCCTGATGAATGAATCAGATCAAATACATACAGTGTGCTCCCAGGCCTGATTTATCCAACCCCGCCAGACCACATCCATGCTATATCTATATCCATACTATTTGATTTTCAAAAGGAATAGCATTGGGTCTATGATGGGGCTTTAATAACAGCCCATAAGTTTGCTTGCCACTGTTACAGTCAAACAAGTAGCTTCCAAAGTTTGATTCTTTGGTATAATTTATACAAAATAAAATCTTAAATGTAAAAGTAAATAATTTTACTTATGGTAATGTATATGTTTCCATGCTACTCTCTCAATCTTCCAATAAAAATGTTTTTAAAAATTAAATTATTTTAAACATGCGTATATACACATGTAACCAGGATCCCAGTCAGGATAAAGAACATTTTCATCACCTCAGAAAGTCTCCAATAACCAACCCCTCATCACAGAATGCTGATCTGATTTCTATCATCACAGATAAATTCTAGACATTCATATCAATGAAGTTATACAGTATGGAAGTAGATAGCTTTTTTGTGTCTGGCTTCTTTTGCTTCATTTGAGATTCATGCATGTTTATGGAGTAGCAGCTCTTTCCTTTTTATTGTTCCTTTTTATTGCTGAAGAATATTCTATTTTACTAAGGTACCACAGTTTGGTGGTTATTTAATTCTGGTTTTTGGCTACTATGAGTAAAGCCGCTATGAATACTCATGTACATGTCTTTGTAGGCACACATTCTTTCATTTCTTTTAGACTGAAATGGCTGCTAAATACCTAGTTAATTCTCTGGACATACATTAAGTGTATGTTTAACTTTTTGAGAAACTACCAGATTTCAAAGTGGTTGTGTCATTTTACATTCACACTAGCAATTTACAAGACTTCCAGTTACTCCACGTCCTCATCAACATTTGGTATTATTGTTCTTTTTTATCTTAACTATTCTGATGGATATGGAGTATTATTTCATTGTAGTTTTAGTTTGAATTTTCCTGATGATTAATGATGTAGAGGACTTTTTCATGTGGTTACTGGCAATTGACATATCTGTTCAAGTCTGTAGCTTATTTTCAAGCTTTGGATTGTTTGTCTTTTTATTATTGAGTTTGGGGAGTTCTTTATATATTCTGGATATACATTCATTGTCAAAGGATATGAGTTAGGGAATGTTTTCTCCTACACCAGGGCTTACCTATTCATGTTCTTATGGTGCTTTTGATGGGAAGGTTTTCATTTTTTTTGAAATTCAACTTATCATTGTTTGCTCTTATGATTAATGTTTTCTCTGACCTGAAATTTTTACTTATCCCAAAGTCACAGAGATATTCTTCAATTTTTTCCCCTCTTCTAGAATCTGTATAATTTTAGTTTTTGCATTTGGGACCATGTGCCATCTGTAATTGATTTCTGAATATGGCGAGAGCTCAGGATTGAGTTTTATATGTTTCCATATGGATATCTAGACAGCAGCATTCTTTTTTTTTTTTTAAACTTTTGGCTGCACTGGGTCTTTGTTGCTGTGCACAGGCTTTCTCTAGCTGCAGTGGGTGGGGCTACTTTTCTTTGCGCCATGTGGATTTATCACTGTGGTGGCTTCTCTTGCTGCAGAGTGCAGGCTCTAGGCACATGGGCTTCAGTAGTTGCAGCTCTCAGGCTCCAGAGCACAGGCTCAGTGGTTGTGGTGCACAGGCTTAGTTGGCCCCACAGCTTGGCATGTAGAATATTCCCGGACCAGGAGTTGAACCAGTGTCCCCTGCACTGGCAGGTGGATTCTCAACCACTGAACCACCAGGGAAGTCCCAACAACAGCATTCTTGAAGAAAAATAAATATTTCTTACCATGGCACTCATCAAAAGCCACTTGCTTGCATATAAATCTGGACTCTATTCTCCTTCATTGATTGTCTATGTATTTGCCAATACCATACTGTCTTGACTTTGCTCAGTCCATCAACATGGCATATCTTCCTATTTATTTAGGTTTTCTTTAATGCTTCTTAGCAATATCTTATCATCTTGAACATCTAGCATTATGTTAATTCCTACCTAGTATTTTTAGTTTTTGGATTCTATCGTAAGTAGAATTAAAAAGTATTTAATTTCCCAATAGTTTATTACTATTTTATGAGTAGTTTATAAAAATACAACTGATTTTTATATATTAACCTGTATTCTGTGACATTGTTAAATTTTCTCATTAGCTCTAGTAGTTTTTCACTTTCACAATAAGGCTATCTGTGAATAACGAGAGCTTTACTTCTTTCTTTCCAATCTTTATGCCTTTATCTTTCTTGCCTGTGCTCTGATTGGGATTTCTAATACAATGTAGAGTAGTGGTGAGGGCAGAGAAGGAGCGAGTGTGGCTGAGGCTTTGTTTCTTGGAAGGCCATTCTATTGACACCATGCTGTGAGTTACACTTAAAAAAAATTCCTCTGGCTGCCTGGGAAGAATTGTAACAGCAAAAGGGGAAGCAGGGAGATTGATAAGGAGGCTGCAGAATTCCAAGTGAGAGAGGCGGGTCGTTTAGGCTGGAATGATGGGAGATCTGGGATGTATTTGGAGTTGCAGTCACAGAATTCACTGTGGGGGAAGGAGAGGGGAACCAAGGATGACGCTGGAGTATTGCCTTGAGCTGCTGGGGGGAATGGGGATGGAAAGGCTATCGACTGAGATGAGGAAATTGGGGCTGAGGGTGCAGCTTTGACCACTTTCTTTTTTATTTTTGTTGTGCTGGGTCTTTACGGCTGCGAGGGCTTTTTTCTAGCTGTGGAGAGTGGGGGTTACTCTCTAGTTGTAGTGGCTTCTCTTGCTGTGGAGCAGAAGCTCTGGGGTGCATAGGCTTCAGTCGCTGTGGTTCCCGGGCGCTACAGGACAGGCTCAGTAGTGGTGGCACATGGGCTTAGTTGCTCCAGCACAGGCTCAGTAGTTGTTGTGCATGGACTTAGGTGCTCCTTGTCTTGTGGAATCTTCCCCACCCAGGGATCAAATGTGAGTCTCCTGCATTGGCTCTAGTCTCTCAGTCATGTCCAACTCTTTGCATTCCCGTGAACTGTAGCCCACCAGGCTGGAATTCTCCAGGCAAGAATACTGGAGCAGGTTGCCATTTCCTATTCCAAGGGATCTCCCCAACCCAGGGATTGAACCTGGGTCTCCAGGACTGCGGTCAAGGAAGCCCCTTGACCACTTTCATTTCCAAATACTGTTAGACTTTCAAGGTCTCAGGAGGGCAGCTGGAACGATGGAACTTGAGGCACAGCTTTTGGGTAACATCATGATTTAGATGGACTCTAAAGCCACAAGACCAGACAAGAGAGGAGAGAACACAGAGAAGGATGAAAAGGAGACTTCATCCTGGAGTAGAGGGTAGGAAGACCTGAAGGAGCCAGGAAAGTAGATTGAGAGGGGACAGTGAGGTAGGATGAAAACCAGAAGAGTATAGTTATTTGGAAGTGTTCCCAGAAACGGACGGTCACTGTGTTGGATGCTGTTAAGCAAGAAAAATAGGAGGTTAGAGAAACACAAGATGTTCTGTTGCAGGCATCTTGGTGACCTCAACACAAGCATTGATATGGAGTAAGGGAGCTGAAAGCCCAGCTGGGGAGGTGGGAAATGTAGACATGGAAGCAGTGGCAGTGAGCACAGAGAAGGGAGTGGCAGCCTTTCTCCAAAGCACCTGGTGAGGAGCCTTGAGGGCTCTAGGCATTTTCTGAGAGACCAAAGCTCTCACTGGCCACATGAAAAGAGAAAAGTGAGCCCTGTGCTTTGGAAGTTACAGCCTGCGCCAGCTGATGTGGATGAGTAGATGAGACAGGCTGGGGAGAGAGGAAAGGATGAAATAGGCACAGGATCCATGCCCAGCACTGTCCCTGGCTTGATATCAGTCCAGCTTTAAGAAGTCCTCTATGCTCATCACCACGAGGCATGGGCTCCAAGGAAGGGGGGGAGGGTGGACTCATAGGGCAGCTCCATGTCCTTTTGTATGTTATTTTCCTGAGAAAGCTGCACTGGTTTATACAGGTTAGTTTGTCCTAAGAGTACCACATATGCATTGGGAAATTGCAGAAAAGAGGGAAAGGTTAACTTCTTGGTGTATTTGACTCTGGTTTGTTTCTGCATGCAATTGTTCTTACATAATTATAGCCATGCTGTGAGCAGAGTTTTGGGCTTGATTATTTTTCACTGAATGTTACATAATAGACATTCTCCATGTTGTTATATAGCTTTCGTTGTTGTTATCAGTTGCATAAAATTGTATGTGGGAATGCCCCGTGTTCAGTTAACTCATCCCCTACCAGTGGTCATTGGGGTTACTTCCAGTATTTAGAGACAGTCCTGCATTGGCTATCTATGTGTGTGGAGTTTTCCCTGGATCCATTTTTACAGAACTAACTTTTTTGGGGTTTGTGATACCCACTTGCCATATTGCTGGTGGGGAGTCAGCTACACCCACCCTGCTGAGAAAACACTACATGAGGCAGCCTACTCTCATATTCCTAACTGCCTGCACACTGTCATTTAAGATGTTTCTTTTTATTTGATGGGCCCAAGATGGGGTCTCATTCCAGCTCCAAGCTGTCTTTTGGGGAACCTCCCTGGTGGTCCAGTGGTTCCGATTTCACCTTTCTGCAGGGGTGCAGGTTCAATCCCTGGTTGGGGAACTAAGATCCCACATGCCTCGCGGCCAGAAAACAAAAAAAAACAGAAGCAATGTTGTAACTAATTCAATAAAGACTGTAAAAATGGCCCACATAAAAAAAATCTTTAAAAAAAGCTGTCTTTCTTGAAGGTTATAGAAGATACTCATTTTCCTATATGTTCACTTACTGGTTCTTTTTGTCCTCATGGGAGGAAGCAGGTCTTATCAAGGGACCCACACCTGTACTTTTCCGAGTGGGCTCTCTGATTCCACCCTCCATGCCCTTCCACTGCCCTAACCAATTTTTACGGTCACATCTTTCCTCCTCAGGGTCTCATGTAGTTCCTGATGCCCAGTTTTCAGTGTCCCTCCCCAGGCCAGACCCACATCCCCACATCAGGGAACTGTGGAATAGTTACAGCAGTGTCTCAGCCTGCTGCACAGACTCTCCTCTGAGCCATCATCAACTCTGCCCTGGCTGCTTGCCCTGGACCTGGCAGAGTGTTTGGGAAACATGCCTTGACCAACTGACCAATCTAGTCTCTATTGACTGCTAGGAACTCTGTCATCTGCTTCCACTCACCTGCTGCCTGCCCCAAGGAGCTCTTGGGCTCCAGTCACCCTGGCCTTATTACTGCTTTCTGCCTGTCTTTGCTTCTCTGTTGCTCTGTGCCTGGGTTTGTGAAACCTCCGTCAAGAGTGCCCCTCTTTACGCCTGAGCCGTATTCAGTCACTTTTGTCATCTGTGATCTTGCCTCCTCATCTGAGCCTTACCTGGATTTTTCTGGTCTACCAGGCCTCCTGTTTCGGAATGTCTATAGCGTATATAGTTTATAGGGGCTCTTTGAGAGGGTCTTCAGTAAGTCATCCCCTGTCCTCTATTCAGCTTTGGAAGAACTTGTGAAATAAAAACCCAGTTGGAGGCCAAAGCATCACCTTCTTCACTGATGAAGGCTGAGGGGGAAGAAGAAGCTTAGTGTGAGGACACAGGGGCTGGTGAACTAAGCCCAGAACTAGGCTCACCTCTTCCCGGTCCCCTAGTCTCACTTTCCCTGGGTGAGTGAGGACTGGGGTACCACAACCCATGGGGACCTGCATGTGGAAGGGAACATCGAAGAAAGTGAGAAATCCACCCTCCCCCACAGTCCACCCCCCTAATTGTGTCTTGAATTATTTTCTAGTCAATTTCAGGTGGCTCAGATGCTAAAGCGTCTGCCTACAATGTGGGAGACCCAGGTTCAATCCCTGGGTTGGGAAGATCTTCTGGAGAAGGAAATGGCAACCCACTCCAGTATTCTTGCCTGGTGAACCCCACGGACAGAGGAGCCTGGTAGGCTACAGTCCATGGGGTTGGAAAGAGTTGGACACAACTGAGCGACTTCACTTTCTTTCTTTGTTTCTTTACTTCCACTGTGAGCTCTAAAGCTCAGGTATGCATAACTTCTCCTCATAGTGTCTTCAAGTGGATGAAGAGGACTTGCTTTAGCAAGCCCCTCCTTCTTCCTGTACACATGCCCCAGCTAAGTTAGAAATTCTGTTCTGAGGGCTTCATTTCTCTATCAATGCTGGCCTTGGTCGATGAAGACCCTATAGGAGTGAGTAGGGATGTAACCACTGTCATTAACTCAGGCCTCCTGAAGGCAGGCTTCCATGGGGGTGCAGGGCATGGGAGTGCAATTAGTCTTGGTGTCCTTGTAGTAGGAATCAGGAGACAGCCAAACAAGCAGTTGGGATGGTACAGACATGCTCCGTTTAACTCACGATTGTGCTGAGAACCTCCTTTGGGCCTTTCCTGGACCGAATGATGAATGACTGGGTCGTCCAAGGTCTGGAGGATTAATTATTTTTGGCTGGGCAGGGGATTCCGTGGACAGAGCCAGGTTACAGACCGTTGTTCCATTGGCTGCTGCTGCTTTCCAGAGGAATCTGAGCCCTCACACAATTTGGAGCCCACCTGGTAATGCTTGGATTCCAGAGCTGTGGGTGCACACACATCATTGCACCATGTAGCGTTAGAAAAAGATTTCTCTAAAAATAACTACCGAGGAATATTTAATTTGATAGCAAGACTGTGACTAATGCATGAAACAGAGAGAGTCTGTGTGACAAGACACAGTACAATAATGGGGAGAAATTCATGTTTGACCTTTCCACCAGTGCAAAATGAAACAGACCTGAGCCTTGGCAGCTGGGGCTCTAGGGGAAGTGGCTGTGAGCAAGGGGTATGATGGTCATGGAGGAAACTGATGGGATATGCAGTTTTCAGTAGTGTTGCATTATGGAAATAGCTCAAGGAAATCAATACCTTTTGGTGTTAAATAGCAGGAAGGGACTGGGGCTGAGCTAAGTGCTGGCTGGTGAGAGGTGGATCCAGGAGGCCAGCCCAGCTGGATGGGGTGACAGAACCAGTTCTTACAGGCTGGCTCGGAGGAGAAGTAGGTTCCCCAAACAGAAGGAGACCCAGTGTTTCTGGGAAGCAATCTGAGCTGATGGGATAGGAGCAAGGTTACAATGTTGAGTGAACAATTACCTTCTGGTAGGCTGGATGCAGGTTCGATTCCTGGGTCGAGAAGATACCTGGAGGAGGAAATGGCAACCCACCCCCAGTATTCACGTCCGGGAAATCCCACAGATGGAGGAGCCTGGTGGGCTACAGTCCATGGGGTCTCAAAGACTCGGGCACGACTAAGTGACTAAATAGCAGGAGCAGGCTCTGTGTTGAAAGCCTCCTAGGCATTCTCCTCAGAAGAATGCCTGATATAGAAGCTGTTATTGTTTCCACTTGACAGAGAAGGAAACTGGGGTCACCCAGCTGGGAAGTGTCTGGAGCTGGGTGTGAAGCCAGAGCCTTCAAACTCTTATTTGCTGTTGCTTGGTCAATGACAACTTGAGAAAGCTCAAGGGCTGGCAGCAGCCTCAAGTGACAGGTTGGGGTCGGGGTTGGGGGAGGCTGAGTATGGGTGATGGTTTTGGCACGAGCCACCTGGTGACAAGTTCTTGTGAAAAATTGCCATGGCTCTTGGCATGGCAGGTTTCCGGGTCGGAGTCACTTCCACGATTGTTCCATAATTCATGACTGCATATTATAAATTCTGATCCATCACCTTCAGTGCTAATTGGAGAACAAAATAATCTACATTTCTTAGAGTTGTTTTTCCTCAGTGGTAAGAGGGTGAGTACTGTTGCTGCTTCTTCGATCAGGGTCTTACACGTTCTGAGTACTCACTTAAGGTTTGTTCTCAGGAAAGAGTCCTTCTTTTTTTTTTTAAGTTAATTTATTTGTTTGACTACATTAGGTCTTAGTTAGGGAATGTGGAATATTTTCGTTGCGGCATTCAAACTCTTAGTTGCAGAATGTGGGATCTAGCTCCCTGACCGGGCATCTAACCCAAGCCCCCTGCATTGGGAACTCAAAGTCTTAGACAATGGACTACCAGAGAAGTTCCACAGAGAGTTCTTTAGAGGTTTTTGTTGTCTTGGTGTTGTTTTTTTTTTGCATCCTCTTCTAAATGTTGGGCTTCCTAGGTGGTACAGTTGGTAAAGAGTTTACCTGCCAATGCAGGAGATGCTGCTTCAGTCCCTGGGCTGGGAAGATTTCCTAGAGAAGAGAGTGGCAACCCACTCCAGTATTCTTACCTGGGAAGTCCCATGGATAGAGGAGCCTGCCAGGCTACAGTCCATGGGGTCTCAAAAGAGTCAGACACGACTGAGTGAGGACTCATTATGTTCTTCAAGAAAGAGATTAGCAGTGGTTCCTGATCAGATTCAGGGCCAGTTGCTTCTTGGCATGTTTGGTGATATTCTTGCCCTAACCCCTTGGCATGGGCAGATCTGGGGGATAAACCAAGAGTTGAGGTCACAGTTAACCAGTGGGCCCAGGACCCCTCCTAGACTCTGGGATGTGCTTTGTAGGAGGTAAGTTACTCTTCCTCTCTGAGCCTCAGGGATGAGGGCTAAGTCTCCACTCAGGTGTGAGAGAATCAAGGAACGGTTGACTCAAAGAGGGGAGGGCAGCCTGGAGTGGCCCTGGCTGGAGAGTGGTTCTGACCCATAGCCTGGCAATGGTTGGTGTCCCAGTGTCACGAGACCCGGTCAGGTCCCAAGACCTGGCCCTGCCTCCCACTCCAGCCACATCTCTCCCCACTCTCCATTTACTTGCTTGCTCACTCATCGCATCCTGGTCACACTGGCCTTTCCATTCTTCAGAGACGCTGAACTCCTTACCTGACCTGCCTCCCCAAATGCTGCTCCCTTTGCCTGGGGCACATTCTCCCCTTCTTTACTTGGCTGGTTTGTCTGCATTGTCAGGTTCCAGCTTTTTTTTTTTTTTTACTTTTGGCTGCGCTGAGTCTTTGTTGTTTCCGCTCTAGTTGCGGTGCACGGCCTTCCCATTGCGGTGGCTTCTCTTGTTAGGTCCCAGTTTAAACATCATTTCCTCCAGGAAGTCTTCCCAGACTTGTCAAACTAGGTCGGTTCCCTTGGTGAATGCTCCCTTTGTAAGTGTACTCTTGTCCTAGTACTTCTGTCTCTAATTAGAGATTTGCTTGTGTGATAATTGGTTCAGGGTTTCTTCCCCCCAACTGAATGGTTAAACTCTGTGACGGGAAAGACTGAACAGCTGCCCTGGACCTGGTCCACAATAGGTGCTCAATAAATATTTGGTAGATGAATGATTAAAATTTTCCATAAACTTCGAGGTAAAAAGTATGAGGAGCTGGTGAAAATGAAGCCTTCCCTTTCTCGCTCCAGCCCCACAGCAGTTCAGAGATGGGGTAGGTGGTGCTACACCAAACAAACAGCCTGCGTTTCGCACTTAAGCAGAATGGTAAAGGCTTTGCAATTGGTTGCTTTTTATGTGTGGAGAAATTACCTCTGTCCTGATTTGCAATATCTGTGCTATTTTGGGCTGTTTTTCTCTTTTGGGCCTATTTGTATTGGAGCAATAATTTCACCCTTTGGCTACGCAGAGGCCCAATTAATATTACAAATATGGTCCCATAAAATTCACTTCTTGACAATAGAACGTTTTGTTGCTAATTACTCTCCAAGGTTTTTAATTTCGATTCCTCCTTGATGACTTAGTGCAGAAATTCAAGGGCACAGTTATTTCCCCCAAAGGGAAAGGTGAGCTAAGTGATGCCGAGCCTCTACCACCTTGTTCCTCCTTCCAAGGGGTATCTTGTTTTTGATTCTATCTCTTTTTATTTTGCTAGCCAGAAGCAAACAGGAAACAAACAAAAACCATACTGGAACAAAGATTTACATTTCTTGGGGGAGGGGGAAAGCACTTATTCACTAATGCATTCATTCAAGCAATATTTACAGAGTACATACTATGTGTCAGGTCCTGTTAAGCACTAAGGAAGCAGAAAAAGAAAAAGCCATTGTCTCTAGGTAGCTCATAGTCTTTATTTATTTATGGTTGCATTGTTGCAAGGGGTTTCTCTAGTTATGGCGCACAGGCTTCTCATTGGGGTCTCTTCTCTTGTTGTGGAGCCCAGGCTCTATGGTGGGTGGGCTTCAGTAGTTGTGGCTCCCAGGCTCTAAAGCACAGGCTCAGTAGTTGTGGCGCATGGGCTTAGTTGCTCTGCAGCATGTGGGATCTTCCCAGACCAGGGATTGAACCCGTGTCCCCTGCATTGCAAGGCAGATCCTAAACCACTAGACCACCAGGGAAGTCCAGCTCAAAGTCCTGAATGGTCAGGATTAAGGTGCTGAAGTTGTGACACATCCCAAGGTGCTTCCCCTGGTGAGGCTTGATAGCTACAGCCCATCCAGGAGTGTCACATCAATTTCTGGTGGTTAAAATCAGGGAGGCTTTGGTCACTTCTCATTTGAAAGACCCTGGCTAACTGCAAGTAATCTGCATTTTAACGATATTTTGAATGGGTTGGTAAAATAGGAACAGATGGTTAAAGTTTGTCATTTTAGGGAAAAATAATGAAATATTGCACTGCTTAATCTGTCTCTTTTTCACACTCTTCCCTGTCCCCTCCCCACTGCAAAGATATTCAGATGCAACAAAATTTAAAGGAAAATACTAATAATATCTTTGTCACTTAGGTCTCTTCACCTGAAAGGACCCTAACTTTGTCAGCCATCTCTGTGTTAACCTACTCTGTTAGCCTTTTATTCTAGTGTTACCTCCCGAGAGAAGGTTTCCTAAAAGATGTTGCTTTGAAGGAGCATAAGGGTTGGTGGTGAAGTGAGACTAGCTTACCATGAAGGAAACCCGCTCTGTAGATGCTTTATTAACCAGAGCAGACCCATTCCTAGTTGAGCCCAGCAGGGGAGAGAGAAGTTGGATAACATGTATTCTGAGCCTCTTAGCCACCTGTCCCCGGGGTGCAGATGGCCATAAGCTGTAGCTGCAGCACCTCTTGACGAAGAGAAGGCAAACTGTCACCACTCTCACCTGCACTTCGCTTGGGCTTGCCTCTCTACCTGCTGCATTTCTCTGAAGCTTTCCCATCATTCTGCTTGGACAGAGCACCAGATGAGCTCAGCTGCTGGGTGAGGGAAGTGAGTGCTTCTGGCACCATGGCCAAAATCTCTCTGGAGAATGAGCATCATGTACCACTTGCCTTACTGCTTGCCGACTTCAGTTGCAAAAGCCTCCAGGATGCTCCTGGATAAACATCATTTTTGTGGCCACACATTGTTTTATGAGCTGAGTCATCAGACTGGCTGACTCCTTAAATACTGCTGTCTGATTCTCCAGGCAGCAGAAAATGAGGAGAGGAGATATGAAGTGTAGCTCCTTGAGTTTATAGAGGGCCAGTCTCATTCAGCAAAGATAATGAGGGGGGATCATCGTTACAGAATTCGCTTCTGTTAAACAGTGGTTGATTAACTTGAGTTCCACTTAAGACAAAAAGATGATACTGTCCACATTTATGTTACTACAAAATCTGTTTGGTTATGGGCTATTTTTAAATTTTTAAAAATCTTTTTATTTTGTGTTAGAATATAGCCGATTAACAAACAAGGTTGTGATAGTTTCAGATGAACAGCGAAGGGATTCAGCCATACATATACATGTATCCATTGTCCCCCAAACTCTCCTCCCATTCAGGCTGCCACTTAACGTTGAGCAGAGTTCCAAGTGATGTACAGTAGGAACTTGTTGGTTATCCATTTAAATATAACCTTGTGTACATGTCCATCCCAAACTCCCTAGCTATCCCTTCCCCCCATCCTTCCCTCCAGCAACAGTAAGTTCATTCTCTAAGTCTGTGAGTCTCTTTCTGTTTTGCAAGTAAGTTCATTTGTCTCATTTCTTTTTAGACTCCACATATAAGGGATGTCATATGGTATTTCTCCTTCTCTGTCTGACTTACTTCAGTCTGTATGACAATCTTTAGGTCCATCCATGTGGCTGCACATGGAATTATTTCATTCTTTTTAATGGCTGAGTAATGCTCCATTGTATATATGTACCACACCCTCTTTATCCATTGGTTTTAGGCTATTTTTAATAGTCACCAGTCTTAAAGAATATCCTGTTGAAAACTTGATTCCCTCTTCACTCATTTATTACAATGTGATTTATTATGAGGTAATCAGTTCGATCCCAAAGTAATAGTGATGTGTTAAGTCAAACTGTTTGAAAATTCTCCATTTCTCTCTATTTCTTAGATAAATTGCTCTGCCATGTTTATCTTCTAAATAGATACTCAGTAACATGTCTTGATGAATTTTTAATTAAAGCCAGTGTGCCTGTATCAGAGAAATTTACCCTAATTAACTCAAGTTTCTGAATTTGGAGATTTGTAACTCCCTGAAGTAAATTTCTCAGTTCTCTTTCCCTATCTACTTCATTACATTCCTTGAAAACATACAAAAGCATCCATCCAAGACTATATACCGAATTCCTGTTAGGTGGCAGGCACCATGTTAGTCTCTGTGTGGGGTAAAAATAAGTGAAGAGCAATCTTTACCACTGAAGGACACAAATGTTTGTCAATGTGTAAGGTGGACATATTTGATCTCTTGGAGGAGGGTGGGATGGGTAACGGCTACAGGAAAATTCCTTATGGAAGAGCAAAATCCCTTTTAGCCAGAGGCAGCTGGGGAAGTTTTCCTGGGGAAAGCAGTCCTTGGAGGGTGAGGAGGATCCATGAGTTTCAAGAGAGGAAAATACATAGGCTGAGGGATACTGTATACAAAGGTCCAATAAGAGCCAGGAAATAGTATATGGTTGTGTCTGGAGTTGGGATAGCCCCGCGAAGAGTTGGCCATGACTGAGCGACTTCACGTTCACTTTTCACTTTCATGCATTGGAGAAGGAAATGGCAACCCACTCCAGTGTTCTTGCCTAGAGAATCCCAGGGACAGGGGAGCCTGGTGGGCTGCCGTCTATGGAGTCGCACAGAATCGGACATGACTGAAGCGACTTAGCAGCAGCAGCAGCAGGGACTCATATGAGAGCAGTTTCCTGGAGGTGACAGTGTCAGAAACCAGAACATAGGGGACTGAGAGTCAAATACATTGTGCTGAAATAAAGGGGTTCGGGATGGATAATTCTTCTCTGAAGTCAGGGCGAGAGAAAAGGACGCAAGAGGGAATAGGGGATGAGAGTACCAACAGGTGTTCCTGGGACCACAGAAAGAGCCTGTGGAGCACAAAGGGTGAAGATGGGGGACAGGGAGCAGCAATGGTGCAGTGGTTTCCTGGTGGTCAGAACATATGGAAGAGTGTGTGGAAAGCAAGAGAGGGTGGGGCACTGAGGGGCCTGATTTTCAGAGGCAAGCTGGAAGTCGGTTCATATGCCAGAAGGGGTATGTTTGTGCAGGGTAAGAGTGGATTGAGAGCCTCCGTAGGTGAGTGGGCTGAGAACCTGAGGAGAGGCTCAGAGCAGATGCTGTAGGTATAGGAGGGCAGGTGCATTGTCCTGCTAAATGCTGATTTTCCACAACCTGTGCTTTGCCCTTTTGCTTCAACTCAAGACAATGTGCTAAATTTAGTGCAAACAGCAAGACTGTAGGAGTCTGGGACTTATCAGATGCCCTCCCTCTCACCTTGGCTCCCTCTCTTCTCTGCCAATTGGGATTAAAGCCCTCCCACCCCTGAGCTGAACTGTGGAGACATGGATTGGAATTGTCTTTATATGGGGAAGTCATCATCTAGGATGGATTGAGACAGGGAGTAAGTGAACTTTGGGAAAACTAGTTCTTAGGCTCCGAGATTATCATCACATATATCAGTCAATGGGAGTAGAACTACGGGATGAAATAAGAGCTCTTAAAAGGTTGTTCAGAGGGTCTGTGTAGCTTGGCACCTCTTGTTGGATAGCTCCCTGGAGAGAGCTTTGTGGGAATGGGGCTTCATTCTGTGGCAAACATCCAACGGTGGCCACTGGGCAGGGGTCTAGCTCTCTGGAAGAGAAAGCAACATAAGTGAGGATATGTCTTTTAGTATGTTCTCGGGTCAAAATGTATCAAGCTATTAAGAAACTCAGTCATTTACAGAACATTTTTCAGGGGGCAGGAGTGGGCAGCCTTCATTGGTGGGAGGTGGGGTGTATAGGTGAGCAGATGGGAGTCTGTGGCAAGATCCAGGTGAGCACAATCAGGCCTGGGAGGAGTTATGAATCATAAAGAATATGGTGAATGAAGAATCAACAAGATCTGTTGATAACCAAGATATTCTTGTATTAGCCTCACTTCCTATTCAACAAGTGTGTGTCAGGTGCTGGGCTGCATCATGATGAACCAGAAAAGTAACTGTAGCCTGGAGTTTGCCTTTTGGGAGCTGACAGTCTTCCAGGAAAAGTAAGACACAAAGGCACACAGCTTGAATCCCAGACAAAAGAAGGATCCAGTCTGCTAGCTGCAGGATCAGGGAAGGTTTTTCTGGAGGTGATGCCTTGGACTGGCTTTTGAAGAGTCGGAGTGCTCAGGAATGACAGTGGGGGGTGACACCAGGGTTTTGACTTGGTGGTGCTGGTGACAGAAATGTACGGATCTGCTGTCATTAGGGCTAAGAACACTGTGCGATCCAGATGCAGATGGAAAGGAGAAGTCCTGCAGTTGCCAAGACCTTCCTGGTCTTTGATGAGCCACTGATCTAGGGTCACGAAGTGATATCTGCAGACCTAAGAGTGAATGGATTCTTAGGGAGGAGAGAAAGGAGGAAAGTGTCAGAACCAAACCAGAAACTCAGGATGGCCTGTAAGACAGAGACCTAGGAGCAGCAGAGCGGTGCCCAGTGCAGGAACAACCACCCCCTTATCCCCCACCCCCACGCCCCCAACGAACAAGTGCTTCCTTACTAGGAAGGGTGCAGTGATTGTTCTGACCCCAAACATCTACCACACAGGCCAACTCAGGGTGACAAGAACCAAGGAGGAGTCCCAGAGTCCAAAGAGCGAGGGCCATGAGTGTGCCCGACTTCGTTCACCCACGGCGACCCCGCCCTGCGGGACCAGGGATCTTTTAGGGATGGGGTCGTGACGGGGCTGTGGATGGCAGCTGAATGGGTCTTAAAGTGGTATTATTCCCTCTTCCTTGCTCTCTCCTCTCCACTTGAGATCTCTGGGTGTAGGAGGAATTGGACCTCGAAGCCCGTGGGGGCCCGAGGGCATCCCACCTGTCCAGCCCCGCCTCCTTCGGAGCTTGGGGCCACCCAGGGCTTTAGGCCTGCCTGAGAGCCAGTCCTGACCCCGCCGGGCCGTCCAA
>NW_011494876.1:15071177-15079468 GCF_000754665.1 Bison bison bison | reverse complement strand
CGGCCCCCCCGGGGCTTCTGGTGCGGGGCACGGGGCAGTTTTACCCAAGAAGCCAGTTTCTGAGAATCTGTTTTCTCTGCTCTCGAACCTCAGTTTTAATGAGTTTCTGATCCTGAGTTGATGAGCCGGATGACTGTTTATTTTTGGACTCAACCTTAAGGGAAAAAAAAAGGGATAAAATACGTTGACATCATTTTCTCTATTCAGAATTTTGCAGACATTTGACTGGAAATGTTTGATCCGTTTTACTTTGTTTTGCCTTCAATATTAGAAAGAGTAATTACGTTACAATAGGAAGTGTTCTTGCACATGCCCCAGTGTTTAGTGTATATTATAGTCATGGTTTTGTTAGGAAACAGATGAATCTGTTTTTAGATGAGACCGTTATTCCTCTTAAAATCTCCTTTAAAAAAATCTGTTACAAGTGTTAAACTCCAGAAGCTAAATAATTCTTACAGTGTTGAATTATTTTGAAAAGAATATTCAATAATTTAAGGGCTTGAACATTAGTTTTACAGTGTGTTTTGTGGTGATTATGCAAGAGAGTTCAGCCACATTGCATTATTGTAAGTCACCTGTCATCTTATTCAGTTAGATAGAAAAATGAGTGTACACGTTTTTCCCCCTGAAGTTTTAATGAAAAATTTTAGATGGTGAAATCTGTCTGAAGGTAGACTTTTGTTTCCCATATTTTCTGCAGCTCAATGAAGGTTTAGTTCACAGTTCACTACAAAGTAACTTTTAAACTGTCAGTTGTAACAAACGTCTAGGAATCCCATCAGGCAAATTATGTAGAAATTGAATTATTTAAATTTAAGGACCTGCAGAGAGATCTGTGCTGGTAGAAAATCTTGTTTTGAAAGGCAACTTTCTGAAGTTTTTAATCTGTTATGCTCTAAGGGCACAATGGGACTTCCCTGGTGGCTCAGTGGTAAAGAATCTACCTGCCAGTGTGGGAGACATGGGTTTAACCCCTGGGTCAGGAAGATTCCCTGGAGAAGGAAATGGCAACTGACACCGCTATTCTTGCTTGGGAAATCCCACTGACAGAGGAGCCTGGTGGGTTACAGTTCATGGGGTCGCAAGAGTCAGACCCAACTTAGCGACTAAATGACAAGTGCATGTTGATACAGGCTAGGATGGAAGTGTTGAAAGGAGCCCTAGTGCTAGAGTCTGTTGAGATGGGATTGGGAAATGATGTGAAAGCTAGGATTCACCTCTGGGAACGTTTTATCCTTTCTCTTGGAGCATTCCCTAAATACTAAATATATTCTGTGACATGAAGAGTTGGTGGTGTATCTTTCCCATAATTTGCTCTCAGACCTGCTTAATTAGAAAAACAAGTAATTGATGTGAAAGTGATCAACTGTCCACTGGCAGCTAAGTAATAATTTCTTTCCTTCTGGGTAGGAACCTCTGAGTAGCAGAGTTGGCAGATTTCTGAGTCCTGGATTCTCTTTACTGGTGTTGTGGGCAAGTTATTTAACATCATTTTCTTTCTTTTTTTTTTTTAAACATCATTTTCTTAATGTGTAAGTTGGGGATAATATTTACCTACAGGATTGTGAAAACCAAATGAGAGCCTACCAAGTGCTTAATAAATGTTAATTTCTTCTTTTCCCCTTAGTACAGTACTTAGAGTAATAACTGTACTAGGCATATCCTCAGGTGTGTGGGTTCTGAGATGGAGACAGTGCAAGGTCATCAAGATAGGCGTATGTGAATCTCAAAGCACTATGATTTGGTGTGTGATTTACTCAGGAAGATGGGAGGAAATTTCTGCATTTCTGGGGCTGTGGGTTTAGCTTTAGAAAAATTTTTCCCTGTGGAGGGGCACAGGATAGGACTTAAATGCTTCTTAAATGAGAGAGAGAGTTATTCTGAAGACATTAGCAATTGTAATTTCATGTAGTTTATTTGTCCTTTCTGCCAAAGAAACTCCCTTCCTATTTCTCTCATAGCTTTCTTCTACTATCTCTTCCTCAGCTGTGGTCTGAAAGTTCCTGTGTGAATTGTTCAAAACCCAGAATACATTTTTTTTCATAGGCATATTAGGGTTACACTTCTTTGCCGTTTCATAAAAGCTAGTTCAGTCTATAAAGTAGCCTAAACATTATACTTATAGTGAGAAAAACAGTCAATTAAAAATGGAGTGTTAGCTGCATTGTTTAATTGCTAGCCTGAAAATCTGTTATCATTAATTCCTATGAGAAAATGTTTTGCATTTCAACTTTGATTTTTACGAGCAGATTGGTGCACACATTTCTATCTCTGCTTGCTAATCCACAATTCTTATAGCAAGGAGGGAGAACTTAGACATTCTTCCCACCAATCTGGATAAGTTGCTTAGATGTTGGTGAGGAAAGGAGTCCTCTGTTGCAGCAGGGCCGAGGAGTCTCTCCCACTGCAGCTGTTCATCTGTATTTGACCTCGATAAGATTTTTGAGATTCTGTAGCAATACCTTAATGCCTTTAAAATCTTTTATGATATACAAATTCTGTACAGGTTGTGACATTTTCAAATTATTTGATTTATTCACTAGGGACTAAGTGATGTCTGAATTTCTCTTTTCCATTGTAATGTTCTGTGATTGAGTTTAGAGGGAGGGGCGGACACTACTCTTTTTTTTTTTTCCCCCATGAGAGTTAAAGATGTTTATCAGTTTTCACAATAAATAGCCAGACAAAAACGATCATTACAGTTACAAATAATTACATGCAGTTTGGGGGGTTAAGTAGAGTCATGTGGCAAGTGGAAGTGCGTCCATGCATATGTTTTCATCTGCCCAGTCTATGTCTTTTGGTTGGTGCATTTAAGTTTGGTGCATTTACAGTTAAGGTAATTATCCATATGTATGATCCTATTACCGTTTTCTTAATTGTTTTGAGTTTATTTTGTGTAGGTCTTTTCCTTCTCTTGTGTTTCCTACCGAGAGAAGTTTCTTTATCATTTATTGTGAAGGTGATTTGGTGGTGTTGAATTCTCATAACTCTTGCTCGTCTGGGAAGCTTTTGGTTTCTCCGTCAAATCTGAATGAGAGTCTTGCTGGGTAGAGTATTCTTGGCTGTAGTTTCTTCCCTTTCATCACTTTAAGTATATTGTGCCATTCCCTTCTGGCTTGCAGAAGAAACTATCCTTTTTTGAAGATCAGTGATGGGCTGGTCAGTGCTGGGGGTGGCAGTCCTAAGGTTGTTTTCATTATACAGATGATGAAACTGGATCTCAGAGATTGTTAGTCCTTTTTGTCCTTCAGCAGTTGAATATTCCTGTTAATTTTCTTCTGGTCAGTGGGTAATGTTTTGTCATATACTTGACCTTTTACTGCCATTCTCTAGTATTACAAGGAGCTGTTCTTTACTGAACCCTTGTAACCTGTGTTCTGACTCCTTAGGTCTCTCTCTCCCTTTTAGGGATTCTCTGCTTTCCAGTTCTGTTGCCATAAATAACTTGGAAAGCCTTGCATCTTTCCATTCTTAATTTTACCTTTTCAGGAAGCTTTGTATTCTAAAGTGCATTAGGTGAGAAAAAAATCCAACCATTTTTGTGAAACACCTGTCTTTTCCCATGTTGATTGCACCCAAACTACCAAGTATAGAAACCAGAGAGCAAGCAAATACTTTTCTCACCCTTTAACAGCAGCAGCAGCAGTAAACACCACCAATAGATGAAATAAGAGTTTGTAATTAAACTCCTAAAATAGAATAGCAGGTTTGAGTATATGTGATTTAGTTTGGCCACTAAGTGGAAGCTGCATCATAAGTCGTCTTTTTTATTCTACTGCATGAGGTAAATTTTGTAATGATTTAAGAGTGATTACTGCTTATTCTTTTTTAATCCCCACTTAGCAGTCTATGAAAAAAAATTTCCTCATTACTGACCAGAATACCACTATTTTAGTTTTGTGATGTCATAATTATTTCTTTTCTTATTTAAAAACAATGCATATTTTCTGCCTGATTTTTACCTGATTTCCTTCTGGTTTGATTTTCCCCAGATAGAAGAAAAAAATAAACTTAAAGCCCTGAATCTTAAAAAGAAATTTAACTTCTAATAAGCCTGTGGTGTAGAGGCATGTGAAGGTAGGAAGGGACTGGGTCTATGAAACCAGATCTGAAAGAACCAGTGTTCCCAGAATCTCACTAAGTCTGCTGGTAAATGGACGCAACCCTGAAACAGTGGGCGGACATGGGCTCTTCGGTTACTTGCCTTGTCAGGGAATCCTGTCCTTTGAAGCCTCAGAAAGGGCCCCGTACCTCTCAGAGGTAAAGCATCCATCAGAAGTAGAGAAGATGTCACATACCCAGGACTTAATTTTGTTCTGGAAAGTGGGGATGTGCTTGATGTTTTATGGTCAGGAGTTTAGTGTTTATAGGGAAACTTCCATGTCATGATCCTGCTTGAGCCTGACACCATAATATCACCTGTCCCCACTTTTTTTTAAACAGATGAGAAAGAAACCTCAGCAGAAAGAAATTAAGTGACTGACTAAAGATACTTAAGCCAATGAAGTGCAGATTTGAGATTTGAACCTAGGACTTTGGGATTCTGATCCATAGCTGCTTTTGTTATACCATGTTATCTCTGAAAAGAATTTGTCAGCAGTGTGTGTCTCTGGCTCAGAAAATAAAGGCTTCCAAACTTAAATTGGATAGTTATATTTAAGAACATTTATTTCTATACTAGGCATTTTTATAAGACTGCATAGTATTTATTGTTCTGCTTCTGGGTATAATGATTTGCATTGCTGATGGGAACAGATTCAAGGCTTGACAATTCAGAAGGCAGGTTTTTAACAGCCCTGAGGAGTATGTTGGGTACTATTACCCTCCTTTTTAAAAAACTTTTTATTTTATATTGGAGCACAGTTAATTAGCAATGTTGTGTTAGTTTCAGGTGTACAACAAAGTGATTCAGTTGTACATACTTTTTCAAATTCTTTCCCCCATTAGATTGTTACAGAATATTGAGTACAGTTCCCTATGCTCTAAGTAGGTCCTTGTTGGGTTATCCATTTTAAGAATAGCAGTATGTTTAAAAATACATGTCAATCTCAAACTTCCCGACTATCCCTCTGCATCACCTCCCCCTGCTAACCATAAGTTCCTTCTCTAAGTCTGTGAGTCTGTTTCTGTTTTGTAAATAAGTTCATTTGTATTATTTTTTAAGACTCTCCATATAAATGATATCATATGATATTTTTCTTTCTCTGTCTGACTTCACCCAGTATGACAATCTCTAGGTGCATCCATATTGCTGCAGATGGAATGATTTTATTCTTTTTAATGGCCGAGTAATATTCCATGGTATGTGTGTATCACATCCTTTTATCCATTCTTCTGTCAGTGAACATTTAAGTTGTTTCCATATCTTGGCTGTTGTAAACAGTGCTGCAGTGAAGGTTGGGATGCGTTTATCTTTTCAGACCATATTTTTCTCTGGGTATATGCCCAGGAGTAACTACTGTCCTCTTTTTAAAGAGGCATTTTTAGTAGAGAAGAAAATCGTTGATTTCAGCAAATGTTTATTGAGTGCCTCCTTAAATCAAGATGGCTTTGTTTTGATCTGCCATTCTGTAAGCAGGAAATAATCAGCAGGAAATTATCAACATTTTAACAGAAAAGTCAATATGGAACAATATTTTATAGACTATACAAATGTTACGGATAATTTTATCATGCAGTGTTATGAGAGAATGTGCTTTAGAAATAAAAAGCTTAATTGTAAATGACACCATTTTCTGTCATTTTTAGACACATTCTGAAGCATGATGTCTCAAAAGAATGGTCATTGAAGTTGAAAGTACTTTTTATTCATGCCATACTTTTACACTGGTGCTGAATTTCAGTTTTTAATGGTTTGTATTATGAATCTTTTTTGAATTATTGCATCTTTATTCTTGATGAGAAGAATGATCTGAGTTTATTCTCAGTGTGTAAGCATTATTGGATATGCTATATTAGGACTTTAATTGCAGTGTTATACTTTTACCATAATGAACAAATCTGTTTATTATGATTATGCTCTAAAGACTCTTACATACCCCCTCTTGACAGATTTTGTATAGAAAAGCAAGATTTTTTTTTTCCACATAAAGGTCCTGGGAACTTTAAAATTTTTTTCAGAAGTACATTGCCAAATTATTTTAGCTGTGGCCCAAGTACCTGAGTTGACTTGCTATATCACACATTAGGACATTCTAGTAAAAATAATGACTATGTTGGGAACTGTCATTCAGAAACTTTCTGTTTTTCCACTTATCTACAATGGGAGTAAAACCCCAACCTCCTGCTTCCATCTGTTTCTCCCTTTCTTTTCAGAACTCATTCATGAGCTGTTGTCGATTGATGAATGAGAACAAAAATTGATGGAAGAACTACTGTATGATAAATGAAGAACTTTATATTACAGACTTAGTATCGTACTTTGACTTTTCTTCAAATATATCTCATGACAGTGCCCTCACCACTTTTTGAGATGGCCCATTTTATTGTTAGCTGTGATGAGAACATTCTTCCTTGTTGAATAGACTCCTTGTAATTTCTTATAAGTTGTGTTCTGTGTCTACGTATAAATAACTTCCGTCTTAGCCCTTCAGTTATTCATAAAATTTTAGAATTGTGAGGCATCTTAAAGATGATCTGGTTTAAGGCTCCAGGGATGGTGAATAAGACCAGTGGCTAAGTGTTTGCTGTGTGCCTAGCACTTGCATGTTACGGCTCAGATTTGATTTTTCAGCTGCATTTGCTGACTTGCTTGTACTTTACACTTTAGCCAAACTGAACTTTCCCCAAGTTCTTCTGTCTGGACTTAATTATACCATTGCTGCCATGTGCCAGTACGATCTGTGCCACCTATTAAACCCTTCTTGTTAATTGCTGCTTCATGTCTTTGTTCATTTTATTCTTTCTACGTGCGGTACCTCCTCCCAACCCCATCTTCGTCTCAGATTCTTTCCTATCTGTTAAGGCTCTGTCATATATTACTGTCTTTGTACATCTTTTTCTAGACCCTTGACCATACCCCTGTCTTTCTCCAATCAGGTAGACTTTATTCAAGTTCTGTGATACTTCATATCTTGTAGTGATATATTTAACTGATCCTCTTCCATAAGATTAATGTCCTTCTAACTTTTGACTATGATCTATAATAAACATTTAAAATATTACCTCTTATGTGTATATGTTTACACTATACACACACATGAAAAAGTTAGAAGTTTCATGAGATAGTACTTTGTAGAGTGTACTCTGGTGTTTCTGTTCGTTTCTATTTCCATTAAAAAACATGGGTGGCAACTCAGTTGATATTGTGACCCACATTTAAAAACTCTGCTTTAGGCTGTAAACTCTTAAAAGTAGGGATTGTGCTGGGACTTCTGGCAGTCCATTGGTTAAGACTGTGCTTCCAGTGCATTTCATGGGGCACGGGTTTGATCCCTGGTCGGGACTCTTAAGAGCTAGCCTGGTGTGGTAAAAAAAAAAAAAAAAAGAGATTGTGGCTTATTTACAATTGACTCTTGAATAATGCAGGGGATTGGGGGCAACCTCTCATAAGGTCAAAAATCTGTGTTCTATTTCTGTCTCAAGGACAAAGGAGTTGGTAAATGACTCACCCTAGGGCAAGAAGCTGAAACAATTTGAATAGAATCAGAACTTCAACCCTGGTTCCTTTGATTCCACATATTGTGATCTCTAATTAAATACAAATTTCCCCACACATTTAGTTGAGTTAGAGATCTGTAAAATGAAAATACAAGTACTGTATTTACTGAAAAAATTCACATATAAATGGACCTGCACAGTTTAAGCCTGTGTGTCACAGGGTTAACTGTTTCTTTGTGTTCTTGACAGATATTACTCAGTTCCAGGCATGTAGAAGGTTTCATACACGTATTTGTAGGATTGAATTGGATGTTTTTTGTTAATGTGGTATAAAACCTGATATTTGGAGACTTTTCATCTCCAAATATCTAATTTCATCTAATTTCATCACACTAATTACTCATATTGGTTTCATAACAGCTAAGTTCTAGATTTTATTTCATATGAACTGAAGTCAAGCTAGATCTCTTGCATCCTGAACGTGTGCTATTGATAATAGACATGAATGTAAAACTTTAGTTTCATTTAAAAAAGATTTTACATTTATTTTCGTTACATTTCATTAAGGGAGAGCATATATGGCTCCTCCCGTTGGTCCTAAGTTGAGGAGTAGGTTCCCTGTATTTGGCTTATTAGTACAACTTGTCAAGTCTTTTTTGTAGCTTGGGTTTGTCATCCCACCTGTTATT
>NW_011494876.1:15068754-15071077 GCF_000754665.1 Bison bison bison | reverse complement strand
CTGTTATTTCCTTGAACTTTTTTACCTACGCAACTGATAAACCTGCTTTTTGACCTTTTCCAAGTGAGCTGATAAAAATGTTGAACAGAATAGGGAAAAAAAATTTATTACCTAGAGGGAAGTGTCCAGTTTATAAAGGAGTAGATTCTGCTTTGTTGTGTTTTGAGTGCACATTATTTGGGTGACTTATGGAACATTTCTTGACAGTGCCAGCCGTGCCTGTGACACCTGTGAACCTGAGAGTGTTTGGGGTTGGGTGGGCTCCTGGCCAGAGAGGGGTTTATGGTCTCGGACGAAGGGTGCTGCTAAGAGGTCTGTGTGGCCTTTCTTTTCAGTGTGGGAAATGATGAAGATACATTAGCATTAAAAAGACCCGAAGTCTGTTTCCATTTTCACGAACTGGAGGAAGGGAGGCACCAAGCCTTTCTTAAGTTTGTTTCTGTTTGCTTTCCACATCGCCGACACCTTAGATACGCTGGACAACTCACCCTTTTCCAGACAAACCTAACACTTTGCTACCTTTGTCACTTTGCTCAGTTCTTATAATATGACAAGAATGCAGCGACTGCCTTTCTCTGCCTGAGGAATGCCACCTTAAAAAACTGAAATGTCACCTCTTCTTTGAGGCCTTCCCCAGCTCTGCCCAGTAATAAGCACTGCTTCTTGCTCCTGCAGCAGTTGGTACCAACCTCTAGTTATGGCACTTATCCCTTTAGATCATGCTTAATTGCATCTCTTTGCCTGGAGGGATTGAGCTTCTCAAGGACAAGGAATTTTGTCTTCATGTTTTGTAACCCCAGGACCTAGCACATAGTGAGGGATCAATAAATGCTTAATTAGGAGCCCAATTTAGTGAAGAGTTTTATTTTGCTTTGTTGATCCTGATAGTATTTTAAAAGGCAGGCTGTAAGTCTCATAATATTTACTATTAGAAATTGGTGACATCATGAATACAATTTTTTTTTCCTCAGCTTTTCTCTTTCTTGAACCTATTAGGAAGGTTTACTGCCTGTGGCTGAGTTTAGATGACTGATTTTTGGGTGGAAGCCTGTAGGATTCCAGTGTGAATCCATCTCACCTAGAGTTTCACAGTTATCATGGCAGTGATTCAGAAAACTTGTAGCAGATAATTGGGATGCAGTTTGAACTAACTGCAACAATATGTCTTTCATCTGACACCTTTGGGGAAGCTGTGTGTTAGATGAATGACTTTTCCTGTAAACTAAAGGTTAAACCTTTAAAAATACCAAGAAAAGATTTTTGTTGGAGTTTAATATAAATAATATGTTTTGTTCTGCCCTGTATTGTGAATTCAATATGTTGAATACATTTGAGGTTTTTTTTTCTATAACATTTCCGCTCTGATTACATAAGATACAGGTTCATTATAGACATGCCAGTAAATACAGAAAAATACACAAAAAAGAAAATAAGGGTGATATCTTACTTTTAAGATACGATTTATTTTTCAGACATAACCCCTCAAAACATGCTGGAATATCTTTCCAGTCTTTTTTTCTGATACAGGCATTTAAAATAAATTTAGGACTGTACTGTTTATATTGTCATAAAAGTCTTTTATTTTTTAAAGCACAAGTAATTTATTTTTTGGCCAGGCTGCATGGCATGTGGAATCTTAGTTCCATGACCAGGGATCGAACCCGTGCCTGCTACAGTGGAAGTGCAGAGTCTTAACCACCAAGGAAGTCCCAACAGTTTTTGTTTTAAATCTGTTCTACTACAAACCTTTTCTTATAACTGGAATGTCATTGTTTTAATGACTGCTATTCCATCAGGCATTGTGTTAGGTACTGTGATTTATCTAATCTACTTCTGCGCAGTTGGTTGTTAGAAATTAACTATCACCAGGACAGTAAGAGTACTTGCTTCTCTGCACTCTCGAAAGTATGGGGCATCATTTTCTCCACAGATTTGTATCTTCAGAAATTTCAAAGTTGATACAGGCTTGGAGGAATAAATTCTGAAGCATTACAAAAATAGTGTCCTGTACTACCATTTCAACTTCTTTGGCATCAATTGTTTAACTGGATTTTCTGACTATTGGATGTTGTTAATGCAAACAAGTCATTATAACAATAATACAGTGATGCTTGTTTGCTTTCTTACTGAAATCCCAAGGAAAATCATGAATTCCATTCAGTGGTTCTCTTGTTTGTTTATTACTTTTCTCATCTGGCTGTGATGCTTTCTGGGAATTTGGGGGTGGTGGTGGTGGGAATATAGACTTCCCAGGTGGCGCTCAGATCAGATCAGATCAGATCAGTTGCTCAGTCGTGTCTAACTCTTTGCGACCCAGATCGGA
>NW_011494876.1:15067975-15068484 GCF_000754665.1 Bison bison bison | reverse complement strand
TCCAAGGAGTAAGTGTCCTTTAATTTCATGGCTGCAGTCACCATCTGCAGTGATTTTGGAGCCCAGAAAAATAAAGTCTGACACTGTTTCCACTGTTTCCCCATCTATTTCCCATGAAGTGGTGGGACCGGATGCCATGATCTTCGTTGTCTGAATGTTGAGCTTTACGCCCACTTTTTCACTCTCCACTTTCACTTTCATCAAGAGGCTTTTGAGGTCCTCTTCACTTTCTGCCATAAGGGTGGTGTCATCTGCATATCTGAGGTTATTGATATTTCTCCCGGCAGTCTTGATTCCAGCTTGTGTTTCTTCTAGTCCAGCGTTTCTCATGATGTACTCTGCATATAAGTTAAATAAGCAGGGTGACAATATACAGCCTTGACGTACTCCTTTTCCTATTTGGAACCAGTCTGTTGTTCCATGTCCAGTTCTAACTGTTGCATCCTGACCTGCATACAAATTTCTCAAGAGGCAGATAAGGTGGTCTGGTATTCCCATCTCTTTCAGAA
>NW_011494876.1:15067611-15067875 GCF_000754665.1 Bison bison bison | reverse complement strand
GACCCAGAGGGATGGTATGGGGAGGGAGGAGGGAGGAGGGTTCAGGATGGGGAACACATGAGAAATAAAGGAATAAAAAATTAAAAAAAAAATCATTAGTGAACTTAAAAAAAAAAAAAAGAGTCTTCTCCAACACCACAGTTCAAAAGCATCAATTCTTTGGTGCTCAGCTTTCTTTATAGTCCAACTTTCACGTCCATACATGACTACTGGAAAAATCATAGCTTTGACTAGATGGACCTTTGTTGGTAAAGTAATGTCTCT
>NW_011494876.1:15060432-15067511 GCF_000754665.1 Bison bison bison | reverse complement strand
AAAATATATGTTTTTCTGGAACTCTCTTGCTTTTTCCATGATCCAGCGGATGTTGGCAATTTGATCTCTGGTTCCTTTGCCTTTCTAAAACCAGCTTGAACGTCAGGAAGTTCACGGTTCACATATTGCTGAAGCCTGGCTTGGAGAATTTTGAGCATTACTTTACTAGCGTGTGAGATGAGTGCAATTGTGCAGTAGTTTGAGCATTCTTTGGCATTGCCTTTCTTTGGGATCGGAATGAAAACTGACCTTTTCCAGTCCTTTGGCCACTGCTGAGTTTTCCAAATTTGCAGGTGGTGCTAGTGGTAAAGAATCTACTTGCCAATGCAGGAGATGCACGGGCATGGTTTTGGTCCCTGGGTCAGGAAGATCCCCTGGAGTAGGAAATGGCAACCCACTCCAGTATTCTTGCCTGGAAAATTCCATGGACAGAGGAGCCTGGCAGACAACAGTCCATGGGGTCACAAAGAGTTGAACACGACCGAGCATGCACGGAGAGGAACAGATGAGGGTGGATTGAGGATGTGTGAGACTCCATCAGCTTGGTATCAGTGACTTGAAATAATAGTTTTGTTTTGATATTCTTTCTAACTCCCTTCATTTCTGTTCTCTGTAGCTACTTCAAGTATTATTCTTTATCTTTCCCTATTTGCCAGCCACTCTGCCCTTTACTTCTTTCCCTAGTTATGCATTTTCAAGCTAAATCTGAATTGAACTTGTGCATGGAAAACTGGGTAATCAACTCTGTGAAAGACAGAAGTGGCCCCTTTGCTTTCCTTTGGAGTGAGATTTAGTGCCTTTATGAAAACCTTAGGCCTGTTAAAAGAACTAACTCATGGCCAAGGCTGCACTCCATAGGAAGACCTGACTTTGGAACAGAGACAGTGATCTGGGAGTAATACAGCCTAATGCAGATTTGGTCTGTGCAGGGGACAGTTTCCCCTCTGGATGGCTGCATGTAGGTAGGACATCTGGAGCTGTGATAGCCATCTTGTTATCATGAGGAAAACCAGGAAGAAGGAGGGGTTGTTTATTGTTATTACTTTTTATTGGCGTATAGTTGCTCTACACTGATGTGCCAGTTTCTGCTGTACAGCAAAGTGAATCAGCCGTATGTGTACACATATCCCCTCTTTTTTGAATTTCCTTCCCACTTAGGTCATCACAGAGCACCAAGTAGAGCTCCCTGTGCTATGCAGTAAGTTCTCATTCGTTGTTTTATACATAGTAGTGTATGTAAGATGGTTCCAGTCTCCCGGTTACCTATTCTTTATTGATGGACTCTTGGCTTGTTCTTTTACTGTTGTGAATAATGCTGTAATGAACATTTGGCATCCAAGTACCTGTTTGACTACCTGTTTTTAAATCCTTTGGAATTACTTAGCATTTGGTAATTCTATGTTTAGTTTTTTTGAGGAACCACCCATACTATTTTCTGTATTGTCTGTACCATTTTTACTTTCCCATCAGCAATGCACAAGGATTCCAGTCTCTTTACATCCTTGCTAATGCTTGTTATTTTTTTAAAAAAAGCTTTTTATAAATGGCTATCCAAATGGGTGTGAAGTGGTATTTCACTGTGGTTTTGATTTGCATTTTCCCTAATAATTAGTGAAGTCGAGCATTTTTTCATGTGTTTATTGACCATTTGTGTATTGTTTTTGGAGAAATGTCTACTCAGTACTTTGCCCATTTAAAACATTTTTATTTTTAGCTGTGCTGGTTCTGTGTTGCTGTGCATGAACTTTCTGTAGTTGCGGCAGGCAGTGGCTTCTCATCACGGTGGCTTCTCATTGTGGAGCACAAACTCCAGGTGCTCGGGCTTCAGTAGTTGTGGCACACGGGCTTAGTTGTCCAATGGCAAGTGGCATTTCCCCAGACCAGGGATCAAACGTGTGTCCCTTGCATTGGCAGGTGAATTCTTAACCACTGGACCATCAAAGAAGCCCCTAGAGTGGTTCTTAAATATACTTTAACTTCGGGATGTTTTTTCTGGATAGTCCCTAATTGTTCACTTCACAGAGAATATGTAGTTTAAAATAAACTCCACATTGAGAGAAAGGAACTCATGCAATTATTGTAGACTGGTGAAAGCCTTTCAAACATATTTAAATGAAGATATAAGTTGATAGAAATTATTAAACAATTCAGCTCTGAAAATAGAGTTTGAAATTATTTTCAGTTGTGATTAGAAGGTGGAGGATAAAGATGATACTGAGATTACATGTTACAGGGATTGGCAAGATGGTATCAACTATAGTTTGTTGCAGGAACCACAAAAGGGAAAAGAAAGTTAAACTTTGTTTCTTGACAGAAGGAGAGGAGGAGGTTTCCTGAGGTAATGAAAAACAGGTAGTAACATGAAATTCAAAATACAAGTCAAACTGGAAAGTGAAGATACTTCACATGGATTCTTTTATTGATTTAGTAGACATTTACAGAAGATCTGGTATGTACTAGGCTCTGGGACACAAAGAATCAGACAACTGAGCGACTGAACTGAACTGAGGTTCTGGGGAACAATGAAGGAAGACTATACAGATCTACCTACTTTCAAGACCTTTAATCTAGATGATTGTGAAAATTAGATTAAGGAAGTTTTATGAAGTTAGTAGTTAAAACAATGCAAGTAGACAAGAATTTTTAGCTAATAATTATATATTTATGGAACTTTAGATCTAGAAGGGACCATAACATAACACAGTGTTCTTATTTTTCAGATGGCATCACCAAGGTCAGAGGCATCTGGTAACTTACTCAAAGTCATACAGTTTGGCTCTTTGGGTCTTGAATTCAGACACTGATTCCCTAAAAAGTCTTAAAAAAACACAACACTATATCATTGACTCTTATGTAAAACCACCGGAAGATAGGAATTAGTCTAGAAATATTTATTGAATACCTGGTATTTGTCTTTCTCTTTTGGACTTTCTTTGTTTAGTATGGTAATTTCTAGGTTCATCCATGTAGCTGCAAATGGCATTATTTTACTCTTTATGGCCGAGCAATATTCCATTGTATATATGTGCCGTGTCTTCTGTATCCATCTGTCTGTCGGTGGACACTGAGATTGTTCCCCCGTCTTGGCTATTGTGAATAGTGCTGCTGTGGACATAGGGGTGCGTGTATCTTTTTACATAATGGTTTTGTCTGGATCTATGCCCAGAAGTGAGATTGCTGGATCATACGGTAATTCTATTTTTAGTTTTCCGAGAAACCTCCATACTGTTTTCCACGGGGATTCTTTCAATTATAATTATTAGAAATCCATCTGAAACTGAAGCAGAAAGGAGAATTTACTGGTTCATATAACTAAAAAAGGTGTGAATGGATCTGACCTCAGAAGACTGGGATCAGGGCCTCAACATATCAGGATATCTGTGTTTCCATTTTACATTTTGGTATATGCCTATGTGTTGAATTATTTTTTGCAGTCATTAACTTCAAAAAATTTACTGTTTTCACTTTGGGGACCGTAGCTCCTGGCAGCTCTGGGGTTACATCTTTACAGTGCATGATGGGATAGCAAAGAGTTAGCTCCTGTTGGGAAGATTCAGGGAGTGAATGGCGTGGCCCAGTTTATTTTACATGCCTACTTGGAGGCGGTGGAGAGGGTCTGACTGATAGCCCCACTGAAATCATATAGAGTGGGACAATTTCTGTAAAACATGAGAGTTAGGAATGCTGGGCATACAGAACAGTAAAGTGAGAGGGCTCCTTGAGGCACATATACTCGAAGCTACAATTAAGGTCAGTCATGTGATAGAAGTAGAATGTGCCAGAGGACTTCAGGGCCTGGAAGATTAATTTCCAACAGTGCAAAAACAGTCTTGATGAGTGGATAGGATTTTTGTCATTGGAGAGGAAGCAGGAGAGAGGATCCAGGCAGTAGGAAACAGTGACGTATGAAAGGGAGGCTCGTGCAAGGTTATGTGCTGGAGACTTGTTTTGCAGAACAGTGACTAGACCACGTCTTCTGTCGTTGGGAGGAGACTGAGAGGGCAGGTTTGGCCAAGAGTGTCAAGGGCCTTGGATGCAAGGAGGAATATGGCTTTTATTCTGTGGGCAGTAGGGAGCCAATGCAACATTTTAATCAAGGGAAAAAGCAATTTTAGGAATGGAAATGGAGGAGCATAAGAGTGATTTTAGATTCAGGAGAAAGAGATAAAAGAATAATAGAATTTATTTTCACAGGAACTAGGCACTACTGTTCCTCACATGGAAAATCTATAAGGATTGCGAACAAATCACTTAACTACCTTCTATTTTCCTCTTCAGTAAAATAAAATAAGTACACTGTACTAATCTTTACTAACTCTAGATTAGAGTTTATGTATAGTTTCAGTAAGAAAATATTGTGTTGTAGTAGGCATTATTGCTTTATAAATGACTTACTAACTTTGATACATATGAGAGTATTTTTCTCTGTGGTATTTGGAGATTGTAAGTTGGAAATAGATTATTGATTGAGGAAATGATCTTTACATTTTTATTAGCTCATAAAGTAAATGGAACTAATACCTTGGGTTGCATTTTCTTTTAAATTCTTTATTTTAATTAGGTAAATGACAGAAACAGGTTCTAAAACTGAAGTATGGTGCTACATGTTAATATTTTTTTCTTCTAATCATATATATATATATTTTTTTAATTACTGAGAATTCTCAACCTGCCTTTGTAACTGAGGTTTTTGATACCTGTGCTCTAAATCAGTGCTGGAGCTGCAGTGTGTACACTGCTTGTGCTCCTGAGTCTCAACTTCTTGGAGAGAAAGCTTTAACTCTTCTGTCTGTGCATGTGTGCATGCTCAGTAGCTCAGTCGTATCTGACTCTTTGGGACCCTATGGACTGTAACCTGCCAGGCTCCTCTGTGCATGGGATTCCCCAGGCCAGAATACTGGAGTGGGTTGCCATGCCCTCCTTTGGGGCATCTTCCCTACCCAGGAATCGAACTCATGTCTCCTGCATTGTAGGTGGATTCTTTACCACTGACACACTGGGGAAGGCCCCCTTTGTTTATGCTGCTACTAAGTCACTTCAGTCGTGTCCCACTCTGTGTGACCCCAGAGACGGCAGCCCACCAGGCTCCCCCATTCCTGGGATTCTCCAGGCAAGAACACTGGAGTAGATTGCCATTTCCTTCTCCAATGCATGAAAGTGAAAAGTGAAAGTGAATGTGCTCAGTCGTGTCTGACTCTTAGCGACCCCATGGACTGCAGCCTACCAGGCTCCTCCGTCCATGGGATTTTCCAGGCAAGAGTACTGGAGTGGGGTGCCATTTTCTTCTCCGTGTATATCTCTCCCTAATAATTCACTGTCTCTTTGACCAGGATGGGAGACTGACCCCTTGCTGTCCTCTTCCATCTGTCCTTCATCCCTCTACTCTTAGCTTCCCCATTTATCACTCTGCAAGCCACCTTTTAAAATCTTTATTCTTCTCCTGTCTCACCAGACATTACCAGCTCTCTCCCCCACCTCATGACTGAATTTTGTTTGGGACTCAGTTGAGATATCTAGCTTATGTCTTATATTAAAGCATGTTCACCCCCTTAAATTTTTCTCTTTGCCTGTAGTGTTTTTGAAGCACATTTTAAAAAGATGGTCTTTAATTTGAAGTGCTCTTAGCTAGAAATACAAAAAGATCACCCAATAGTTCTTACTTTGTAAGTAGCTGGTTTTCATTTAAAAGTAGAGACTCACTTGCTTAATTTGCTTTATGTGGCAGCTACTTTTAAGAATTACTTGTTGATAATTTTTATGAGATAAAATGGATAAATTTCCTGCTCAAATAATTTTGTTTGTAGAATAAATTTTAGTGTGTTGTTAAAAAATTAAAAATAAAAGGGAAGACTCAGAATTCTCTTCTGATGGCTAGTGTTTGTACTAAAAGATTTAGCAATGATGGTTTCTTTTATTTCAAGTAGAAGAAAATACATTTTAGTGTTGATCCTATGATATTTTTGTATTACTAGAATTATACTGAAAAGAGTACAACTTTAAAGACATTGTAGAATGCCTTTCCATGGATGCAGTGTGCTTATACATGGTATTGGCAAATACAGTGTACATAATTTTAAAAAATCCATACAGCTTTTAAAAAACTATAGAAAGTAGTACTCTTAAAGCCTCTTAACTCAATTCCCCCAAGTGTATCCCCACTTCTCTCCTCACCCAGCCCAGGTAACTGCCATAAACGTTTTGATATTACACACTCTTTCTGTGTATATTCAGTTCAGTTCCGTTCAGTTGCTCAGTTGTGTCTGACTCTTTGCCACCCCATGGACTTCAGCATGCCAGGCTTCCCTGTTCATCACCAACTTCTGGAGCCCACTCAAACTCATGTCCATCGCGTCGGTGATGCCATCCAACCATCTCATCCTCTTTGGTCCTCTTCTCTTCCCTCCTTCAATCTTTCCCAGCATCAGGGTCTTTTCCAATGAGTTGGTTCTTTGCATCAGGTGGCCAAAGTATTGGAGTTTCAGCTTCAGCATCAGTCCTTCCAATGAATATTCAGGACTGATTTCCTTTAGGATGGACTGGTTGGATCTCCTTGCAGTCCAAGGGACTCTCAAGAGTCTTCTCCATTCATCTGCTGATGGACATCTAGGTTGCTTCCATGTCCAGGGATAAGAAAGCTGTGGTACATATACACAATGGAGTATTACTCAGCCATTAAAAAGAATACATTTGAATCAGTTCTAATGAGGTGGATGAAACTGGAGCCTATTATACAGAGTGAAGTAAGCCAGAAGGAAAAACACCAATACAGTATACTAACGCATATATATGGAATTTAGAAAGATGGTAACGATAACCCTGTATACGAGACAGCAAAAGAGACACTGATGTATAGAACAGGATTATGGACTCTGTGGGAGAGGGAGAGGGTGGGAAGATTTGGGAGAATGGCATTGAAACATGTGAAATGTCATGTATGAAACGAGATGCCAGTCCAGGTTCAATGCATGATGCTGGATGCTTGGGGCTGGTGCACTGGGACGACCCAGAGGGATGGTATGGGGAGGGAGGAGGGAGGAGGGTTCAGGATGGGGAACACATGAGAAATAAAGGAATAAAAA
>NW_011494876.1:15052656-15060332 GCF_000754665.1 Bison bison bison | reverse complement strand
TGGTCATAGCTTTCCTTCCAAGGAGTAAGCGTCTTTTAATTTCATGACTGCAGTCACCATCTGCAGTGACTTTGGAGTCCCCCAAAATAAAGTCTGTCACTGTTTCCCCATCTATTTGCCATGAAGTGATGGGACCAGATGCCATAATCTTAGTTTTCTGAAAGTTGAGTGAAAAAGCCAACTTTTTCTCCCTCCTCTTTCACTTTCATTAAGAGGCTTTTTAGTTCCTCTGCACTTTCTGCCATAAGAGTGGTGTCATTTGCGTTGAGGTTATTGATATTTCTCCCAGCAATCTTGATTCCAGCTTGTGCTTCATCCAGCCTGGCATTCACATGATGTACTCTGATATAAGTTAAATAAGCAGGGTGACAATATATGTATACAATATATATATGTATTATATACTTTAAAAAGTAAATAGCAGAATACTAATTTCAAACACATAGTACTTTGTACCAGGTACTATTCTAAGTACTTAACATATATTAATTATGTTATTATTGTTTAGTCACTAAGTCATGTCTGACTCCTTTGTGACCCATGGACTACAGTCTGCCAGGCTCCTTTGTCCATGGTATTCTCCAGGCAGGAATACTGGAGTGGGCTTGCCATTACCTCCTCCAGGCTCCCTTTTCCTCCTTCAGATTCCTCTGACCCAGGAATCAAACCCGTGTTTCCTGTGTCTCCTGCATTGGCTGGTGGATTCTTTACTACCGAGCCACTTGGGAAGCCCCATTCTGTATAATACTATACAGTAAACTACACGAAAGCATAACCACTTGTAGAGTATGCACACACGTGACAATGTACGCCAGATGTGAACTAACATAGTTGGACGTGCAAATGCACATTTTCATCTTTGAAGGTTCGCAACTTGAATGTTCATATATAGGGAACATAATGTATTTTCCGTTGATTCATATAATCCTTATTCCAGTACCATACACTATTTTGATTACTGTACTTTTGTAGTAAGTTTTGAAGGTTGAAAATGAGAGTTGTCCAACTTTGTGAAGATCGTTTTGGATATTTGGGTCTCTTGAAATTCCATATGAATTTTAGGATGTGTTTTTCTATCTTGGGGATTTTAATAGAGATTCCATTGAATCTGTGGACTACCTTGGGTAGTAGTGTCATCTTAATTCTACCAATCCATGAACATGGGGTGTCTTAATTAGATCTTTAATTTCTCTTAGCAGTGTTTTGTAGTTTTCAGTACCTGTTTGATTAAATTTATTCCTAAGTGTCTTGTTAATTTTTGGTACTACTGTATATGGAGTTGATACAGCTGAAGGCTGTTTTATTGAGTTTTCCATCTCTTTTTTTTTTTTCCTTGCAGCGTTTTGTTAAAGAAACTGCATTTTTTGGTCTCATGATCTGAATCTTGCTAATCATATTTCTGTGAATTCATTTAATATGCTCCTTATTCTCAGTATTTCCTTTAAGTTGACATTTCTGTAAGCATCACCATAGTCAGGTTTGAGTTTTATGATTTCTTCATGTGGCACTTTCTTTAGTAGTTATATAATTTCTTGTCTCCTCTTTTCATGATGTTAGAGCTACCAATGATCATTTCCTATACCCATCCATTTATTGGGAGTCACCAAATGGATATATTCTACCTTTGCCATCACTTCTCTGTTGTCTAGAGTATTTTTATAGAGAAACTTCTCGCCAACTATGTGGGTATACTGAGATCTAGTTTGTGTTAGAAAAGCGTGTTTTCTTTTTTTTTTTTTCTGTTCTGTTTTTTCCGCTGTTTTGTGAATTTTCATAGTAGTAAATTGATTCCCTAGCAACCTTTGAAAAGTGACCAATAAGCTTTTTGGGGAATCATCAGTCTTATTACTTACGAATGTAAATATATTGATATACTATCCTTTTAGTGAGTAGTGGAACTCTCCTGGTGCTGAAAGTTCTTTTGACCTGACCATAGTAGTTTAGCTATTAATCATAGCTTCCTTGATTTTTAGTTTGATAAGGTATTCCACACTTACGTTAAGCATTTTCTGTCCTAAACTTGGCTTTTTCCCAAGGAGCCCTGGTTCCTTTTAGTGGGAAATAGTATATTTAGAAATGACAATTTTAGTGCTAGAGATTTGTCATTATTTGTAGGCCTTATCCGGAACTGTGCATTACTATATTGTCTTTACATCATAAATCTTACATCTGCATTTTCTATACCTTAAAAGGAAATTCCTAAATAATTACTTACCTGATTATTCTCCAGTACTCACACAACAGTCATAGAATAGCACTACTAATCACTATATCCACAGTATGATTAGTGAAAGCAGACTAAGATTTTTTTGAAGTTTTTTTTAAATCCTTAGAATATGTTCCATTAGGGATATATAGTCAAATTGCTTTCTTCTGACACATTATTTGGAAAAGTTCCTCTCTTTCTGGTTATGCCACTAACTTGGCTATACATCTGTGTGTTTGCTCAGCGGCTTCAGTCATGTCCAACTCTTCGTGACCCTGTGGACTGTAGCTCGCCAGGCTCCTCTGTCCATGGGATTCTCCAGGCAAGAATACTGGAGTGGATTGCCATGTCCTCCTCCAGGGGGTCCTCCAGACCCGGGGATTGAACCTGAGTCTCCTGCATCTCTTGCATTGGCAGGCAGGTTCTTTACCTCTGCGCCACCTGGGAAATCCACATCCTTCATTGGAGGGATGCAGCCGCACTCCAGACCCCTACAGGAATAAACATCCCAATCTCACCAATCCTCCAGCATCTGACAGTGTTCTCCACCCACTTTACCCAACCAGCCATGGGGCAGGGAGGAGGCTGTTGATGCTGCCTGTGAGAACAGGCTCCCCTGGGGCATAAAGTGCAGGGGAGGAGGACAGAGAGTGGATCTCGGAGCAAACAGGTCTTGTAGCACCATATGGTGGAGAAGGCAATGGCACCCCACTCCAGTACTCCTGCCTGGAAAATCCCATGGATGGAGGAGCCTGGAAGGCTGCAGTCCATGGGGTCGCTGAGGGTCGGACACGACTGAGCGACTTCACTTTCACTTTTCACTTTCATGCATTGGAGAAGGAAATGGCAACCCACTCCATTGTTCTTGCCTGGCGAATCCCAGGGACGGGGGAGCCTGGTGGGCTGCCGTCTATGGGGTCGCACAGAGTTGGACACGACTGTAGTGACTCAGCAGCACCATTTTTTCCTCTCATCTCACACTCCTTATCCCACTACCACCAATGAAATGATAAATTCTTTGTAGGCAGAATTTATTTTATCTTTCTTTAAAAAGTTTTTTAAAAATTTCAAATTGGAGTATAGTTGATAAAAAAATGTTGTGCTAGTTTCAGGTGTACAGCAAAGTGATTTAGTTATGTATGAATGTGTATCTGTTCTTTTTCAAATTCTTGAAGCTGGCAGTGACCAGTGACATGTGATGTACCTGACAGATAAAGAGAATAGAGTGAAACCGTCTATAATAACAGGTTTATTCTTTGTGATATTCCTGCAAATAGACCATATAGGCCTGAAAACAGTCCCATGATTAGAGAGAGAAAGCTCTACTTTTATTTCAAGCCTTTTGCTTTTCTAGCAAATATAATTGTTTTCTTTTCTATTTATACATTAATTTGAAAAATCACTTGAAAGCCAGTCTTGAATGAAGATAGTTATTAAAATGGGAAGTTTACATAGGTTCTCTAAATATGCACAAAACACCCAGTTTCCAACAATGGAAGCTTGTTCATAATTTTAATGTTCTTGTCAATTAATGACAAAGGTTAAGAAGACAGGAGTACTGAATGCTCTGGAGATTGAAGTAATAGCAAGGATCTCGATAAAGAATTTGTTAAGGAGTGGATGATGTGATGATGTTAATTTCTTAAGTGCTAATTTGATTTATTTTAATTTTACTGTAAGATATGGCTCAGAGATTGCACACTTTTGACCTTAGGAAAGCTGTCTTATAGTTAGTTATGTAGATGCCTGCAAGGACTTACAGGGGCTTACATATTTGAAAAATGAATTAAAAGAGAGAGCATATATTTAAGAAAATTTAGTGCCTAATTTCAGTGACACAGACCCTATGTCAGTATTTAAAAATCCTAATTGACATGTTTATCTTTGGTTTTCTAGTGATATGCAGCTTTCGAGGATCTGTTCCCCAAGGGTTGGTCTTAGAAATAGGAGAAACAGTCCAGATTCTTGAAAAGTGTGAGGGTAAGTACGGACCTATAAATTATAAGACACAAATAGTGATCATTTTTGGCAGTATTATATATGTTTATTTTGTAGTACTGGTTATAAGCAATCTTTTTGAAGCCATGATTAATCATATTATGATACACTGCTATAAAATAATTTCTGATCTCTCTTCAGCACAACTGATGAGTAATTTTGGCTCTAATTTAATAGCAACAATGAAATAACTATTGTTGGCTGTCAGAACATGTTTTTTATATACGATGTCAAGTAATTATTTTTAATTTCCTATAATCAAATAGATAATATTTTACTCCTGATTATCTGCATTTGAATAGAATTTAATTATAATCAGTTCATTTGTATGTTTCTATCTGATTGGCTGGACATGATCAGTCATAATTAAAACAAGGCAGTATATGAGCTCAAATGAAGTTTGACTTGGCTGTGTTCTTCTGTGACATTTTTGTGTATTTTTGCTATAATATTTATGCATTATTGAAAAATATCACATTCTAAAAGATTATGCACTGTAGTCAACAAAATATATGGGAAAAATACAGTTATGGAGATATCACACAAAATCAGAGCATTGACAAAAACAAAATTGATGTCAAAATCGATATTCCAAAGTTGATAGCAGTTCAGCATGACTAGAAACCACCTCAAATTATTTGGAAATTTTGGAAATATTGGAGTGGAAATGTTGCTAGCTGAGCATGGAGATAGTACAGATGGAAGTGGAACTCTGATATAATTTACCATTCAGATGGGTATGGAAGTAAGTGCAACTTACTATGACCCTGGAACTGTGTACGTTTGGTAGTGTACTTTTCTGGAAAGGGAGCTCTAGTGCAGGACTCATTTTAATAATTTTCTTAAAATAGTAGTTTAAATCAAAACGACTTCATGATAAAAAAAACTCTTAGCAAAATAAGAGTATAAGGGAATATTCTTAATCTAATAAAGGATATCTAAAAGCCTGCAGCACACATCATATTCAGTTGTGAAATACTGAAAGCTTTCCCACTGAGAGCTAAAAATGAGACTATTATAAAATAAGACATTGTGGTTTGGAGGCAAAGATAATAATGAACCAGAATAGAGGGTCCATAAATAGACCATCGTGTTTATCTTCCAGTGATGTGAAGAAGGTGGTATTGCAGTGCAGTGGGGAAATGATGTCCATTGCAATAGGTGACGCTGGGCTGGTTGGACTGAAGAATGATGGCCTAGTCAATAAATGGTATTGGATCAGTATTGAAACCGGTGAATCGTGAACCTGACTTCACAGCATATACTACAAACTGAATTCCAGACGGATGGTCAATATAAATGTGCAATTTAGAGCAGTTATGCACTTTGAAGGAACCATAGGAAAATACCCCTTCTAGCCTAGGGGTAGACAGAGATCCTTTACTGATAAGTTGTACTTCATTAAAATGAAGATCTGTTGTTCAAAAGATATCATTAAGGAGGGCTTCCCTGGTGGCTCAGTGGTAAAGAATACTTGCCAGGGCAGGGAACATGGGTTCGAGCCCTGGTCCGGGAATATCCCACATGCCGCAGAGCAACTAATAAGCCTGTCTGCCACAGTTATTGAGCCTGTGCTGTAGAGCCTGGGAACCACAGCTGCTGAGCTCATGTGCCACTGTTGCTGAAGCCTATGCTCCCTGGAGCCTGTGCTCTGCAACAAGAGAAGCCACCGCAGTGAGAAGCCCGAGCACCACAACTGGAGAGTATCCTCCATTTGTTGCAACTAGAGAAATCCTGTGCAGCAGTGAAGACCCAGCACAGCCAAAAACAAATAAATAAAATTTAAAGAAAAAAGATACCATTAAGGAGAGGTAAAAGGCAAGTCACAAAGTGAAAGAAATATTTGATAAAGGACTTACATTCATATGGTATTTGTCTTTCTCTTTCTGACTTCACTTAGTGTGATAAACTTGATAAACTTTAGGTCCATCCATGTAGCAGCAAATGGCATTATTTCATTCTTTTTTATGGCTGAGTAACAGTCCATTGTATGTATGTACCACATCTTCTTTATCCATTCGTCTGTCAATGGGCATTTAGGTAGTTTCCTTATCTTGGTTTTGTAAATAGCGCTGCTGTAAACACAGGGGGTGCATATAGCTTTACAAATCATGGTTTTCTGCAGATACATGCCCAAGAGCGGGATTGCTGGATCATATGGCAACTCTATTTTTAGTTTTTTGAGAAAGCTCCATACTGTTTTCCATAGTGGCTGTACCAGTTTACATTCCTATTAACAGTGTAGGAGGATTCCCTTTTCTTCACACCCTTTCCAGCATATGTCAGACATCTTTTTGGATTTCACTGGTATGAAATTAGAAATTAACTACAAGAAGAAAACTGGAAAAAAAAAAAGCCCACAAACATATGGAGACTAAACAATCAATGGATCATTGAAAAGTCAAAGAGGGATGAAGATAAAACCGTTGTAAGAGGGAAGTTCACAGTGATACAGGCCCACTTCATGATATAAGAAAAACCTCAAATAACCGAAGTGCACATTGAAGAAACTAGAAGAAGAACAAGTAAAACCCAAAGTTAGGAGAAAAAAGGAAATAAAAGATTAGAGTGGAAATAACTGAAATAGAGACCTAAAAACATAAAAGATCAATGAAATTAAGAGTTGGTCCTTTGATAATATATGATATTATTGTTTAGTCTCTAATTCGTGTCTGACTTTTTTGTGAAGTTATTTACTCTCAGGCTCCTCTGTTCATGGGGTTTCCCAGGCAAGAGTACTGAAGCAGGTTGCCATTTCCTTCTCTAGGGGATCTTCCTGACTTAGGGATCGAACCTGCATCTTCTGCATTGGCAGGCAGATTATTTACCACTGAGCCACCAGGGAAGTCTTGAAAATATACATGAAATTGATAAACTTTTAGCTAGATTCATCAAGAAAAAAGGAGAGAGGGCCCAAATAAATAAAATCAGGGATGAAAAGGGAGAAGTTAAAACTGACACCACAGAAATACGAGTATTATAAGTGATTACTATGAAGAATTATATGCTAATAAAATGGATTGCATAGAAGAAATGGATAAATTCCTGGAAATGTGCAAACTCGCAAGACTGAATCAGAAAGAAATAGAATATATGAACAGACTGATTACCAGTAATAAAATTAAATCAATAATAAAAAAAACTTCTAACAAACAGAAGTCCAGGATCAGATGGCTTCATAGGTGAATTCTACCAAACATTTCAGTCAGTTCAGTTCAGTTCAGTCGCTCAGTCTTTGCGACCCCATGAATCGCAGCACGCCAGGCCTCCCTGTCCATCACCAACTCCCGGAGTTCACTTAAACTCATGTCCATTGATTAGTGATGCCTTCCAGCCATTTCATCCTCTGTCGTCCCCTTCTCCTCCTGCCCCCAATCCCTCGAAGCATCAGAGTCTTTTCCAGTGAGTCAACTCTTCGCATGAGGTGGCCAAAGTATTGGAGTTTCAGCTTTATCATCAGTCCTTCCAATGA
>NW_011494876.1:15047728-15052556 GCF_000754665.1 Bison bison bison | reverse complement strand
CCAATGAATATTCAGGACTGATTTCCTTTAGGATGGACTGGTTGCATCTCCTTGCAGTCCAAGGGACTCTCAAGAGTCTTCTCCAACACCACAGTTCAAAAGCATCAATTCTTCAGCACTCAGCTTTCTTCACAGTCCAACTCTCACATCCATACATGACCAAACATTTAAAGAATAGTTAATACTTTTCCTTTTCAAACTGTTCAGAAAGTTAGTGAGGAAGGAACACTTTCAAATTCATGGTACGAGGCCTCCATCATCCTGATAACAAAACCAGATAACAACCTAATAACATACACACACAAATTTACAGGCTAATATCATTGATGAATGTAAATGCAAAATCTGCAACAGAATATTATCAAACCAAATATCAAGCCAAAATAAATATGTTGAAAGGATCATACACCATGATCAAGTGGGATTTATCCTAGGGATGCAAGGATGGTACAATATCTACAAATCAGTTAATTAGATATATCACATTATCAAATTTAAAAATAAAAATCACATCATCTCAAGGGATGCAGAAAATGCATTAGATAAGTTCAGCACCTATTTATGACGAGAACTGTCCCTGATAGCTCAGTTGGTAAAGAATTTGCCTGCCCTGGGTCAGGAAGATCTGCTGGAGAAGGGATAGACTACCCACTCCAATATTCTTGGGCTTCCCTTGTGGTTCAGCTGGTAAAGAAGCTGCCTGCAATGTGGGAGATGTGGGTTCGATCCCTGGATTGGGAAGATCCCCTGGAGAAGGGAAAGGCTACCCACTCCAGTATTATAGCCCGGAGAATACCATGGACTGTATAGTCTGTGGGGTTACTAAGAGTCAGACACAACTGAGAGACTGTCACTTTCACTTTTCACTGTCAGCAAAGTAGGCATAGAGGGAACCTACCTCAACATGATAAAGGCCAAACATATATTAAAACCCACAGCTAACATTATACTCAGTGGAGAAAATCTGAAGGCTTTTGCTCTAAGATCAGGAATAAGACAAGGGACTTCCTTAGTGGCACAGTGGATGAGAATCTGCCTGCCAATGTAGGAGACATGGGTTCAGTCCCTGGTATGTGAAGACTCCACACGTCACAGAGCAACTAAGCCCATGCACTGCAGCTACTGAGTATGTACTCTAGAGCACATGTGCTGCAGCTGCTGAGCCTGCATGCTGCAACTACTGAAGCCCTTGTGCCTTTAGCCTGTGCTTTGCAACAAGAGAGGCTACCTCAATGAGAAGCCTGTGCATCACAATGAAAAGTAGCTCCCACTTGCTGCAACTAAAGAAAGCCCATGTACAGCAACGAAGACCCAGTGCAGCCAAAACTAAGTAAATTTTAAAATTATAAAAAACGGAATAAGACAAAGATACTCACCACTTTCATTCAACATAATGTTAGAAGTTCTTGTCACAACAGTTAGGCAAAAAAAAAAAAAAAAAACAACCAAAAGGCCACACACACACATAAAAGAAATCCAAATTAAAAAGGAAGTAATAAAACTATCACTGTTTGTAGGTGACATGATACTGTCAATTTATATAGAAAACCCCAAAGGCTTCACAAAAAACTGTTATTCAATAAGTGAATTGTTATTCAAAAATTGAATTCAGTAAATGAATTCAGGAAAGTTGCAGGATACAAGCTTAATGTACAGAGGTCTGTTGCATTTATCTGTTTGCACAATGAAGTATCAGAAAGGGAAATTAAGAAACAGTCCCATTTATAATTGGATTAAAAGAATAAATACCTAGAAATAAATTTCACCAAGGAAGTGAAAGACCTGTACTCTGAAAACTGTAAAACATTGATGAAAGAAGTGGTAAACGAGACAAACAAATGGCAAGATGTACCATCTCCATGGATTGGACAAATCAGTATCATTAAAATGACCATACTGCCCAAGATAGTCTATGGATTCAGTGCAGTCCCTATCAAAATATCAAAGGCACTTTCACAGAACTAGAACAGATGACCCTAAAATTTGCATAGAATCCAAAAGACCCTTTATAATCAGAGCAATGTTGAGAAAGAACAAATCTGGAGGTATCATGCTTCCAGGCTGAAACTGTACTGAAGTGAAGTGAAGTGAAGTGGCTCAGTCGTGTCCGACTCTTTGCGACCCCATGGACAGTAGCCTACCAGGCTCTGCCATCCATGGGATTTTCCAGGCAAGAATACTGGAGTGGACTGCCATTTCCTTCTCCAGGGGATCTTCCCGACCCAGGGATTGAACCCTGGTCTCCTGCATTGCAGACAGACGCTTTACTGTCTGAGCCACCAGGGAAGCCCTTGAAACTGTACTATGAAGATATAATTATCCAAATAGTATGGTGCTGGCACAAAAACAGACACATGGATCAGTGGAACATGATAGAGAGCCCAGAAATAAACATATACTTATATGGTCAATTAATCTGTGACAAAAGAGGCAAGAATACATAGTGGGGAAAAAGACAATCTATTTAATAAATGGTGTGTGGAGAACTGGACTACTTTTTCACACCATATACAAAAATAAATTCAAAATCAGTTATGAAACACTACAAAAATCAAAATACAGGGATTTTAAAATGTAATATGCTCACATGGACAAAGAAAGTTGGCAAGGCTTTGAAGAGTGGAAACTTTGACTTAACAGACCCAGCATATCTGAATCTCAAGCATGTAGTAGGAATATCTTGGAACTACCCTTATTTACACAGCAGATCCTTAAAAGGCATAGGAACTTATAGCACCAGGCATCTTTGGAAATGAGGATGAAATTATATAAGTCTTCTCCCTTCAATTCATCTGATGACTGCTCCTTGTTCATCTGGTAGAGATTTTGAGGTTTATTAGAAAATGAAGGATAAATAGAACATCTGTGTATTGGGACACTTCGTGCACATTTTTGTAGGAGATAGGTTATGTATTGAAAACTGGAGGATTAACTCAAGCATACCTACTGAATACTGAATATGGAGACTTCTAACCTTCACCTTCCACTTGGCTTTTGAAATCATGGCAGCCAGACATTTACCTTCCACACAGAAAATTAGAAGACTTTTATCACTTATCTGAACTTGGCATGATGAGAGACCTAAATAAAGATGCTGATTCTGTCAGTTACTGACTTATTATTGCCTCTAAGTTCCTTCTAGCCCCTCTTGCGATACTGAAGCTGGAAGCTCTGGAAACCATGTTTCTTCTTTGACAGCTAGTCTGTGTTAGACTCTGTCAATAAAGGGGCATTGTAGGGAGACTACTAGGCTGGAGGTTGAAGAAAAGGGTTGATTCTTCCTGTTTTTATTTTATACCACTGGCAAACTGCTCTGAAGACAGTTGGTCCCTGCAGTATTCCTTATGTCAGGCAGTGGTCTTGGTTCTCGTGAATGGCCTCTAGCATTTGTCACTGTGGCAGTGGTTAGCATGTTTTGCAGCAGCCCACTGTTCCTCAGAGATCTGTATCTTAGCCTTTTGGGACCCTTTGTATAAGTTGTTATTGTTTAGTCGCTAAGTCGTATCCAACTCTTTTGCAACCCCATGGGCTGTAGCCCCCCATGCTCCTCTGTCCATGGGATTTCCCAGGCAAGAATACTGGGATGGGTGGCCATTTCCTTCTCCAGGGGATCTTCCTGACTCAGGGACGGAACCTGCGTCTCCTGTATTGGCAGGTGGATTCTTTACCGCTGAGCCATCTGGGAAGCCCCACTTGGTGACTACCCTAGAGTTTAAAACATGCATTCTTGACTTACTAGGGTCTCCCTTAAAGTTTTACTTATACCACTTCCAACAATGCATGAACTTTACAATGATTCAATTGCACTTACTCCTCTTATTACATTTGTACCACTGTTGTCATGTATTTTCTGTCTGTATTCATTTGTTTGCCCACATTTTTACCGTTTCCAGTGCTGTTTCTTTCTTCTTTTCATGATTCCGTCTGGGATCACGTTCTTTTTACTGTAAGTACTCCTTTTAGTAATGGTTTTTTTAGTTCAGGTTTGCTGCATATTCATTCAACTTCTGTTTATGTGAATCTGCTTTTAAATTTGTCATCATTTTTTTAATTTTATTATTATTCTTTAAAATTTTATTTTATTTTTAAACTTTACAATATTGTATTAGTTTTGCCAAATATCGAAATGAATCCGCCACAGGTATACCTGTGTTCCCCATCCTGAACCCTCCTCCCTTCTCCCTCCCCATACCCTCCCTCTGGGTGGTCCCAGTGCACCAGCCCCAAGCATCCAGTATCGTGCATCGAACCTGGACTGGCGACTCGTTTCATACGTGATATTATACATGTTTCAATGCCATTCTCCCAAATCTTCCCACCCTCTCCCTATCCCACAGAGTCCATAAGACTGATCTCTACATCAGTGTCTCTTTTGCTGTCTTGTACACAGGGTTATTGTTACCATCTTTCTAAATTCCATATATATGCGTTAGTATACTGTATTGGTGTTTTTCTTTCTGGCTTACTTCACTCTGTATAATAGGTTCCAGTTTCATCCATCTCATTAGAACTGATTCAAATGTATTCTTTTTAATGGCTGAGTAATACTCCATTGTGTATATGTACCACAGCTTTCTTATCCATTCATCTGCTGATGGGCATCTAGGTTGCTTCCATGTCCTGGCTATTATAAACAGTGCTGTGATGAACACTGGGGTACACGTGTCTCTTTCCCTTCTGGTTTCCTCAGTGTGTATGCCCAGCAGTGGGATTGCTGGATCATAAGGCAGTTCTATTTCCAGTTTTTTAAGGAATCTCCACACTGTTCTCCATAGTGGCTGTACTAGTTTGCATTCCCACCAACAGTGTAAGAGGGTTCCCTTTTCTC
>NW_011494876.1:15046383-15047198 GCF_000754665.1 Bison bison bison | reverse complement strand
AATATTCTGGGAGGTGGGTCATAGAGGATCCTGCTGTGATGTACGTCGGAGAGTGTTTTGCCTATGTTCTCCTCTAGGAGTTTTATAGTTTCTGGTCTTACGTTTAGATCTTTAATCCATTTTGAGTTTATTTTTGTGTATGATGTTAGAAAGTGTTCTAGTTTCATTCTTTTACAAGTGGTTGACCAGTTTTCCCAGCACCACTTGTTAAAGAGATTGTCTTTAATCCATTGTATATTCTTGCCTCCTTTGTCAAAGATAAGGTGTCCATATGTGCGTGGATTTATCTCTGGGCTTTCTATTATGTTCATTGATCAATATTTCTGTCTTTGTGCCAGTACCATACTGTCTTGATAACTGTGGCTTTGTAATAGAGCCTGAAGTCAGGTAGGTTGATTCCTCCAGTTCCATTCTTCTTTCTCAAGATCGCGTTGGCTATCCGAGGTTTTTTGTATTTCCATACAAATTGTGAAATTATTTGTTCTAGCTCTGTGAAGAATACCGTTGGTAGCTTGATAGGGATTGCATTGAATCTATAAATTGCTTTGGGTAGTATACTCATTTTCACTATATTGATTCTTCCAATCCATGAACATGGTATATTTCTCCATCTATTAGTGTCCTCTTTGATTTCTTTCACCAGTGTTCTATAGTTTTCTATATATAGGTCTTTAGTTTCTTTAGGTAGATATATTCCTAAGTATTTTATTCTTTCCGTTGCAGTGGTGAATGGAATTGTTTCCTTAATTTCTCTTTCTGTTTTCTCATTCTTAGTGTATAGGAATGCAAGGGATTTCTGTGTGTTGATTTTATAT
>NW_011494876.1:15044601-15046279 GCF_000754665.1 Bison bison bison | reverse complement strand
TATATAGCTTTTATTATGTTGACGTATGTTCCTTCTATTCCTGCTTTCTGGAGAGTTTTTATCATAAATGGATGTTGAATTTTGTCAAAGGCTTTCTCTGCATCTATTGAGATAATCATATGGTTTTTATTTTTCAATTTGTTAATGTGGTGTATTACATTGATTGATTTGTGGATATTAAAGAATCCTTGTCATCATTTTAAAGGGTATATTTTCCCTAGGTGTAGCATTCTAGCTTGATGAATATTTTATTTAGCATTTTAAGGATTTGCTTCATTAATTTTTGATTTCCATCATTTCTGTTGAAAAGTCACTATATTATTATTATAGGTCTCCTAAAGGTAATGTTTGCCTTGGAAACGAACAGAGATCATTCTGTCGTTTTTGAGATTGCATCCAAGTACTGCATTTCGAACTCTTTTGTTGACCATGATGGCTACTCCATTTCTTCTGAGGGATTCCTGCCCGCAGTAGTAGATATAATGGTCATCTGAGTTAAATTCACCCATTCCAGTCCATTTTAGTTCGCTGATTCCTAGAATGTCGATGTTCACTCTTGCCATCTCCTGTTTGACCACTTCCAATTTGTCTTGATTCATGGACCTGACATTCCAGGTTCCTGTGCAATATTGGTCTTTACAGCATCGGACCTTGCTTCTATCACCAGTCACATCTACAACTGGGTATTGTTTTTGCTTTGGCTCCATCCCTTCATTCTTTCTGGAGTTATTTCTCCACTGATCTCCAGTAGCATATTGGGCACCTACCGACCTGGGGAGTTCATCTTTCAGTGTCCTATCATTTTGCCTTTTCATACTGTTCATGGGGTTCTCAAGGCAAGAATACTGAAGTGGTTTGCCATTCTCTTCTCCAGTGGACCACATTCTGTCAGAACTAGTCCTTTTAGAACTAAAATCCAAAAAAGATGTCCTTTTCATTACAGGGGACTGGAATGCAAAAGTAGGAAGTCAAGAAACACCTGGAGTAACAGGCAAATTTGGCCTTGGAATACGGAATGAAGCAGGGCAAAGACTAATAGAGTTTTGCCAAGATGACGCACTGGTCATAGCAAACACCCTCTTCCAACAACACAAGAGAAGACTCTACACATGGACATCACCAGATGGTCAACACCGAAATCAGATTGATTATATTCTTTGCAGCCAAAGATGGAGAACCTCTATACAGTCAACAAAAACAAGACCAGGAGCTGACTGTGGCTCAGATCATGAACTCCTTATTGCCAAATTCAGACTTAAATTGAAGAAAGTAGGGAACATCACTAGACCATTTAGGTATGACCTAAATCAAATCCCTTATGATTATACAGTGGAAGTGAGAAATAGATTTAAGGGACTAGATCTGATAGAGTGCCTGATGAACTATGGACTGAGGTTGGTGACACTGTATGGGAGACAGGGATCAAGGCCATCCCCATGGAAAAGAAATGCCAAAAAGCAAAATGGCTGTCTGGGGAGGCCTTACAAATAGCTGTATAAAGAAGAGAAGCGAAAAGCAAAGGAGAAAAGGAAAGATATAAGCATCTGAATGCAGAGTTCCAAAGAATAGCAAGAAGAGATAAGAAAGACTTCCTCAGTGATCAATGCAAAGAAATAGAGGAAAACAACAGAATGGGAAAGACTAGAGATCTCTTCAAGAAAATTAGAGATACCAAAGG
>NW_011494876.1:15043880-15044501 GCF_000754665.1 Bison bison bison | reverse complement strand
CAAATCCTGAAAGATGATGCTGTGAAAGTGCTGCACTCAATATGCCAGCAAATTTGGAAAACTCAGCAGTGGCCACAGGACTGGAAAAGGTCAGTTTTCATTCCAATCCCAAAGAAAGGCAATGCCAAAGAATGCTCAAACTACCACACAATTGCACTCATCTCACATGCTAGTAAAGTAATGCTCAAAATTCGCCAAGCCAGGCTTCAGCAATCCGTGAACCGTGAACTTCCTGATGTTCAAGCTGGTTTTAGAAAAGGCAGAGGAACCAGAGATCAAATTGCCAACATCCGCTGGATCATGGAAAAAGCAAGAGAGTTCCAGAAAAACATATACTTCTGCTTTATTGACTCTGCCAAAGCCTTTGACTGTGTGGATCACAATAAACTGGGGAAAATTCTGAAAGAGATGGGAATACCAGACCACCTGACCTGCCTCTTGAGAAACCTGTAAGCGGGTCAGGAAGCAACAGTTAGAACTGGACATGGAACAACAGACTGGTTCCAAATAGGAAAAGGAGTACGTCAAGGCTGTATATTGTCACCATGCTTATTTAACTTATATGCAGAGTACATCATGAGAAACGCTGTACTGGAAGAAGCACAAGCTGGAATCAAGATT
>NW_011494876.1:15032409-15043222 GCF_000754665.1 Bison bison bison | reverse complement strand
AGTTGGTGATGGACAGGGAGGCCTGGCGTCCTGCAATTCATGGGGTCACAAAGAGTCGGACACGACTGAGCGACTGAACTGAACTGAACTTAAAGGTAATGTGACTCTGCCTAGCTCCTTAGCCTCTCAGCTGCTGCAGAAAGCTGGGCTTCTTAGAAATTTTCCCTGAATTACCGCTGTATGAATTGGGCAGTCCCACGAGTGGATATTGTATCGAGTAGCTCTCAGTGTCAACCTTTTTTTCCTTAACTCAATGGGACTTTGATTTTTGCTGAAATGTCCTCATGGAGAAACTCAGCTGATGTGATTCTCTTTTCTCGAGGATTATAGTGTCTCATATCTTGTCTCAGATAGTTGCTCTCCATTGTTCTTACACAGTTGTTTCCTGTATTTTTTTCAGGTTTATATTTGTCTAATGCGAAATGTTTTGTCAGCGCTAGAACCAGAAGTTAGTAAATGTATTTTATATGTATTTGAATTATAAAAGAGTTTTTAAAATGTCTTATTCAATGGCAGTATTATTGAAACTTGTTTATGGTTCTCTATAAGTTTATGGAGAACCATAAGCTTAAAGGAGCAATAACTCATTTGGGAGTAAAATTTCTCAATTTTTAATGTCCATTTATTTTTTGCCAATTATTATCTTTTATACTTACTGCATATAAAGATTTAAAATAGCATTAAATTATTTTGTATGCAAATAATACACAAGGTTATTCTTTAACAGTTTGCAGTGAAATAATAGAGGATTTTGAATGTTGACCTTTTGAATAATTATGTCCACCAATATTGGAGCTGAATTATCTATAAATTTCTTTCTTTTATGTAAGTGGTTGGTACTTTCTTCCATGCCCATTAGTTATATAATTGGAAAGAGGATAAAGAGTTGGATGGGCTGTGAATATTTTTATTGATATACCAAAGAAAAAGTTAGTATTTTTAGAAGATTGTAGATCTTTGTTTTGGTCCTTGACTTTACAGTTGGTTCCTTCTTTAAAGTGAATCTCTGTGGATCTGCCATTCATAATGAGTGATAACTTTTTAAAATTATTTTTAATCATGATATGGAATGAAATAGACATTGTGCCTATTATCTATCTGTCTCTCATTCAGGGATGAGCAACTGTTAGCCCTAGGATGGGAGTGAAAATGAACACATTTGCCTTGTTTCCCTTTTATCAGACAGTGAAGAATATGTTATACCTTTGAATAAAAAGTTTAAAACTTCGTATTGAAGGGTACTTTTTGTTGGACTTCATTTGGTGTTTTTGATCTAGCTTGATTGGTTTGCACCCGGAATCTTTGTAAAGGCCTGCTGATTGTTGACTGTCACATGGCCTGAATTATATAGAGGCTTCATTCTTTTGGGTTAACACTGCTAACACTGTTCTGTAGCCTCTCTGTCAGCAGCAATTGTAGTGGTACTGTTGGCTCTTTTTGATAGTATAGCCTTACTTACATTGGGAAGGGCATTTCACAGCCTAAATAATGATGCATATTTAACAAAGTGGTATTCAGCTGTGTTTTGGGACTATAGATGTGAAAACGCCTGGCACAGGGACAGGTGACTGCTATTTTTTTGTCTATGTGTTTAAATAATTGTAGCTTTCAGATAGATGAATTAATCTTCAATATATGTATTTACACACAAGACCCAGAATATTTTCTCTTAATTTGTTTTTCCTTTCTTACTGATTGCTTTTCTAACCTAATAGTGTTAAATTTTTTATTTTCTTTTTTAACTTTACAATATTGTATTGATTTTGCCATATATCAACATGAATCCGCCACAGGTATACACGTGTTCCCCATCCTGAACCCTCCTCCCTCCTACCGCCCCATACCATCCCTCTGGGTCGTCCCAGTGCACCAGGCCCAAGCATCCAGTATCGTGCATCGAACCTGGACTGGCGACTCGTTTCATATATGATATTATACATGTTTCAATGCCATTCTCCCAAATCATCCCACCCTCGCCCTCTCCTACAGAGCCCAAAAGACTGTTCTATTTGCTGTCTTGTATACAGGGTTATTGTTACCATCTTTCTAAATTCCATATATATGTGTTAGTATGCTGTATTGGGGAGAAGGCGATGGCACCCCACTCCAGTACTCTTGCCTGGAAAATCCCATGGACGGAGGAGCCTGGTAGGTTGCAGTCCAGGGGGTTGCGAAGAGTCGGACACGACTGAGCGACTTCATTTTGACTTTTCACTTTCATGCATTGGAGAAGGAAATGGCAACCCACTCCAGTGTTCTTGCCTGGAGAATCCCAGGGACGGGGGAGCCCGGTGGGCTGCCGTCTATGGGGTCGCATAGAGTCGGACATGACTGAAGCAACTTAGCAGCAGCAGCAGCAGCATACTGTATTGGTGTGTTTCTTTTTGGCTTACTTCACTCTGTAAAAAGTTTCTTTTTTCTCTTTTAAAGTCAGGCTTGAACTGACTCTTTAATTTATACACCAAGTATGTTTATACACCAGTTGTGGAAGGTGTAATCATCCAGAATTAAGCTGACAAATGTAAACACTTACATCTGTCTCATTTCATTCACATGATAAGTACTCACTGAGCATTTATTTAGTGGCAGTAAGCACACATACACACACTGGTGTCCTGCTTTTCTATTTCTGTGACAATATAGTGTTCTCAGTTCTGTTTTTTGTACAGTAATTGCCTTTAAACAGTATGTAATGTTTTCTCTCAGTTTTATTATCTTTGAGAGTATAGTGAATCCCTACTTGTCTTTCTAAAATCTAGTGTTTGCTTCCTGCTTTTCAGTCTGATGTGGTCATATATATATATGTATTTTAATGTGGTTATATTTTATTTAAAAATCTATTTTCTGTACTTTTTCCATTTCCTTTGTGGAATAATTGCTTAAATAGAATACACTTTGAGTAACTCCTGAATTAAAATCTCTATGATTTCAGTATAAAATAGGACTTAACATTGCATCTCAATTAGAAATTTTTTCATTTATTACCTTAATTTTTAATCATATTTTATAAAACAGCATTTTTAGAGACTAAATGTGATATTTTGAAGGTAGACTTTTTGGATATACATATTTGAATTGTCTAACTTTACTGGTACAGAATTAAAAATTTTAGGTAAGATTACCATTTAAAATTTATTTACTTATTTGTTTATTTTTTTGGCTGCACTGGGTCTTTGTTCCTGCACACGCGCTTTCTCTAGTTGTTGTGAACGGGGCCTACTCTCTAGTGGTGGAGTGTGGGCTTCTCACTGCGGTGGCTTCTTTTGTTGCAGAACACAGGTTCTCAAGTGCTGGCTCAGTAGTTGTGCTGCATGGGCTTAGTTGCCTTGCAGCACAGGGGATCTTTCTGGACTAGGGATCGAAACTATATCCCCTGCGTTGGCAGTCGGATTCTTAACCACTGGACCTACTGGACCACGGGACCAGGGAAGCCCTTTGTATCATTATCTGTCCTGTTTAAGATACTGTAAAGTGTCTTGTTGGTAAGGTTATCACTTTTAAAAAAACGAAGATCGTGAGACTTTCAGGTATAAATTGAGTTATTCAAATTTATGATCTCAGCTGTTGTACTAAGCAGAAATAAGGGTATTTCTTCTTTTATTGTTTGTTATGATTTCAGGGGAGAAAAAGTTGATTCTTTTCCTCTTAACTTTGTTGTGAGTCTTAAAGATTAATACATGAAATTAACTCAATTTCAGTACATGGAATAGTAAGCTCTCAGTTAATATTAGTTATTATCAACAATCTCCTCTTTCTTTTTTATTTATATTCCTCCTTTAAATACAACTCTTGGCCTCCTCTTCTATTCACTGGAATTCTTTCCTCTTAAACCTAAGTGCAGAAAGTGTAGCAAAACTCTGAAAATAATAGATTGAATTTGAAGAAAGTTGGCAAAAAAATTTCCTTTCTCTGAAAACTATTTTTATTGTGTAATTGAAACTTTCACTGTTATTACTGTGTATGAATGGTAAGAGAGAATAAATGAAGTGTTACTGTCAACTTTAGTGGCTGGAAAGCCAAGAAATGAGAGTAGTGTAGTTCAGTGCATGGGAGATTCAGGGAGACGAGATAGAAAGTCAGGGCTGTACTCTCCTTATCTGTCACCAAAAAACTATATGATTTTGGCATTTTCTTATCCTGTAATAGTTTCATCTGGGAGTTTTCAAGGAGTTCAATATGTGTCCTCTGAAGTATTTTCTAATTTTTTTGGTCTTTTTCAGTTGAAAGGATCTTGTGTCTTTGATGAAAATTGGGAATGTTATATTTTATTGTAAGATTTCTTCTTTTGGAGTAAACTATGCTTAATAAACTCATAAAGTGCCTAAAACTTACTAGAAAGTTTTGCATTAAATAATTATCCTAAAAATACTCATGTCTTTCATAGAAAATGACAACAATATGATTTTAATATCTTTTGTATGCTTTGTTTTAGGTTGGTATAGGGGAGTTTCAACAAAGAAGCCAAATGTAAAGGTAATAAAAAGTTTATTGTTACCTTTTCTAATCTAGAAAGTGGCCTAGTATATTTGTTTGATATAAAAGCAATCCTTGCTTTCCATCTTTTAATCTTTTACAGTAGCCACACTCATTCTTTCCTTTACAGAACTGTGTCAGACTCTTCTCTTTCTCAGTGGTATTACAATGACTTTTTAAAAAGGACAAAATGTGTGTGTGGTAATAGTTGCAAAGCTTATTTTGAAAAAGCCTATATAGGACATTTAGTATTTTTCCTTAAAATAGTTGACAGCAAGTAAATTTACTTTTTTATAGGCCTACTCCTGTCTAGCCCTGTGATTAGTTAGATCACTTTATTTCTAAAATGAAAAAAACTTTTAAATAATTTTCAATTAGATACATCTCTGATCATAATGTTCTTGTTAAAATATGAATTTAAAGAAGACTGTTAAGTGCCACATGCTAATTTTATGAACTAGATTTATATGTTTATTCTCTTACCAAGTAACAGTAATTTGATCAGACCAAATATATTTTAGTTGGCAATTATAATACATGTAGCAGCATTCTTTTCCAGTAATGTATTTGCAAAAACTTACTTTTCTCTATAATATTACTATTTTTTCTTATGTATTTTTCTGTGGCTTAATATTTAACATATTATGTTTTTTCTTAAATAGAAAATACAAAAATGATCACATACTAATTTTTATTAAAAATTTTCAGAGTTGTAATCATTAATTTTTCAGTAGAATCACTTACTGGTTTTTAAAGTAGTGATTATAAGAAGACAATACCCTCAAACTTTTAATTCCTCATAGCCAGGGCGTCTCATTTTTGTCAGAGTTGACATTTTGGGCTAGATAAATCCTTGTTATTTTATACATTATGAAAAGTTTAGCAAAATATATGACTTCCACTCATTAACGTCTCCTCACAAGTTGTGTCTCTAGACATTGCTAAAGGCCCTGGGGCTGATGGGTGGGGTGGGAGGTGGTTGGGGTGGTGGTGGTAAAATTGTCCCTGGTTAAGAACTACTGAGATAAAGGAGTCATATATCAAGAAGATATAGTAGTAATAAATATGTGTACACTGGAAATGGAGCCCCCAAATACATTAAACAAATAGTAATAGATTTGAAGGGAGAAATAGATACCAAATAATAATAGGGGCCTTCAGTACCCCATTTTCTGCACTGAATAGGTCATCCAGACAGAAAATCAACAAGGAAATGTTGGACTTGTACTATAGTTTAAATCAAATATATCTAATAGACATAATATAGAATATTTCATACATCAGCAATAAAGTACATGTTTTTCTCAATTGTAAATGGAACATTCTTCCGACTAGGTCATATAACAAGGCTTTACTAAATTTAAAAAGATTGAAATCACACCATGCATCTTTCCTGACCACAATGGTATGAAACTAGAAATCAACAACAGCAAGAAAACTGGAAAATTCACATGTATGTGGAAATTAAAGAACACATTCTGAACAACCAGTGGACCAAAGAAGAGATAAAAAAAATCTTGACACAAATGAAAACAGAAACACAATATCCCAAAACCTATGGGCTACTGCAAAAGCAGTTTAAAGAGGGAAGTTAATAGTGATAAATGCCTACAGTAAGAAAAAAAGAAAGATATTAAATAAACCATCTTACTTTACATCTGAAGAAAGTAGAAAAAAGAAGAAACTGTGGCCAAATTTAGCAAAGTCAAGAAAATAACAAAAATTAGGGTGGAAATAAATGAAAAAGAGACTAAAAAACATGAGAAAAGGTCAATGAAACTAAAAGCTGTTTCTTTTTAAAGATAAAATTAACTGAGGGAAAAAAAAGACAAGGAGAAATGAAAGAGCAGACATTAAAAATGATACCACAGAAATACAAAGGATTATAAGAGACTGCTATGACAATTGTATGCTAACAGATTGAACAGTCTATAAGAAATGGATAAACTCCTAGAAACTTAAAACCTATCCAGAATGAATCAGGAAAAATAGAAAATCTGCATAGTCCAATAATCAGTAAGGAAATTGAATCGGTAATTATTAAAAACCTCCCAACAAAGAAATGTTAAGGGCCAGATGACTTCACTGGTAAATACTACTAAACTTTAAAGAAGAATTAACACCAGTCCTTCATAAAAGCTATTCCAAAAATTGAAGAGGAGGGAACACTTCCAGATTTGTTTCATGAGGCTAGCATTACTCTGATATCAAAGTCAGAAAAGAACACTGTAGGAAAAGAAAGCTACAGATCATTATCACTGATGAATATAGATGCTAAACTCAACAAAATACTAGCGGTATGAAACAATCCCATTCATGATAGCATCAAAACAATCAAATATTTAGAAATAAATATAACCAAGAAGCTGAAAGATCTGTACACTGAAAACTGTAAAATGCATTACTGTAGTCCAGCTGCTGATGGGCTTGTGTGGTATAGACTGAGTTTATTACTGACAGTGGTGTGGGCCAAGTGTATTAAAAAAAAGTAGACCATTTGTGTTTTATTTTGAAGGAAGTTTTATACATCAGGAAAAGGAGTGAAACATTGATTGGAAAATGTAATTGATTTTAAAACAATACATTAAAAAAAATCTTTTTAAGAATTGAAATCAGATTATGGCAGATACCAAAGTGGAAACCATTTGCAAAGAGTAAAACAAGAAACATTTGTAGATGCTCTCAAATTGATTTATTCTTTGTAAATACAAATGTTACCCAGAGTGTGAGAATACTTTCTCTTACTCAGAGCTGGATAAGCTGTAAATTGTTGGTATATGATAGTATATGATAATGTTGATATTGTAGATACATGCCAAGCTCTGTGCATAAGTCTATACTATCTTAAGTGTGATTTGATGGAATATTTCTAAAACTTAAAAAAAAAAGTTTTTGTGGTTGCTTAACACTAGTTTTTTCCCCTTGTGAATAGACTCTGATTGCGAATGACAATGAAATTCCTGTTGAATATAGTTTGTGCAACTTTGTATTCTTAATTAATATGTAAAGTGATTGCTACCTGAAGAGATCTACTGTTTTGTTGATAGAGTATTTCCATGCTGAAATCTGACTGTTAATTCAGTCTAAATGAGATGTTAATCACAAATTACTTTTTCTAATAGGAAATCTTATCTCTTTTATAGGGGATCTTTCCTGCAAATTACATTCATTTGAAAAAAGCAATTGTCAGTAATAGGGGGTGAGTAGTTGGCTTTGCTAAACTTATTTATAATTTTTATTGGCTGCAGAGGAAGACTTTTTTCCTTTTGATTCGTAGTATAAAATACGCTATTACGTTTTCCTGCAAAAATATACTTTATCATATATAATTCTGAGGATATAATTTTATCTTAAAATACTGACAACTTTAGTTTCTTTTCCTATATACTGGAAAGGTAACCTGAGTTGTTATGAATTTCATAAAAACAATTATACATGCAGTATATTTTACAAAATGATGTGTTATTTTGAGAGTAGTCTTTGATAGGATAGGTTCAGTTTAGTTCAGTCGCTCAGTCGTGTCCGACTCTTTGTGACCCCATGAATCGCAGCACGCCAGGCCTCCCTGTCCATCACCAACTCCCGGAGTTCACTCAGACTCAAGTTAGTGATAAACCTGTCATTTTGTTTCTGTGTATGAAAAGTAAGGGAGACTTTTAAGATCTTTCCTTTTTTGCAAGTCGAAATTGAAAAAAACTATGGAAATGGCAATAACTCACTCCAGTATTCTTACTTGGAGAATCCGATGGACAGAGTAGCCTGGTGGGCTACAGTCCATAGGGTCACACAGAGTTGGACATGATTGAAGTGACTTAGCACACATGCACACTTAAAGGCATACCTGAAGGATAAAATGATAGTGTATATAATGGATGTATAGTTTGATCACAAAATTATGAAACAAAAGCAATTGGTGAATAAAAGAGAATCAAGATGTAATTATATAAAAATGTTAATATCAGTTGCTTTTGCATGTTCAAATTGTGGGTGATTTTAAAAAATTGTTTATTTTTAATGTCTTATTTTAAAAAGTAATATGTATTTTTATAGGATTGTGATTTTATTTTTAAAAATCAAACATCATTTTAAAGATCCTGTTTAACTATGATAGCTTTGGGGACTAGAAATGATGTTTTTGACCAGAGGTTGAGCTAGCATTGGAGTATCCTTCTGGTAATTAGGATTTAGTCAGGAAAAGAGAAACTTGTGAGTCATTTTATAAAATAGAATTTAATATAGGGAATTTTAGACACATATTTGGAAAAGACCTGATGCTGAGAAAGACTGAAGGCAGAAGGAGAAGAGGGCAAGAGGATAAGATGGTTGGATGGCATCACCAATCCAGTGGCCATGAACTTGGGGAAACTCTGGGAGATGATGAGGGACATGCAGGCCTGGAGTTCTGCAGTCCATGGCATCACAGAGAGTTGGACAGGAATTGCTGACTGAACAACAAATTTGAATAGTGAAAGAAAAAAGGGAAGAAATATAGGAATAACACAAAATAATCACTGCAGTAAAGCATTCTGTACTTTGATGCCTGGGAATACAAAAGACAAAGGTTGGGGATACCAGAACCCAGGAACTGTAAGTATTTTAGGATATGTATTATATCTTAGGAAAAAGTACATTCTCTAACATAATCACAGAATAATTATGGTGCTCAGGAAATGTAACATAGATACAATAGTTCAGTTCAGTCACTCAGTCATGTCCACCAACTCCTGGAGCTTGCTCAAACTCATGTCTGTTGAGTTGTTGATGCCATCCAACCATCTCATCCTCTGTTCTCCGCTTCTCCTCCTGCCTTCAATCTTTCCCAGCATTGGGGTCTTTTCAAATGAGTCAGTTCTTTGCTTCAAGTGGCCAAACTATTGGAGCTTCAGCTTCAGCATCAGTCCTTCCAGTGAATATTCAGGACTGATTTCCTTTAGAATGGACTAGTTGATCTCCTAGCAGTCCAAGGGACTCTCAAAAGTCTTCTCTAACATCACAGTTCAAAAGCATCAATTCTTCAGCACTCAGCTTTCTTTATAGTCCTGCTCTCACATTCATACATGACTGCTGGAAAAACCATAGCTTTGACTAGATGGACCTTTGTTGGCAAAGTAATGTCTCTGCTTTTTAATATGCTCTCTAGGTTGGTTACAGCTTTTCTTCTAAGGAGCAAGTATCTTTTAATGTCATGGCTGCAGTCACCATCTGTGGTGATTTTGGAGCCCCCCAAAATAAAATCTGTCACTGTTTCCATTGTTTCTCCATCTATTTGCCATGAAGTGATGAGACCAGATGGCATGATCTTTTTTTGAATGCTGAGTTTTAAGCCAGCTTTTTCACTCTCCTCTTTTACTTTCATCAAGAGGCTCTTTGTTCTTCTTCACTTTTTGCCATAAGGGTGGTGTCATCTGTGTATCTGAGGTTATTGATATTTCTCCTGGCAGTCTTGATTCCAGCTTGTGCTTCTTCCAGCCCAGCATTTCTCGTGATGTACTCTGCATATAAATTAGATAAGGAGGGTTACAATATACAGCCTTGATGTACTCCTTTCTCGATTTGGAACCAGTCTGTTGTTCCATGTCCAGTTCTAACTGTTGCTTCCTGACCTGCATACAAATTTCTCAGGAGGAAGGTCAGGTGGTCTGGTATTCCCATCTCTTGAAGAATTTTCCATAGTTTGTTGTGATCTACACAGTCAAAGGCTTTGGCATAGTCAATAAAGCAGAAGTAGATGTTTTTCTGGAACTCTTGATTTTTCGATGATCCAGCGGATGTTGGCAATTTGATCTCTGGTTCCTCTGCCTTTTCTAAATCTAGCTTGAACATCTGAAAGTTCACAGTTCACGTACTGTTGAAGCCTGGCTTGGAGAATTTTGAGCATTACTTTGCTATCATACTATAAAATATATAGTCAAATTTCAAATGTCCCTAATTGTCCCATGAATATTCTTTATATCTGTTTTCATTTGGTTGGTTTTTTGGGGTTTATGGAGTGTGGTTCAGGATTCAGTCAAGAATTAAATATTATATTTCAACTTTGTCAGCAGTTCTCCAGGCTTGATTTTCTTTTTCCTTTTTATGCCATTGACTTTGTTGAAGTGCCCAGGCCAGTTGTTTTGCAAAATGTCCCTCAATTTGTGTTTGTCTGTTTCCTTATGGTTAGATTCGACTTAAGCATCTTAGATAGCAGTACTGCATAAGTGGTGTTATGGATTAAAATGGTCAGATTTCTCCTGGATATCTTCCCAGTGCTTGGTTAGATGAGCAAGACAGGGACTTAGGAGTCTACCTTAGCAAATATCAACCAGGAATTGAGGGTCTTTCAGTCAGAGAACATGCACTT
>NW_011494876.1:15031220-15031959 GCF_000754665.1 Bison bison bison | reverse complement strand
AAGCATCCAGTATCGTGTATCGAACCTGGACTGGCAACTCGTTTCTTACATGATATTTTACATGTTTCAATGTCATTCTCCCAAATCTTCCAACCCTCTCCCTCTCCCACAGAGTCCATAAGACTGTTCTATACATCAGTGTCTCTTTTGCTGTCTCGTACACCGGGTTATTGTTACCATCTTTCTAAATTCCATATATATGCGTTAGTATACTGTATTGATGTTTTTCCTTCTGGCTTACTTCACTCTGTATAATAGGCTCCAGTTTCATCCATCTCATTAGAACTGATTCAAATGTATTCTTTTTAATGGCTGAGTAATACTCCATTGTGTATATGTACCACAGCTTTCTTATCCATTCATCTGCTGATGGACATCTAGGTTGGTTCCATGTCCCGGCTATTATAAACAGTGCTGCGATGAACATTGGGGTACACGTGTCTCTTTCCCTTCTGGTTTCCTCAGTGTGTATGCCCAGCAGTGGGATTGCTGGATCATAAGGCAGTTCTATTTCCAGTTTTTTAAGGAATCTCCACACTGTTCTCCATAGTGGCTGTACTAGTTTGCATTCCCACCAACAGTGTAAGAGGGTTCCCTTTTCTCCACACCCTCTCCAGCATTTATTGCTTGTAGACTTTTGGATCGCAGCCATTCTGACTGGTGTGAAATGGTACCTCATAGTGGTTTTGATTTGCATTTCTCTGATAATGAGTGATGTTGAACATCTTTTCATGTGTTT
>NW_011494876.1:15028393-15028826 GCF_000754665.1 Bison bison bison | reverse complement strand
GGCTAGCTTTATGACCCAGGATGTGATCTATCCTGGAGAAGGTTCCATGTGCGCTTGAGAAAAAGGTGAAATTCATTGTTTTGGGATGAAATGTCCTATAGATATCAATTAGGTCTAACTGGTCTATTCTATCGTTTAAAGTTTGTGTTTCCTTGTTAATTTTCTGTTTAGTTGATCTATCCATAGGTGTGAGTGGGGTATTAAAGTCTCCCACTATTATTGTGTTATTGTTAATTTCTCCTTTCATCCTTGTTAGCATTTGTCTTACATACTGTGGTGCTCCCGTGTTGGGTGCATATATATTTATAATTGTTATATCTTCTTCTTGGATTGATCCTTTGATCATTATGTAGTGACCTTCTTTGTCTCTTTTCACAGCCTTTGTTTTAAAGTCTATTTTATCTGATGTGAGTATTGCTACTCCTGCTTTCTT
>NW_011494876.1:15027671-15028293 GCF_000754665.1 Bison bison bison | reverse complement strand
TTGCTTGTCTGAAAAGCTTTTGATTTCTCCTTCATACTTGAATGAGATCCTTGCTGGGTACAATAATCTGGGCTGTAGGTTATTTTCTTTCATCATTTTAAGTATGTCTTGCCATTCCCTCCTGGCTTGAAGAGTTTTTATTGAAAGATCAGCTGTTATCCTTATGGGAATTCCCTTGTGTGTTATTTGTTGTTTTTCCCTTGCTGCTTTTAGTATTTGTTCTTTGTGTTTGATCTTTGTTAATTTGATTAAAATGTGTCTTGGGGTGTTTCTCCTTGGGTTTATCCTGTTTGGGACTCTCTGGGTTTCTTGGACTTGGGTGATTATTTCCTTCCCCATTTTAGGGAAGTTTTCAACTATTATCTCCTCAAGTATTTTCTCATGGTCTTTCTTTTTGTCTTCTTCTTCTGGAACCCCTATGATTGGAATGTTGTAGCGTTTAATATTGTCCTGGAGGTCTCTGAGATTGTCCTCATTTCTTTTAATTCGTTTTTCTTTTATCCTCTCTGATTCATTTATTTCTACCATTCTATCTTCTAATTCACTAATCCTATCTTCTGCCTCTGTTATTCTACTATTTGTTGCCTCCAGAGTGTTTTTAATGTCATTTATTGCATTATTC
>NW_011494876.1:15019406-15027433 GCF_000754665.1 Bison bison bison | reverse complement strand
CCTGTTCCTTTATCTGCTGAGTATTCCTCTGTCTCTTCATCTTGTTTAAATTGCTGAGTTTGGGGTGTCCTTTCTGTATTCTGGCAGTTTGTGGAGTTCTCTTTATTGTGGCGTTTCCTCACTGTGTGTGGGTTTATACAGGTGGCTTGTCAAGGTTTCCTGGTTAGGGAAGCTTGTGTCAGTGTTCTGGTGGGTGGAGCTGTATTTCTTCTCTCTCCTTTCGAAGAGTTGGGCTGCTTTTCTGGGTGCCTGATGTCCTCTGCCGGCATTCAGAAGTTGTTTTGTGGAATTTACTCGACGTTTAAATGCTCTTTTGATGAATTTGTGGGGGAGAAAGTGTTCTCCCCGTCCTACTCCTCCGCCATCTTGGCTCCTCCTCTGCACTGTGTTTCTGTCATGTGCCTTCTTCATTGCCTCCTGCCATACTTGTGAGGGGTATAACTGTACTTTCAGTGCTTTATAGGGTATATCATCTGCTTCTTGAGAAATTTGTGCCATTTTTACTGAAGTACTTGTTTCATTTGGTTGACAAGGAAGTGAAATTGTTTGAATAATCTTATCTGTGAAAATGTTCTTGTGGGAACTTTAAAAATTTTAATATTTTCTGTTATCTTCCTAAGTGTTTCTTGATACCTGGATTTTCTCATTTGTAAAATGATTCAAGTATTGTAGCTGCTTTTTATAAAGTTTCACTGAAAAACTTATACATTTGTAGTAAATTAGAGGGTTTTAGGGCTGATAAAGAAAAAAGACATGACCATGAGATGGTAGCAGCACATAATGGGCTTTATTTAGGCAGAGCACTGACAGGTTGTAAAGGAAATTCCATCACAGCAGGAGACGTTTCAGAGACAGCCGTGCCAGGCCACAACCAGGAGGGGAAAAGTATACTTGAACTCTTCTGGGAGAGGAGTACCAGAGAGGGAACTTGTGTCTAGATCATATTACTCATTTGCAAGATGGTAAGCCTCTGGTTCAGAGAGCACCTCAGGACAACAGCAGCTTGGAATCTTTTATAGCCCTAAGGCTTATCTTATCTATGGCTAGCAAACATTGAGTGCAGTTTTGTTAAGTATGTGATGATCAGTGGAGTCCACTGTAAGGAACCTGCCTAACGGTGTTGGCTAATCCACTTGGTGTATGGTACCATATTGAAGTCTCAGGGTTAACCACTGCTACTGGCCAGTTCTGATTCCACAGTTATGGTACCGTTACTGAACTAAACCTTGGTCTGCCCATGTGCAGTAAAGCCAATCTACTAACACCAGATTGTGGTGAAGGAAATGTAGCATTTATCATAGGGCGCCAAGCAAAAGGTCCAGGTAGCAAGTGCCTAAAAGGGCTGAACTACCGGAAGGCTTTCAGAGAAGGGTTTTTAGACAGGGTGAGGGAAGGGGGTTGTCAGGTGTGATTGGTTCATGGATAGTCCCCTGAATGGTTGTTGGTGAGATAATCAGGAGTCAACATCATCAACCTTCTGGTTTCAACCTGTCTGGAGTCTGCCTGCTTATGAGCAGCATGAGGTTAATTTCTTCCATCTGGTAGGGGTTTCAGTCTCTTCAACAAAGGATATGGCTCATATTATTATCTACAGTGCTTGAGGAGGAACTAAAGGTCCTTGAGTTTGTTTTAATGGCTTAACTATTACTAACTTGTCTTGCTTGACTGTTTTCCTTTATTTCTGTATTTTCTCACTTGTCTGATTAAATTTACTCTTTGGAATTCAGCAGGACTTAGGAGGCTAAAGGACTCTTGTCTACAGACAAGAGTCAGGCAGAGGACATTGTGGAGTTTGGGGCAGCATTCTGTTTTGGGAAGGCCCTATAGGGTCCTGCTTGGTTCAGTACCTAATCAGTCTTGAGTAAAACTCCATGGAGCTGATCTCAAGAGCAGCTCCTGGACCTTACACCACATTCATCTTGGAATGGCTAGGAAAGGAAGTAGATCGAATTCATGGGACATTGGGGATAGTTGGTATAAGACATTTTTGTAAATGGGCTTGCTCTGCAAGATTTCTCATTTGAGTGAGCCAGTCTGAAAGTCTTCAAGCTAGGTAAGAACACTCTCATCACAGTAGAGAAGAAAGGCCTTTTTCTGCTGCAAAAGGAGGTTTAGTAGGAGCAAAACTTAGGGTCTTTTGTGTTATCCAGTGTCTCTACTATCTCTACCATTTTTGTCCAAGTCAGTAACCTGCTTTTTTGTCTTAATATAGATAAAAGGCCATAAATCCAACTGACGTTGTAATTCAGAAATGATCAGGATCAAAACTAGAGTTTGTTTTTTGGCTATTTGAGCACTGAAGATGAAAGAGAAAACTGCTCTGAACTCTTACACAGAGCATCAGTAAACATTCAGCTTTTGGTAGCCCTGATTGCCTGACTAGAGATGATCCTTCCGATTCTATATTATGTTGTTGTTCAGTTGCTAAGCTGTGTCTGACTCTTTGTGACACCATGGACTGCAGCAGGCCAGGCTTCCCTGTCCTCCACTGTAAATCGGAGTTTGCCCAGATTCACATTCATTGTGTCAATGATGCCATCCAACCGTCTCATTCTCTGTTGCCCCATTCTCCTCCTACCCTTAATCTTTCCCAGCATCAGGGTCTTTTCTCGTGAGTCGGCACTTTGTATCAGGCAGCCAAAGTATTGGAGCTTCAGCTTCAGCATCAGTCCTTCCAATGAATATTCAGGGTTAGTTTCCTTTAGGATTGACTTATTTGATCTCCTTGCAGTCCAAGGGACTCTCAAGAGTCTTCTCCAGACCACAGTTCAAAAGAATCAATTCTTCAGCACTCAGCCTTTTTTATGGTCCAACTCTCACATCTGTACATTACTCCTGGAAAAACCATAGCTTTGACTGTATGGATCTTTATCAGCAAAGTGATGTCTCTGCTAAAAAGCATATTAAAAAATACACTGTATAGGTTTGTCATAGGTTTCCTTCCAAGGAGCAAGGCATCTTTTAATTTCATGACTGCAGTCACTGTGATTTTGGAGCCCAAGAAAATAAAATCTGTCAGTATTTCCATAGATATTATGGAATATATCAAATTGTCTCATCTATCCATTCATTCCTTTTATGTGCTAGCATACAAAACTCTTAGTTTGGAATACAGTTTAAAGGAGAAACAGTAGGTCAGCAGTACCCAGAAGGTCTCTTGGTTTTTGATCATGCAGGCCAAGTTATCTTTTGGTACTTTTTTTTTTTTTTTTTAATTTTCTCTTGACCTCATTGGAGCTTCCCTTGTAGCTCAGATGGTAAAGAATTTGCCTGCTGTGCAGGAGACCTGTGTTCGATCCCTGAGTCAGGAAGATCCCCTGGAGAAGGGAATGGCAACCCATTCCAGTATTCTTGCCTGGAGAACTCCATGGAGAAAGGAGCCTGGTGAACTGCAGTCCATGGGGTAACAAAGAGTCAGACATGACCTCATTGTTGGTCTATTTATCAAACTTCTCTCAACCTAGCTTCAGACTTTCCCCCTAGGACAGAGCTAGAAGACAGTGTTAGACTTTGCTTATAATCATATAGATTTCTGTTTTATGTGTTCTGGGAACCATGTTATTAAATTACCATTACCACATATGGTTGGGGATCTGTGGCCTTGAGGTAGATAGATGAGAGAAAGAATAGGAAGGGAATCTGTGATGGCATCCAGCTCAAATGGTAAAAAATCTGCTTGCAGTGTGGAAGACCCAGGTTCAGTCCCTGGGTCAGGAAGATCCCCTGAGGAAGGGCATGGGAACCCACTTCAGTATCCTTACCAGGAGAATCCTGTGGACAGAGAAGCCTGGTGGGCTACAGTCCATGGGGTTGCAAAGAGTCAGACACGACTGAGCGACTAACATTTTCACTTTCAAAGAAATATTGGGAGAGTTATTGAGAGTCAGTTGTCCAGGAATAGTACAAAGGATGTGATCATCTCAAGGACCATGGAATAGAATTGTGCTTTATAAAGCATTAGACAGCTTAGAAAAAAGCAAGCTATGTCCTAACTTGTCGCAGCTTGACATGGTAGGAAAAGTGGGGACTTTCTGTGATTACGCTTTCCTGCCTGTGTTACTGCAGTGCCTTCTAACTGCTCTCCCCACTTGTATTCATGGCCTCCTACAGTTTATTCTCAATACAGCTGCCAAAGCAGTTTTTAAAAATATAAGTTAGATCATGCTACTCCTGTGCTTAAAACCTTTCAATGACTCCCATCTCACTCAAAGCAAAAACCAGAGTTCTTACAAAGCCTTACAAAGTTTTATGATGCGGCTTCTTGTCACCCCTGTGCCCTCCTCTGCTATCCCTTTTTCTCAGTTGACTTCAGTTATTTTGGCTTCTTTCCTTTTATTCAAACGTGTCAGATATGTTCCTGCCTTAAGGGTTTTGCTCATGATGTTTCCTATGCTTGAACACTGTGCCTGGTTAACCTTGTTACTTTCTTCAGGTCTTTTCTCAAATCTTCTGTATTTAATTAATTCTGCCTCTTGCCCTTGCCTTACCAACTCAAAACTGGATGCTCCTGTAGAAATGTCTGCCTCTGGAAACTGAATGTACATGCCAACAAGTTGATTTCTTTGTAGTCTCTGCTGCTTTGGATAATTGGTTTTCTTTTCTAAGTCTGGGATGGATGGAGCTCAGGCCCTGAGCCTGTACTATAGTCATAAGGAGTCTGAGCAATCAAGTGTCCATCGTTTTCCACTTGTATACTGGAAGGCAGCTCTGTCTCTATGTTAGGGTTTTTCTCTGGCATAGAAGGGGAGTTACAATGCAGGACAGCTAAGGAAAAGAAAATCCCAATTTTCTCTAACATTACCACTCTTTTCTTCTGGGATTTATGTTAGGAGTATGTTGGAGTTCTTCTACCTCATCCCCATATCTCTTAAGTACTCATATACATCTTGCTTCTGACTTACTTTTGACTTCTAACTGGCATGTATCCTTTGTGTTGAGGTTCCCCACCCCCCCCACTTCTGGTACTTTTTATCATTTAAAAAAATCGTGGTAAACTGTGTGTAAAATTTAGCATTTTGACCATTTTAAAGTGTACAGTCTGATGGCATTAAGTACATTCAGAGTGCTGTCCAAACCTTCATCAGTATTCAACTCCAGAACTTTTCCCTCACCCCAAACAGAAACTCTGTACCCTTTAAACAGTAACTCTCTATTCCTCCTTTCCCTCAGCCCCTGGTAACCTTTCTTTTGCTATCTGTCTGTATATAAGTGGAATCATTCAATATTTGTTCTTTTGTGTCTGTTTTATTTCACTTGGCTTAGTGTTTTCAAACCTCATCCATGTTGTAGCATGAAAATTTCATTCCTTTTAAAGATTGAATAGTATTCCATTATCTATGTATAATTTCAGTATTCCACTTGGCCATAGATGGATATTTTGACTGTTTTTCATTTGCAGAATTCTTGCTTGGTTCTTTTGCATATTTGTTGACTCTTGGTTTATTTATGTTTGCTTTTATTTCATATTTTTCTTTTTTTTAAATGGAAGTTACTCATGTCACTAAGCATTGTAAATATTTTAAAACGTTTATCAGATTTATAAAATCCTGAGAAGAATTTTTGTTTTATTTTTAAGCCTTTGGACATCTTTTTTTTTTATGGACGTCTTTACATATCTTAGAATTTTGGGTTTCAGAAGTGGGAGATGTTGTTTTCCCTTCCTTTTCTTCCTCTGAACACATCTGTCTAGTGTATGCATCATTGCCTCTATCTGCTTCCAAGGCCCCCGTGTACAGTATCATGTTAGGTCTCCTTCCCCAGAGTGACCTTGGGCTTTTGGCAGATCCTGACCTCTGGCTGAGGGAAGGAGGGGTTTAAACTCCAATCTGTTTAGCCCTAGAGGTTGCTAAAACCATGTTTTGTTTTGTTTTTTGATTTTTTAATTGAAGGATAACTGCTTTACAGAATTTTGTGGTTTTCTGTCATACATCAACAAGAATCAGCCATAGGTACACCCAAGTCCCCTCCCTCCTGGGCCTCCCTCCCATCTCCCTCCCCATCCCACTCTTCAACCTGTTACAGAGCCCCTGTTTGAGTTCCCTGAGTCACACAGCAAATTCCCATTGGCTATCTGTTTTACATATGGTATTGTAAATTTCTACGTTACACCCTCCATACATCTCCCCTTCTCCCTCCTCTCCTCCCCCCATGTCCATATGTCTGATCTCTATGTTTGTTTCTCCATTGCTGCCCTAAAAATAAATTAATCAGTGCCATCTTTTTAGATTCCGTATATATGCATCAGTATGCTATATTTATATTTCTCTTTCTGACTTGCTTCACTCTGTAGGTTTGAACTCTAGGTTCGTCTACCTCATTAGAATGGATTCAAATGCATTCCTTTTTAAGGCTGAATAGTATTCCATTATATATATGTACCACAGCTTCTTTATCCATTCATCTGTTGATGGACATCTAGGTTGCCTCCATGATCTAGCTATTGTAAGTAGTGCTGCAGTGAACATTGGAGTACATGTGTCTTTTTCAGTTTTGGTTTCCTCAGGGTATATGCCTAGGAGTGGGATTGCTGGGTCATATGGTGGTTTTATTGCTAGCTTTTTAAGGAATCTCCATAATGTCTTCTGTTGTGGCTTTATCAGTTTGCATTCTCACCAGCAAGACAAGAGTGTTCCCTTTTCTCCACACCCTCTCCAGCATTTATTGTTTGTAGACTTTTTGGTGATGGCCATTCTGACTGGTGTGAGGTTGTATCTCATTGTAGTTTTGATTTGCATTTCTCTAATAGTGAGTGATGTTGAGCATCTTCTCATGTGCTTGTTAGCCATCTTTATGTCTTTGGAGAAATGTCTCTTCGGGTCCCTTTTCTACATTTTGCTTGGGTTATTTGCTTTTCTGGTATTGAGTTGTATGAGCTGCTTGTATATTTTCGAAATTAATTCTTTGTCAATTGTTTCAGTTCAATTCAGTTTAGTCGCTCAGTCGTGTCTGACTCTTTGTGATCCCATGAACCACACCAGGCCTCTCTGTCCATCACCAACTCCCAGAGTTCACCCAAACCCATGTCCATGGAGTCAATGAGGCCGTCCAACCATCTAATCCTCTGTCGTCCCCTTCTCCTCCTGCCCTCAATCTTTTGCAGCATCAGGGTCTTTTCAAATGAGTCAGCTCTTGGAATCAGGTGGCCAAAGTATTGGAGTTTCAGCGTGAACATCAGTCCTTCCAATGAACACCCAGGACTGATCTCCTTTAGGATGGACTGGTTGGATCTCCTTGCAGTCCAAGGGACTCTCAAGAGTCTTCTCCAACACCACAATTGAAAGCATCAGTTCTTTGGTGCTCAGCTTTCTTTATAGTCCAACTCTCACATCCATACATGACTACTGGAAAAACCATAGCCTTGACTAGACAGACATTTGAGGACAAAATACTGTCTCTGCTTTTTAATATGCTATATAGGTTGGTCATAACTGTCCTTCCAAGGAGTAAGCGTCTTTCAATTTCATGGCTTCAGTCACCATCTGCAGTGATTTTGGAGCCCCCCAAAATAAAGTCAGCCACTGTTTCCACTGTTTCCCCATCTATTTGCCATAAAGTGATGGGACTGGATGCCATGATCTTAGTTTTCTGAGTTTAAGTTTTATGTTGGGTTTTAAGCCAGCTTTTTCACTCTCCTCTTTCACTTTCATCAAGAGGCTCTTTAGTTCTTCTTCACTTTTTGCCCTAAGGGTGGTGTCATCTGTGTATCTGAGGTTATTGATACTTCTCCCAGCAATCTTGGTTCCAGCTTGTGCTTCTTCCAGTCCAGCGTTTCTCATGAAGTACTCTGCATATAAGTTAAATAAGCATGGTGACAATATACAGCCTTGATGTACTCCTTTTCCTATTTGGAACCAGTCTGTTGTTCCATGTCCAGTTCTAACTGTTGCTTCCTGACCCGCTTACAGGTTTCTCAAGAGGCAGGTCAGGTGGTCTGGTATTCCCATCTCTTTCAGAATTTTCCCCAGTTTATTGTGATCCACACAGTCAAAGGCTTTGGCAGAGTCAATAAAGCAGAAGTATATGTTTTT
>NW_011494876.1:14984459-15019306 GCF_000754665.1 Bison bison bison | reverse complement strand
ATCCAGCGGATGTTGGCAATTTGATCTCTGGTTCCTCTGCCTTTTCTAATCCAGCTTGAACATCTGGAAGTTCACAGTTCACGTATTGCTGAAGCCTGGTTTGGAGAATTTTGAGCATTACTTCACTAGCGTGTGAGATGAGTGCAATTGTGTGGTAGTTTGAGCATTCTTTGGCATTGCCTTTCTTTGGGATTGGAATGAAAACTGACCTTTTCCAGTCCTGTGACCACTGCTGAGTTTTCCAACTTTGCTGGCCTATTGAGTACAGCACTTTCACAGCATCATCTTTCAGGATTTGAAATCCAAATTCAGGATCTGGGATTCCATCACCTCCACTAGCTTTGTTCGTAGTGATGCTTTCTAAGGCCCACTTGACTTCCCATTCCAGGATGTCTGGCTCTAGGTGAGTGATCACACCATTGTGATTTATCTGGGTCATGAAGATCTTTTTTGTACAGTTTTTCTGTGTATTCGTGAGTCTGAGTGAACTCCGGGAGTTGGTGATGGACAGGGAGGCCTGGCGTGCTGCGATTCATGGGGTCGCAAAGAGTCGGACACGACTGAGCGACCGATCTGATCTGATCTGTGTATTCTTGCCATCTCTTCTTAATATCTTCCGCTTCTGTTAGATCCATACCATTTCTGTCCTTTATCAAGCCCATCTTTGCATGAAATGTTCCCTTGGTATCTCTAATTTTCTTGAAGAGATCTCTAGTGTTTCCCATTCTATTGTTTTCCTCTATTTCTTTGCATTGATTGCTGAGGAAGCCTTTCTTATCGCTTCTTACTATTCTTTGGAACTCTGCATTCAGATGCTTATATCTTTCCTTTTCTCCTTTGCTTTTTGCTTCTCTTCTTTTTACAGCTATTTATGAGGCCTCTGCAGATAGCCATTTTGCCTTTTTGCATTTCTTTTCCATGGGGATGGTCTTGATCCCTGTCTCCTGTACAATGTCACGAACTTCCCTCCATAGTTCATCAGGCAATCTGTCTGTCAGATCTAGTCCCTTAAATCTATTTCTCACTTCCACTGTATAATCATAAGGGATTTGATTTAGGTCATACCTGAGTGGTCTAGTGGTTTTCCCCACTTTCTTCAATTTAAGTCTGAATTTGAAATTTAAGTCAGTTGTTTCATTTGCTATTATTTTCTTCCATTCTGAGGGTTGTCTTTTCACCTTGTTTGTAGTTTCCTTTGCTGTGCAAAAGCTTTTAAGTTTAATTAGGTCCCACTTGTTTATTTTTCTTTTTATTTCCATTACTCTAGGAGATGGGTCATAGAAGATCTTGCTTTGATTTATGTTGAGTATTCTGCATATGTTTTCCTCCAAGAGTTTAATAGTTTCTGGTCTTACACATAGGTCTTTAATCCATTTAAAGTTTATCTTTGTGTGTGGCATTCGGTAGTGTTCCAATTTCATTCTTTTACACATAACTGTCTAGTTTTCTCAGCACCACTTACTGAAGAGCTATCTTTGCCCCATTGTATATTCTGGCCTTCTTTGTCAAAAATAAGGTACCCATAAGTACATGGGTTTACCTCTGGGTTCTCTGTCTTGTTCCATTGGTCTATATTTCTGTGTTTGTGCCAGTACCATACTGTCTTGATGACTGTTTAGTTCAGTTGCTCAGTCATGTCCAACTCTTTGCGATCTCATGGACTGCAGCATGCCAGGCTTGCCTGTCCATCATCAGCTCCCAGAACTTGCTCAGACTCATGTCCATCAAGTCAGTGATGCCATCCAACCATTTCATCCTCTGTTGTCCCCTTCTCCTCCTGCCTTCAGTCTTTCCCAGCATCAGGGTCTTTTCCAGTGAGTTAGCTCTTCGCATCAGGTGGCCAAAGTATTGGAGTTTCAGCTTCAACATCAGTCCTTTCAATGAATATTCAGGACTGGTTTCCTTTAGGATTGACTGGTTTGATCTCCTTGCAGTCCAAGGGACTCTCGAGAGTCTTCTCCAGCACCACAATTCAAAAGCATCAGTTCTTCGGCACTCAGCTTTCTTTATAGTCCAACTCTCACATCCACACATGACAACTGGAAAAACCATAGCTTTGACTAGACAGACCTTTGTCAGGAAAGTAATATCTCTGCTTTCTAATATGCTGTCTAGGTTGGTCATAGCTTTTCTTCCAAGGAGCAAGCATCTGTTAATTTCATGGCTTCAGTGATTTTGGAGCCCAAGGAAGTAAAGTCTGTCATTGTTTCCATTGTTTCTCCATCTATTTGCCATGAAGTGATGAGACCGGATGTCATGATCCTCGTTCTTTGAATGTTGAGTTTTAAGCCAGCTTTTTCTCTCTCCTCTTTCACTTTTTATCAAGAGGCTCTTTAGTTCCTCTTTGCTTTCTACCAGAAGGGTGGTGTCATCTGCGTATCTGAGGTTATTGATATTTCTCCTAGCAATCTTGATTCTAGCTGTTATATCATGCTTAGGAATTACACACTAGAAGATGGGATTGTCCATTATTTTAGATGAGGTGGGCAAGGCTTTGAGAGTTCAAGTACCTTTGCCAAAGTAGCATGGCAAGGAAGAAGGGAAACTACAAATTGAGGCCAAGTTATGTAACTCTGAAGTTCACACTCTCAGCTTACATTTCTGCGCATTATACATTGAATTAATATATATATTATTAACATATATATGTGTATTTTCTTACTGCCAATTTTCATTTTTAACAAACTCTTTGCTCTGCATGAATCCAGAATTTTCTTGGAAATCCACTTACTAGTTCACTTTTTTTGTTATTTTTCTTAGTGTTATGACTACATTCCACTTGGTCTATGGAACAGTGTGTTTTTAAATAACACTTTATCTGAATTTTAAGGATTTTCAGGATATTGATTTTATATTATAGCCAAGGAAAAATATGTTGGTGTTAGTATAGACTTGGATTTGTATAATTTCAGGTAAGTCCAAAGGTTTAGAACTTTAAAATAGGAACAATGTAAGTTTCCCATAAAAGTCAATGATTAAGGTAGCTGAAGACCTAGTAGATGGAACATTCCAGAAATTTTCTTCCAGTTTATCCTGTACAGCAGTTCTGCATTAATCTTGCTAAAACAGCTCCCATCTCCCATGTCTCTATTTCCATAGTGTCAAGTTTGAATCTCAGCCTTGCACTGAAAATTCACTGTATAAATTTGATGAATACGGACAGTGCTCTGGCATCATTCTAAGATGATTATTTTAAATCTGCTGGAATAAATCACACAAAATAAAAAGAAGGCCTTACAGCATAGATCAAATAATATGTATTGATTGATGCTCAATATTAATACACTAAGTCACCTTTGAACACAATGAGGATTTGTTAGCTATGTAGAGAAATGATACTTAATGCTAATTTTTAAAGATTAATTTTCCTTTGCTGTTTCCAACTGGATGATATTCTCTTTGGCTAACAAATCAGAATACAGATTTCATCTACCTCAGTGTATCAGTATATAAAATCTTTGGTCCCAGAAAATATTTCATTAACCCTCAAAATTGGCACAGACATTATAAAAATGTTTTCAAGTCATGCCTCTGCTTTGAACAGCCTTTCAGGATCTTCTCATTCATTTTCCCTGTGTTAAGATCTGGTATCTTAAGAATCATTTGGAGAGGCCCTATGAGAGCTGGCCTCAGTCAGTGCAGCCTTCTTTAAGTTCTTAGATGTGTGAAATTCTCATCCATCTCAGTGACTTCATGTATACTATTCCCTCTGCAGGTGACACCACACCTCTCCTTCATAACAAACTCTTTGATCCTGACCTTTTTGCATTTTGGGGGCATTGCTGTTTCTTCAGAGAAAGCTTCACTGATCCTGTCTTTAAGTTGTGTCCCCCAGCTAAAATCTCTGATTGTGCAATTTGGTTTCTTTCTTAGATTCATCATGGTCGGTGTCTGTTGTGATTACTTGTCTAATTTGTTATGCAGAATAAGAGCTCTCTGAAGATACTGCTCTGTCTGTTTTTGCTCACTGATAAATCCTTGACAATTAGCACGAGGATTGATGCCATAATGAATGTTGCTTACAAGGTAGTTGGAAAGAAACCCAGCATCTCTGTTACCAGGATTAGGATTCTTCTGCTTGACAGGTTTCTAGGAAAACATACTATCAGTATAAGGGAGAGCTTATAAAACTTCAAAACAGTGTCTGAGTCCCCCACCAAACCCATTTCCATCAGAGCATGAGTTAATTTGCATTACTGATACATGTAAAGGACACAAATAGTTTTTAAAAATTAAGCAAGTCTTGGGCAGTGTTGTAGTCTTCCCAACCATTAAAAAGAATACATTTGAATCAGTTCTAATGAGGTAGATGAAACTGGAGCCTATTATACAGAGTAAAGTAAGCCAGAAAGAAAAACACCAATACAGTATACTAACGCATATATATGGAATTTAAAAAGATGGTAACAATAACCCTGTGTACGAGACAGCAAAAGAGACACTGATGTATGGAACAGTCTTTTGGACTCTGTGGGAGAGGGAGAGGGTGGGATGATTTGGGAGAATGTCATTGAAATACGTATAATATCATATACGGAATGAGTCGCCAGTCCAGGTTCGATGCACGATACTGGATGCTTGGGGCTGGTGCACTGGGATGACCCAGAGGGATGGTATGGGGAGGGAGGAGGGAGGAGGGTTCAGGATGGGGAACACATGTATACCTGTGGTGGATTCATTTCGATATTTGGCAAAACCAATACAATATTGTAAAGTTTAAAAATAAAATAAAATTAAAATAAAAAAATAAAAACTATCTTTAATGACAGTACTGCTAAAAGTAATATTGAGGATTTTTATAACCTAAATGTTTTTTTCATTAAGTCAATTCACTTATATTATCATATTACTGCAACAGAGTCTGTATTCAGTTAGATGTACCTCTCTTTATATTTGCATGAATTTAAATTTGATTTACACATGTTGGAAAGGGCAGTAGACAGTATTCTGGTAGTTTATCAAAGATAATGTGGCTGTTTGTTGTGACTCTGGTTCTAGGCAGTATGAAACTGTGGTTCCACTTGAAGATTCTATTGTGACTGAGGTTACAGCAACTCTGCAAGAATGGGCCAGTCTGTGGAAACAGCTCTATGTGGTAAGTAGTTGGTAATTAGTTTGCTAAATCAACAAAGTTCCATTGTACCAAGATAAAAAATTATGGTACTTAGCCAATTGCAAATTTATAGACTTTTGAATATTTGCAGATTTTCAAATGTATGTTCCTAATATTAATTGGAATATAGTAGACTTGAGTTTTGTCCAACCTGAAGAGAATACAGTATTCATATGCCTGCAGTTTTCTCCATCCTATTCCAGCCCGTAGAATGAAGTTCCATCACATCAAGGATTTTAGCTGTCTTACTCAATTGCTGTATCCTCAGAACCTTTCATAAAACAGATTTTTATTAATTGAATGAACAAACTTCATAGTTACTAATACATTGTGAACCTAATAGTGGGTAAAGATCAAGAAGCTGTATTACCACTTTCTTACAGCTACTTAAGTGATATGTCATATATGATACTTTTTGCCAGGCCAATAATTACTAGATAAATAAAACCTCAGTTCGTATCCTCTGGAAACTTAGAGAGTAGAGGGTGATAGAACACAAAAATATAGACTAAAAATAAGTGACGGGGTTTGGGTTCTGAACAAGATGAAGTAAACACATTCTGTTTTACTCTTCCTACTAATCACAATAAAAATTCTGGACAAAACCCATAAAATGCCCTATCAGAACACTCTGAAAGTTAGGAAACAGAAGGTGGATGATTAGGGACATTGAAATTCACAGATTGAGTGAGTGCCCTGGTTGTCTTTTTTTCTTGCCTTCCATATATCCTGGACTGGGCTGTAGAGAAGACTACAACCTAGAAATGCTAATGAGTGTAGACAAAATAATAATACCAAGGAAAGCCTGTTCTCTCTAGCCAAAGGATGGCCCAGCAAGATAGAAACGTCCTATTCTGTCTGTTCTGTAGGAGAATATCACAATAAAATCTGTACCCCCTCCCATTCCAACAGGCATTACAGCAGGGGTATTGACAATCAGAGGTTTGTCTCACAAACACCCTTCCCCCACCTGCAGTAACAGGGAGATGTCCCCCTTCAGTGCAGCCTGTGGCTCAGACTCTGACTTCTGCTTTTTTCTGCTCCAGTAATGAGGCAGTGCCCTTCCTCAGCAGAGCCTGTTCAGTTCAGTTCAGTTCAGTTCAGTTGCCCAGTCGTGTCCGACTCTTTGTGACCCCATTAATCTCAACACGCCAGGCCTCCCTGTCCATCACCAACTCCCGGAGTTCACTCAGACTCACGTCCATCGAGTCAGTGATGCCATCCAGCCATCTCATCCTCTGGCGTCCCCTTTTCCTCCTGCCCCCAATCCCTCCCAGCATCAGAGTTTTTCCAGTGAGTCAGCTCTTTGCGTGAGGTGGCCAAAGTACTGGAGTTTCAGCTTTAGTATCATTCCTTCCAAAGAACACCTGTAGGGAAGACTGATTTCCACCCCACCAGAAGTTTCAAGGTGGCAACTCTCTTCAGCAGAGCCTCTGGGTGAGACTCTGGCCTTTATAACTACACAACATTAACAAGGTGGTACCCTTACCCTGCAGAGTTCTGAGGCAAAACTCAACTTTCCCCCATGCTCTGGAGAAAGGAAGAAGCATTTCTCCACAGAGAAGCCTGTGGTGAGAGCTCTTGATTTCCACCCCCACTGCAATAATAAGGTGCTACCCTCCCCAGCCAAGCTGTGGGTTGTACTTTAACTTTCACAACTCTCCACTCCCCTGCTTATTACCCTATTTTCTATGACTGCCCTGCTGAAATGAGGCAGTGCTTCTCCCCACTCAAGCCCATCCTAAGGATAATGGGAAGTGGAGTTCTGTCATCTAGATAACATGCAAATAGGGAAAACCAAGGAGTACTGGAGCGACTTTATAAACTAAATTGACATTTCAGTCACAGTGCACAAAAGTCCACAAAAGGGGTCTCAAAGAATTGGACACGACTGAGCAACTGAACAACCCCCACCACCGCAAAAGTGAGCCTAGGATCACATTCTCAATGTGAACAGGTTGACTAAAAGAAAAGATTTAAGTAGAAATTAGAGTGTCATAATTCCTACTTAATTAAAATGTCCATCTTACAGCTCCAAATTACTTGTCATATGAAGAAATCAGGAAAAATGCAACTCTAGTAAGAAGGGACAATCAGCAGAAGCTAACTGTGAAATGACACAGATGTTGGAGCCATCAGCAAGGATTTAAAAGCATTTGAGAAAATTCAGCAGTTTCGTGATTAAAAACTCTTAGAAAACTAGGAATATAAGATATCTCACTCTGATAAAGGGCATTTATAAAAACATATAGCAAATGTCATACTTAGTGATAAAAGTCTGCTTTGAGGAATAAGGTAAGGATGTCTGCTCTCAACAAGTCAGTTCAACTTAGTACTAGAAGACTTAAGGCAAGAAAAAGAAAGAAGAGACATATGGGTTAGAGTGAAGAAATAAAGCTGTTCACATTTGCAAACAATATGATTGGCTACATAACAAATCCCAAGGAATCTACAAACACTAGAGAATACAAAAGATAGTTCTGAAAATAAATAAGTTTTCAGTTACAGGATATCAGGTCAAAATACAGAATCTCGCTCTCTCTTTCTGTCACATACACAGACATACACACAATCATATTGCCATATATTGGCAGTGAACAGTTGGAAACCAAATTTTAAAACACATACCATTTACAATTGCTCAAAAATGAAACATTTGGTATAAATACAACAGAACATACAATTTCCATGTACTAAAAACCACAAAAATGCTAATGAACAAAAGTGAAGAAGACTTAAGTAAAGGGCCAGGCATGACATGTTCATGGATTGGAAGACTCACATATTAAAAATGTCTGTTCAACACAGATTGATCTATGTATTTAATTCTTGAAAAGTCCTAGCAGGATGTTTTCTAGAGAAGATGATTTAAAAATTTTTAAGGGAATACAAAATAAGAATAAAGTTAGAGGAATCATGTTACCTGATTTTAAGGCTTACTTACAGTTACAGTAATCAAGATGGAGTGGTCCTGGCCAAGGATAGACACAGATCGTAGATAAAGGGAGCAGGACAGAGAGTTGAGATGTATCAGTAGGTTTAGTCAAGTAAGGGCCAACTGATTTTTGGCAAAGGTGCAAAAGTGAAAGAAACATGCTCTTGTCGCAAATGGATAAATGGAGTAGTTGGGCATACAGAGGCAGAACAAAAACAAAACCAAAACCTTGACTTAAATCTCCTTCCTTATACAACGGACTAACTCACATTGGATGATAGACAAAAATGTAAAATATAAAACCAAACGTTTTAGGAAAACATATAGGAGAAAAACTTTATAACCTGCGTTTAAGTGAAGAGTTCTTAAGCATGACACTGAAAGAATAGTTCATAGAAGAAAAATTTGATAAACTGGATTTCATCAAAGTGAAAAATTTTTGCCCTTGAATGACCCTGTTAAAAGATGAGAAGATAAGCCATAGACTGGAAGAAAATATTTTCAAATCACATATCTGTCAGAAGACTTGTATGTAGGATATATAAAGGACTTTGTAAGCTGAACAGTAATTCTAACAATAATGTCTAACAATTCAGTTAGAGAAGGACAGAAAACTTCATCAAGGAGAAGTCTTGATGAAGTCATCTCCTTCATAAGGAGAGCTAATTAGAACATGACAAGATTTTCCATATAATTAGCCATTGTTGTTGTTGAGTCGATAAATTGTCTCCAACTCTCTGTGACCCCATGGACTGCAACATGCCAGGCTTTGCTGTCCTTCACTACCTTCGGGGGTTTTCTCACGTTCATGTCCATTGAATCAGTGATGCTATCCAACCATCTCATCCTCTCCCACCCCCTACTTCTTTTGCCTTCAATCTTTCCCAGCATCAAAGTCTTTTCCAGTGATTCAACTCCTCATATCAGATTGCCAAAGTATTGGAGTTTCAGCTTTAGTATCAGTCCTTCCAGTGAATATTCAGGACTGATTTCCTTTAGGATTGACTGGTTTGATCTACTTGCTTGATCTAGATTCCATGGGAATCTCAAGAGCCTTTTCCAGCACTATAGTTCAAAAGCATCAATTCTTCAGTTCTCAGTCTTCTTTATGGTCCAACTCTCACATCCATACATGACCACTGGAAAAACCATAACTTTGACTAGATGGACCTTTGTTGGCAAAGTGATGGCTTGCTTTTTAATATGCTGTCTAGGTTTGTCATAGGTTTTCTTCCAAGGAGCAAGCATCTTTTAATTTCATGGCTGCAGTCACTGTTTGCCCAAGAAAATAAAATCTGTCACTGCTTTCCACTTTCCCCACTTCCGTTTGCCATGAAGTGATGGAACCAGATACTATGATCTTAGTTTTTTGAATGTTGAGTTTCAAGCCAGTTTTTTCACTCTCCTTTTTCACCCTTATCAAAAGGCTCTAGTTCCTCTTCACTTTCTGCCATTAGAGTGGTATCATCTGCATATCTGAGGTTATTGGTATTTCTCCTAGCAATCTTGATTCCAGCTTGTGATTCATCTAGCCCAGTGTTTTGCATGATGTACTCTGCATAGAAGTTAAATAACCAGAGTGACAGTATACAGCCTTGTTGTACTGCTTTTCCAATTCTGAACCAGTCTGTTGTTCCATGTTTGGTTCTAACTGTTACTTCTTGACCTGCATACAGTTTTCTCAGGAGCCAGATGAGGTGGTCTGGTATTTCCATCTGTTAAAGAATTTTCCACAGTTTGTTGTGATCCACATAGTCAAAGGCTTTCTCGTAGTCAGTGAAGCAGAATAGATGTTTTTCTGGAATTCTTTTGCTTTTTCTGTGATTCAGCAGATGTTGGCAATTTCATCTCTGGTTCCTCTATCTTTTCTAAACCCTGCTTGTACATCTTCAGGTTCTCAGTTCATGTACTGCTGAGGCCTAGCTTAAAGAATTTTGAGCATAACTTTGGTTGCATGTGAAATGAGCACAATTGTGTGGTAGTTTGAACGTTCTTTGGCATTGACCTTCTTTGGGATTGGAATGAAATTAGCCATTAGGGTAATGCAAATTAATGCTACAGTGAGATGCTACTACGTACCTGTTAGAATGGCTAACGTAAAAAAATGTCAAAAATACCAGAGATGTGGAGCAACTGGATCTCTCATACATTGCTGATGAAGATATAAAATGATACAACTGCTGGGGAAAAAAAAGTTGGTGTTTTCTTTTTTTTAAAATTGCAGTATAGTTCATTTACAATGTTGTATTAATTTCAAGTATACAGCAAAGTGAATCAGTTATACATATATCTACTCTCTTTTTAGATTCTTTTTCCATGTAAGCCACTGTAGAGTCCTGAGTAGAGTTCCCTGTGCTATACAGTAGATTATTAGTTATCTATTTTATGTATAGTAGTGTGTGTCTGTCAATCCCAATCTCCCAATTTATTCTTCCCCCCTTACTCTCTGGTAACTGTAAGTTCTTTTTCTACATCTGTGACTCTACTTGTGTTTTGTAAATAAGTTCATTTGTACCCTTTTTTTTTAAAGATTGTGCATATAAGTGATATCATATGATACTTGTCTTCATGTGTCTGACTTACTTCACTCATTATGACAATCTCTAGGTCCATCCATGTTGCTGTAAATGGCATTATTTTGTTCTTTTTTATGACTGAGTATTGTATACATGTACTATGTATATATATCTATTCCTCTGTTGATGGTCTTTTAGGTTGCTTCCATGTCCTGGCTATTGTAAATAGTGCTGCAATTAGTATTGAGATGCATGTATCTTTTTGCATTATCATTTTTTTCCAAGTATATGCCTAGGAGTGGGATTGCTGGGTCATATGGTAGTTCTGTTTTTAGTTTTTTGAGGGACCTCCATACTGTTCTCCATAGTGGCTATACCAATTTATGTTCCCACCAACAGTGGAAGAGGCTTCCCTTTTCTCCACACCCTCTCCAACATTTATTGTTTATGGGTATTTTTTGATAATGGCCATTCTGACCAGTGTGAGCTCGTTTCAGTTTTGATGTGTATCTCTCTAGTAATTAGTGATGTTGAGCGTCTTTTCATGTGCTTTTTGGCTATCTTTATTTCTTCTTTGGAGAAATGTCTATTTAGATCTTTTGTCAATTTTTTGGTTGGGTTGTTTGGGTTTTTTTGATATGGAGCTACATGAGCTGTTTGTATATTTTGGAGATTAATACCTTGTCAGTTATTTCATTTGCAAGTATTTTCTTCCATTCTGAGGGTTGTCTATTTGTTTTGTTTATGGTTTCCTTTGCTGTGCAAAGGCTTTTAGGTTTAATTAGATCTCGTTTGTTTATTTTGGTTTTTATTTTTGTTACTCTAGGAGGTGGATCCAGAAAGATCTTGCTGCAGTTTATGTCAAAGAGTGTTCTAGCTGTGTTTTCCTCTAGGAGTTTTATAGTGTCTAGCCTTTCATGTAAGTCTTTAATCCGTTTTGAGTTTATTTTTTTGTGTGGTGTTAGGGAGTGTTCTAATTTCAGTCTTTTATGTGTAGTTGTCTAATTTTCCCAACAACACTTACTTTGAGTGCTTACATTGTGCCTGTGCTTCATTTTTTTTACATACATTATCTCATTTTAATTTTCACTACAATTACTATTATTCTCCTCATGTTACTGAATGGAAGCTTTGATCCTTAGAAAGAATAAGGACTGTGCCCAAAGTCATATAAATAGTAAATGTCCAGCCAGACCCTAGTCTAAGTTCATTAGACTCCAGGGCTCTTAATAAGTACACTATCTTCTGAATTAAATTCTTTAAATACATCTCACATATAATTTATTTTGATTTTAGTAGTTCCTTATTGTGATTTTATTAGTTACTTATTACCATTTTCTGATATGGAAATTGGATTAATTGGAATGAATATTATCTGGAAATGATATCGCCTTGCAGAAATTATAAAATAATCATGCCTTAGAAAAATAGACCTTTATTTCTTTCTCAAGTAGGCATAGGCAGTCTGGATTTGGTGTGGCAGCTCTATGGTCATCAAGGCTTAGTCTGTCCTGCTCTGTCTTCCTCATTACCGTGCTTCAGCTTTTTAGCCCAAAATGACTAGCTCTAGGCAGCATCTTTGTGCTCTAGATGAAGGAAGCAGAAAAAGAAAGAAAGAAGTATACTCTTTCCATTAAAGGACACCTCTTCGAAGTTGCTGAGAACATTTCCTCCTGTTGGTCAAAACTCATTCACAGAGTAATCTCTAGCTGAAATAGAGACTTCAAATTGGTCTTTTTAAGATGGCCATATATTAGCCAAAAATGAGGAATTCTATGACTATAGAAAAAGTAGAGAATGAATACTGAGAGACTACTAGCAGTCTTTGCCACAGTGACCATGAAAAATTATTCTCATGTAAAGTTCTATTGTATTTTTAATCATTTGCCAAATTTATTTGTGAAATAGTGGAATAATGCCTTCACCAGCACTTCAGTATATTATATATCTGGAGAAGTGAATTTTAAGTAAAACATGAAAAAGTAATGAAGTTGTTGTTAAAAATCATTAGAATCATCCAAACTTGCATTTAATATGTTTCGGTAACTTGATGTGCCTTTGTGAGAGTAAATATATTGTAACTAAAAGTTAACATCATACCAATATGACATCTTCTTTTACAGCAGCTCATCTTACTCAGACATATTGTGGGTAAATTAAGCTGCTATTTGAAGCAATATTGTAAAACAGTTAACTTTTGAAAAATCTTTTATGTGTACTTTATGGCTTGTATCGGAGAAGGCAATGGCACCCCACTCCAGTACTTTTGCCTGGAAAATCCTGTGGATGGAAGAGCCTGGTAGGCTGCAGTCCATGGGGTCGCTAGAGTCAGACACAACTGAGCGACTTCACTTTCACTTTTCACTTTCATGCATTGGAGAAGGAAATGGCAACCCATTCCAGTGTCCTTGCCTGGAGAATCCCAGGGACGTGGAAGCCTGGTGGGCTGCCGTCCGTGGGGTCGCACAGAGTCGGACACGACTGAAGCGACTTAGCAGCAGCAGCAGCAGCAGCATGGCTTGTATGTTTGCATACAAATTTTCCAGAGTTATGGACAAACTTGAAAGTTGAGAAGCTGTATTGAAAAGAAGACTACTGTAAATAATGATTTTTATATTTTATACCCCAAATTTGAAATTGCCATTACAATTTTTAAATTCACTTTTTAATTAATGGAATATTGCCTTTCTTTGCCATTTTAACTAATGACAGTGTTTCTGGTTAATTCTTTTTAATTTATTGTTAATATGACAAGTGTCAAATGATTGTTTTTATTATGCAAGTTAGGAGGTCAGACATGTAGCCAGTCGAATTCAAAACAAATGAATACAAGTCTTTTCCAAATGACTTTCTACTAGAAGAGAATCAAAATCTGTTATATTATTAAAATTAGAAAGCCTAACAGTCTCCCTTTGTTTCTCTACTTAATTTCAGACGTTATAGTTCTTTACTTGATCTGACTTTACTAAGAGACAGTTAATTACCTGACTGTCCTCTGAGAAGTATACTTGAGAGCCAGAATGAATCTAGGTTAGCAATGTCTAAAGTTTAATTTATCTGATTTTAAAGACAAAAGGAAAATAACATAAATAAAATACAATAAACTATGAAAAACAAGTCTCAACATATGTGACTATAACGTTAATATCTTTCTGTGTAAAAGTCAATAAGAAAATAAGTAAAAAGCACTGCAAATATTCAGTAAAGGATAAAACACCATTTATAAAGCATTACCTAAGGGAAATATTCAGTTTTACTAATAATCAAGGATATAGCAGTTAAATCAGTGAGATAAATTCTGCTTCAAATTAATAAGAAAGTGGAAATTATCCTTTGCCATTCAGTTTTTGCTAAAATGAATACGTCTATGCTTTGCTGGTATATATCAATTTTTTGTTGGCACATTTGAATAATAATTTGGGAACTGTCTTCATTCAGATTCTTAAGACACTAGTAATTCTAATTCTGGGAATTTAAGATTGGGCTTCCCTGGTGGCTCAGAGGTTAAAGCGTCTGCCTGCAATGCGGGAGACCTGGGTTTGATCCCTGGGTTGGGAAGATCCCCTGGAGAAGGAAATGGCAACCCATTTCAGTATTCTTGCCTGGAGAATCCTATGGAGGGAGAAGCCTAGTAGGCTACAGTCCACCGGGTTGCAAAGAGTTGGACACGACTGAGCTACTTCACTTTCAATGTTAAATATGGGAGTGGGTTGAATTGCAGTTTCATAAATATTTCCATTAAAGCATTATTTGCAATAGCAGACATAAATTTACTTTCCTAAATGTGCCAACTGTAGTCCAATTAAGACATAGAGAGCTTACGTCTAAAGAGCTGTTAGAAAAATTTAGTTATGTTACATACTAAAATGAACTTAGGCACAAATTATATTACAAAATATAGCTTCATCTATATTCTGAAATCTTTAATCCAATTTTCTGTTGATGGGAGGGGCTCTGTTCCCTCCCTATAGTTTGCCCTAAGGCCAAACTATGATAGGGGTAAATAGTTCAGTTCAGTCCAGTCGCTCAGTTGTGTCCGACTCTTTGTGACTCCATGGACTGCAGCATGCCAGGCTTCCCTGTCCATCACCAACTCCTGGAGCTTACTCAAACTCATGTCCATTGAATCGATGATGCCATCCAACCATCTCATCCTCCATCATCCTCTTCTCCTGCCATCAGTCTTTCTCAGCATCAGGGTCTTTTCCAGTGAGTCATTTGTTCACATCAGGTGGCCAAAGTATTGGAGTTTCAGCCTCAGCATCAGTCCTTCCAGTGAGTATTCAGGACTGATTTCCTTTAGGATGGACTGGTTGGATCTCCTTGCAGTCCAAGGGACTCTCAAGAGTCTTCTCCAACAATCCAGTTCAAAAGCATCAATTCTTCGATGCTCAGCTTTCTTTATAGTCCAACTCTCACATCTATACATGACTACTGGAAAAACCATAGTTTTGACTAGATGGACCTTTGGTGGGAAAGTAATGTCTCTGCTTTTTAACATGGTGTCTAGTTTGATCATAGCTTTTCTCCCAAGGAGCAAGGTCTTTTAATTTCATGGCTGCAGTGACCATCTGCAGTGATTTTGGAGCCCAAGAAAATAAAGTCAGCCACTGTTTCCATTGTTTCCCCATCTATTTGCCATGAAGTGATGGGACTGGGTGCCATGGTCTTCGTTTTTTGAATGTTGAGTTTTAAGCTAGCTATTTCACTCTCCTCTTTCACTTTCATCAAGAGGCTCTTTAGTTCTTATTCACTTTCTGCCATAAGGGTGGTGCCATCTGCATATCTGAGGTTATTGATAGTTCTCCCAGTAGTCCTGCTTCCAGCTTGTGCTTCATCCAGCCCAGCATTTCACATGATATAGAAAGTGAAGTCACTCAGTCATGTCCAACTCTTTGCGACCCCATGGAGAGTAGCCTGCACCAGGCTCCTCCATCTGTGGGATTTTCTAGGCAAGAGTACTGGAGTAGGTTGCCATTTCCTTATCCAGGGAATCTTCCCGACCCAGGGATCGAACCTAGGTCTCTCGCATTGTAGACAAATGCTTTACTGTCTGAGCCACCAGGGAAGATAGCATAAGATATTTATTTGAGCCCCTTTTTTGGGGGAGGGGGCAAGAATACTGGAGTGGGTTGCCATTCTCTTCTCTAGGAGATCTTCCCAACCCAGGGATTGAACCCGGGTCTCCCACATTGTAGGCAGATGCTTTAACTCTGAGTCACCAGGGAAGTCAAATATTTCTTTGAGCCCCCTTTTTTTGGAGGGGGCAAACATATAAGTTAAATAAGCAAGGTGACAATATACAGCCTTGATGTACTTCTTTCCTGATTTGGAACCAGTCTATTGTTCTATGTCCAGTTCTAACTGTTGCTTCTTGACCAGCATACAGATTTCTCAACAGGCAGGTAAGGTGATCTGGTATTCCTATCTCTTGAAGAATTTTCCACAGTTTGTTATGATCCACACAATCAAAGACTTTGGCGTAGTCAATAAAGCAGAAGTAGATGTCTTTCTGGAACTCTCTTGCTTTCTCAGTGATCCAGTGGATGTTGGCAATTTGATCTCTGGCTCCTCTGCCTTTTCTAAATCCAACTTGAACATCTGGAAGTTCACGGTTCATGTACTGTTGAAGCCTGACTTGGAGAATTTTGAGCATTAATATGCTAGCTTGTGAGGTGAGTGCACTTGTTTGGTAGTTTGAACATGCTTTGGCATTGCCTTTCTTTGGGATTGGAATGAAAACTGACCTTTTCCAGCCCTGTGGCCACTGCTGAGTTTTCCAAATTTGCTGGCATATTGAGTATAGCACTTTCACAGCATCATCTTTGAGGATTTGAAATAGCTCAACTGGAATTCCATCACCTTCACTAGCTTTATTCATAGTGATGCTTCCTAAGGCCAGGATGCCTGGCTCTAGATGAGTAGGGTAATGGTGACCTCCTTCAGAAGGACGTAGGCAAGGACTGTTATATTCAGTGCCCTTGACCCCATGGCAGGCCACTGCTGACCCATGCCTCAACTGGAGACTCCTAGACACTCACAGGCAATTCTGGTTGTCTCTTGTAGGGTTACTCACTGCTCCTTTCTTCTGAGACCAGGTTTTCTTTGTGCCCTCCAAACTGCAGGGAGGGAACACAGCCCCACCCATCAACAGAAAATTGGATTAAAGATTTACTGAGCATGGCCCTGTCCATCAGAGCAAGACCCAGATTCCCACAGCCAGTACCTCCCATCAGGAAGCATCCTTATCCTTATCCATCAGAGGGCAGACAGAATAGAAACCACAATTACAGAAAACTAACCAAATTGATCACTTGGATCAGAGCCATGTCTAACTCAGTGAAACTGTGAGCCATGTTGTGTAGGGCCACCCAAGACAGATGGATCTTGGTGGAGAGTTCTGACAAAATGTGGTCCACTGGAGAAGGGAGTGGCAAACCACTTCAGTATTCTTGCCTTGAGAACCCCATGAACAGTATGAGAAAGCAAAAAGATAAGGCACTAAAAAATGAACTCCCCAGGTCAGTAGGTGCCCAGTATGCTCCTCGAGAAGAGTGGAAAAACATTTTCAGAAAGAATGAAGAGGCTGAGCCAAAGCAAAAACAACACCCAGTTGTGGCTGTGACTGGTGATGGAAGTAAAGTTTGATGCTGTAAAGAACAATATTGCATAGGAGGCTGGAATGTTAGGTCCATGAATCAAGGTAAATCGAAAGTGATCAGACAGGAGATGGCAAGAGTGAACATTGACATTTTAGGAATCAGTGAACTAAAATCAGCTGGAATGGGCGAATTTAATTCAGCTGACCATTATATCTACTACTGTGGGCAAGAATCCTGTGTCAATGTAACTCGATTATCAGGCGTAGAAAATTTCCATTGTTTCATTAAGTTGTTTGTTATTATTGTTTTTAAACCCACTGCTACATGTTGAACTAGGAAGATAAAAAAATAAATCTGTTAATTTGACAAATCTTAGCCACTCAGATCATCTAAATTAAATTTGACCCTAACTTAACTTTTTGATAACTATGTAAACACAACCCAGGGCATATCTACCTCAGTTGAACAAATCAGTACTTATTAATTTACAAAACCAATAAAAGCTTTAAACAGAAGCCACCACTCAAAAATATCCTAATGTTTTGTGGAAGCCTGGATGGGAGAATGTTTGGGGGAGAATGGTTACATGTATATGTATCTCTTTGCTGTCCCTCTGAAACTATCACAGCAACATTGCTAATCAACTGTGCTGCTGCTGCTGCTGAGTCGCTTCAGTTGTGTCCAACTCTGTGCGACCCCATAGATGGCAGCCCAGCAGGCTCCCCCGTCCCTGGGATTCTCCAGGCAAGAACAGTGGAGTGGGTTGCCATTTCCTTCTCCAATGCATGAAAGTGAAAAGTGAAAGCGAAGCTGCTCAGTCGTGTCTGACTCTCAGCGACTCCAATACAAATTTTTAGGGTATTCTTTTTTTAAATTAAACTTGATTTTGTATTGGACTGAGCAGCTTCGCTTTCACTTTTCACTTTCATGCATTGGAGAAGGAAATGGCAACCCACTCCACTGTTCTTGCCTGGAGAATCCCAGGGACGGGGGAGCCTGCTGGGCTGCCATCTATGGGGTCGCACAGAGTTGGACACAACTTAAAGAAGTTGCTCAATATCACATCATTAGGGAAATGGAGATCAAAAGGACAATGAGTTATCACAGCATATCTGTTGGAATGGCTATCATTCAGAAAGATAAGAAATAACAAGTGTTGGCAAAGATGTGGAGGACAGGAAACCCCTGTGCCTTACTGGTGGGAATATACACTGGTGCAGGCATGGTATGGGCAAGAATCCTTTAGAAGAAATGGAGTAGCCCTCATAGTCAACAAAAGAGTCCAAAATGCCATACTTGGGAGCAATCTCAAAAACAACAGAATGATCTCTCTTCATTTCCAAAGCAAACCATTCAATATCACAGTAATCCAAGTCTATGCCCCAACCACTAATGCCAAAGAAATTGAAGTTGAATAGTTCTGGGAAGACCTATAAGACCTTCTAGAACTAACACCCCAAAAAGTTGTCCTTTACATCAGAGGGGACTGGAATGCAAAAGTAGGAAGTCAAGAGATGCCTGGAGTAACAGGCAAGCTTGGTCTTGGAGTACAAAATGAGGCAGGGCAAATGTTAACAGAGTTTTGCTGAGAGAACACACTGGTCATAGCAAACACCCTCTTCCAACGACACAAAAGATGACTCTACACATGGATATCACCAGATGGTCAATACCGAAACCAGATTGATTATATTCTTTGCAGCCAAAGATGGAGAAGCTCTATATAGTCAGCAAAAACAAGACCAGAAGCTGACTGTGGCTCAGGTCATGAAGTCCTTATTGCCAAATTCAGACTTAAATTGAAAAAGTAGGGAACATCACTAGACCATTCAGGTATGACCTAAATCAAATGCCTTACTATTATACAGTGGGAGTGACAAAAAGATTCAAGGGATTAGATCTGATAGAGTGGCTGAGGAACTATGGACAGAGGTTTCTAACACTGTCAGTGATCAAAACCATCCCCAGGAAGAAGAAATGCAAAAGGCAAAATGGTGGCCTTACAAATAGCTGAGAAAAGAGGAGAAACGAAAGGCAAAGGAGAAAAGGAAAGATATATCCATCTGAATGCAGTGTTCCAGAAAATAGCAAGGAGAGATTAAGAAAGCCTTCCGAAGTAATTAGTGCAAAGAAATAGAGGAAAACAATAGAATGGAAAAGACTAGAGATCTCTTCAAGAAAATTCGAGATACCAAGGGAACATTTCATGCAGAGATGGGCACAATAAAGGACAGAAATGATATGGACCTAACAGAAGCAGAAGATATTAAGAAGAGGTGGCAAGAATACACAGAAGAACTATATAAAAGGGATCTTAATTACCCAGATAACTATGATGATGTAATCTCTCTCCTAGAGCCAGACATCCTGGAGTGTAAAGTCACGTGGGCCTTAGGAAGCATCATTATGAACAAAGCTAATGGAGATGATGGAATTCCAATTGAGCTATTTCAAATCCTCAAAGATGATGCTGTGAAAGTGCTGTACTCGATATGCCAGCAAATTTGGAAAACTCAGCAGTGGCCACAGGGCTGGAAAAGGTCAGTTTTCATTCCAGTCCCAAAGAAAGGCAATGCCAAAGCATGTTCGAACTACCAAACAAGTGCACTTATCTCACAAGCTAGTAAAGTAATGCTCAAAATTCTCCAAGTCAGGCTTCAACAGTACATGAACCGTGAACTTCCATATGTTCAAGCTGGATTTAGAAAAGGCAGAGGAGCCAGAGATCAAATTGCCAACATCCATTGGATCATCGAGAAAGCAAGAGAGTTCCAGAAAAACATCTACTTCTGCTTTATTGACTATGCTAAAGCCTTTGACTATGTGAATCACAATGAACTGTGGAAAATCCTTCAAGAGATGGGAATACCAGACCACCTTACCTGCCTGTTGAGAAATCTGTATGCAGGTCAAGAAGCAACAGTTGGAATTGGACATGGAACAGCGGACAGACTGGTTCCAAATTGGGAAAGGAGTATGTCAAGTCTGTATATTGTCACCTTGCTTATTTAACTTACATGCAGAATACGTCATGCAAAACGCCAGCCTCAATGAAGAAAAAGCTAGCATCAAGATTGCAGGGAGAGATCAATAAACTCAGATATGCAGATGACACCACCGTTATTGGCAGAAAGTGAAGAGGAACTAAAGAACCTCTTGATGAAAGGGAATGAGGGGAGTGAAAAAGCTGGCTTAAAACTCAACATTCAAAAAACTAAGATCATGGCATCTGGTCCCATCACTTCTTGGCAAATAGATGGGGAAACAATGGACATAGTGACAGACTTTATTTTCTTGGGCTCCAAAATAACTTTAGATGGTGACTGCAGCCATGAAATTAAAAGATGCTTCCTCCTTGGAGGAAAAGCTATGACCAAACTAGACAGCATATTAAAAAGCAGAGACATTAGTTTCCTGACAAAGGTCTGTTTAGTCAAAACTGTAGTTTTTCCAGTAGTCATGTATGGATGTGAGAGTTGGACTATAAAGAAAGCTGAGTGCCAAAGAATTGATTTTGAACTGTGGTGCTGCAGAAGACTCTTGAGTGCCAAAGAATTGCTTTTGAACTGTGGTCCTGCAGAAGACTCTTGAGAGTCCCTTGGACTGCAAGGAGATCCAACTGGTGAATCCTAAAGGAAATCAGTCCTGAATATTCACTGAAGGGACTGATGCTGAAGCTCTAATACTTTCACCCCCTGAAGTATAAATGACTCATTGGAAAAGACCCTGATGATGAGAAAAATTGAAGGCAGGAGGGGAAGGGGTCAACAGAGGATGAGATGGTTGGATGATATCACCATCTCGATAGACATAAGTTTGAGCAGACTCCGGGAGTTGGTGATGGACAGGAAGACTTGTGTGCTGCAGTCGATGGGGTTGCAAAGAGTTGGACACCACTGAGCAACTGAGCTGATGTTTTGAAAACATACTTGGGGGAAAATGATGAAAATTCACCAAAATATTAATGGAGATTAATTGAGGGGTTAAGATGTTAGATGTCTTCTTTTTCTAATCTTTTTTCAGCATCTTGAGTTGTCAGTACATATTATTTTGATTGTTATGAAAAATAACAAAGCTTTCATCAAAAATAATGATACTATGCAATAATATTACTAGTATTCAGTGAATAATATGTGTGTACAGGAGCTTAAGGTAAGAGATGACAGGACCTAAGTTGCTAGTTTTGTCATAGCACGAGCAAATGTATGTTAAATTCTAGGAAAAGGGCTTTGAACTTGGACTCAAATCTTGGTTTTTCACCTTCTATGTTAGTCTTGTTATTAGGTCTTAGGTCTCTGTCCTTGGGGAGGATTACAGTCAGTCCCTATGTGCATGGGTGCTCAGTCATGTCGACTCTTTTGTGACCTCATGGACTCTAGCCTGCCAGGTTCCTCTGTGCATAGGATTCTCCAGGGAAGAATACTGGAGTGGGTTGCCATTTTAGCCCCTAGATGTGTGTTAAATTAGCAGTCTGACTCTTGGGCTACAGCTTTTAAGCTATGTAAGAGGGCCTCTTAGGGAAAGGCTTGGAGATGGGCATTTCTGTTCATACCATCTTGTACTGAGCCCTGTGGGAGTGGGGAGGGGAATGGCCACAGTAAATTCTTGCAAGCCCACTAAGAACTATTTCTTTGTTTGCTATAGTCTGGTGGGTCTTGTGGCAGAAGCCCTGTTGGCTTTCAGAGCTAGGTATTTTGGGGGTCCATTTCTCAGGTAGAAGTCTTAGAAGGTGAAGTGCCAGATGTGTGGTCCAAACCTTTTATTCTTAAAGGAGGTATTAAGAGTTGTGAGTTTCCTTTCAGTTTTGTGTCATTGTGCTAGAGGTGGGGTTTGTGTCTTGGCCTTTCTTAGCCATTTTAACCTAGACTTTTTCTCATTCACTTGATGTGTATGGGTCTCTCAACTAATTTCTGGGGTTCTTTTGGAGGAAATTGTTGTGTGTGTAGTGCAGATTTGATGTGTCCCATGGAAACGCGTTCAGGACCTTCCCATGTTGCCATCTTTTATCAGAACCAATGTACTTTTGGGCCTGGCTAAAGTATACCAAAGTCTATAATATGCCTCCTGTCCTTCAGTTTATATTTTAAATAAAGTATAAAAAAATGAAAATGTAAGTGGCTCATTCGTGTCTGACTCTGCGACCCCATGGACTATAGCCTGCCAGGCTCCTCTGTCTATGAGATTTTCTAGGCAAGGATACTGGAGTGGGTTGCCATTTCCTTTTCCAGGGGATCTTCCTGACCCAGGGCTCTAACCTGGGTCTCCTGCACTGCACGTGGATTCTTTACCATCTGAGCAAAAGAGAAGATAAATGTAAACTCAAGAGAGTATTTGTCTAACCAAATATATTTTTGGCATGAAGGTTATCTACTGTGGTTTTAGCTTAGTTTTTTGTTTCACATGTTTTCTTGCAGTTTGCATATATGTGTTTTGATGGGTTTCAGTTGATTAGGCAGGGAAAAGAGCTCCAGATATTTGTGGCTGTTGTTCAATCGCTAAGTCATGTCTGACTCTTTGTGACCCATGGACTGTATACCCATCAGGCTCTTCTGTCCATGGGATTTTCCAGGCAAGAATACTGGAGTAGATTACCATTTCCTTCCCCAGGGGATCTTCCCAACCCAGGGATCGAACCCAAATCTCCTGCATTGCAGGCAGATTCTTTACCACTGAGCCACCAGGAAAGCCCAATTATTTGTTTAGGTTGCTTCAAAAATCACATCACTGCAGCATGTAAAAGAAAGATTCTATAATATTAAATGTGGATAGATACAGATTATCATTTAGCACAGTTTTCTGTTGTGCATTTCTTAAGGAAGCTGAGTCTGTTATAAAGGAATTAATCAATCCTCACATTACTCCTAAGAGAGCTGGATAATTTCTGTTTTAGTGGCAAGGGAGCTGCCATGTAGAGAAGTGAAATTACTTGTCCGTGGTTATTTGTGGAGGTGGAAATAGAATTTTGAGCTTATGACTTGTTGTACAACATAAAGGCCAAAATATTCTTTCAAATAATGCATTTTTGTGTTCTGGTGAAAATGCTTTTTGCATTCTAATAAAACACCTAGATTCTAGTCCTGTATAATGTTTAATTCTTGTGACCTATATTCTGAAAAATGACCCCTCTTGTGATGAGCAAGCCTCAAACCACTCTTTCACCTGGCTCCTTGTAAGTAAATTGTTGTTGTTGTTGCTGTTGAGTCACTCAGTCGTGTCTGACTCCTTGCAACCCCATGGACTGCCGATACCAGGCTTCCCTGTCCTTCACCATTTCCCAGAGCTTGCTCAAACTCATGTCCATTGAGTCAGTGATGCCATCCAATAGTAAATATTGCTACCTTTCTATGTATAGATTAGCAGGTTGAGTTTAGGTTAAAAGCATTTTCAAATATTGCCTTCAAATGAATGAAACTAAATTTTTGAATGGGCTTTTAAGCAGTCATTCTCACTTTTGTGTCCATCTTATGAAATCATTCATTTACCTTAAGAAGGATTTAAATACTTAAAAACAGGTTTATTTGATGAATATTTGGAAAATTTTTAGAGAGTCTAAGAAACGTAATTTAGGTTTGCTTATTTTCTTATGGATAATTATGGAACTACCAGTCCAAGTATGTTGGTTAAGTAGATCTAATAGAATAAATAGTACCATACAACATATTATGGCTGCCAGTGGCACTTGACATGTATGTGTATGAAACTCATACCTTCCCATTAAGCTTGAGGAAGGGTTTAGTGGCTTAATTAGTGGTGACATTTCCTGCTAAGTAATTGGTTACATATAGTAACTGTTTAAACATGCCTGCTATTGCCTTGATTTCCCTGGTAAATGATAATAAAATTATGAGAGATAGCTATTTAATCTATTAATGTTAGACTGTGCTGTGATAATAGATGGATCTGATTTCAAGATATTTTCACTAGGTCTTGAATTAAGAGGGACTTTAAAAAGCTCTGTGTATGTGTGTGTGAGTGTGTGTGTGTGTGTGTGTGTGTATATAATTTAATACCTCCTCCTCTCAGGTGGTATTAACAATACTCTATATTAACACACACACAAAAAAACTGACTTTCAAAGAAGAAAGATGCCTGACTTGCAGTCACTTGGCTGTTAATGGTGGAGTCTTCAGCTGTACAGAGTACATGTGCCCTCTGTCATATCATGAGACCAATGCCAGAAGTCATGCCAAGCTGGTGGCTAATTTAAGGTTAACTGATGGCACCCCACTCCAGTACTCCTGCCTGGAAAATTCCATAGATGGAGGAGCCTGGTAGGCTGCAGTCCATGGGGTCGCTAAGAGTCGGACACGACTGCGCAACTTCACTTCCACTTTTCACTTTCATGCATTGGAGAAGGAAATGGCAACCCACTCTAGTGTTCTTGCCTGGAAAATCACAGGGATGGGTGGGCTGCCATCTCTGGGGTCGCACAGACTTGGACACGACTGAAGCGACTTAGCAGTAGCAGCAGCAGAGGTATGATGTACTTTGAGATTTTGAAGCTGGAAGAGGTCACTTCTGATAGGAAAAGAGCTGTGTGGCATAGGGAGAATTCTGGAAGACTCCAAATACACCTTAGCATTAAGATGGGTTCTAGAGGATGAATGGAAGGGAATTCAGCTGGTAGAACTGAGCTGTTCTCCCTGCTTCTGTTTCCTAATCATAGAATCCAGGTAAACACGGCAGTGGGTTGATTTTAAATAGTTTTTATATGATGTAATCATTTTAGTGGTTTTTATTAATTGGCGAAGGACAAGCACAACTTAGGAACGATCTTCCCCACTTTTTCTTGAATAAAATTGGACACAAATGTTCAAAAGTGGCACTTGGCTGTCTTTAATTGTAATTCAGTGTTTGAAATTGGCCGCTGAAATCCCCAAGATGAGGGTATGATTGAGTCTGTCTTGGAGTGATTGTGACCACAGTGTGACTGGGTGGCAGCAGCAGAAGGGGTATCTTGCCATTGTAACTTCCCACGGTGCACTGTGGAGGTGACAGTTGTCAAAAGCTGTGCTTATCAAGAGTGTCAGTATCTGCAGGGGCTGCTCCCCTCTCCTTGAGTCCTTGGGGCTCATGCTTCACATTCAGTCTTTATCGGCTTTCTGACTGACATTATGACATTATAGTCTTGGCTTTGTTTTGTGTTTTTGTGTCAGACAAGCACAGTTCTTTTCTTGTATGGTTTAGTATTTTTATTGGTAATATTTTTTCCTTTTCTTAATTTTACCTGGGATATCCCAAATCTCATGAATGTATGGAATCTGAGCTTCACATGTATAACATTGTTGGAAAGAACATAGTTCTCATAATTAAATATGCCTGTGTTTAAATCCTGTTTAGGCCACTCATGTGCTTCATGGAGAAGGCAATGGCACCCCACTCCAGTATTCTTGCCTAGAAAATCCCATGGACGGAGGAGCCTCGTAGGCTACAGTCCATGGGATCGCTAAGAGTCGGACACAACTGAGTGACTTCACTTTCACTTTTCACTTTCATGCATTGGAGAAGGAAATGGCAACCCACTCCAGTGTTCTTGCCTGGAGAATCCCAGGGACGGGGGAGCCTGGTAGGCTACCGTCTATGGGGTCACACAGAGTCGGACACGATGAAGTGACTTAGCATAGCATAGCATGTGCTTTATGGCCTTGATGTAGATTTATAATTTCTCTGAGTCTCAGTCTCTCTACCTACAGAATAATGAAAGCAAAACCTTTTGGATGGTTTTGCTATACAGATTACATTGTTTATATAAAGCACCCAGTATAGTGATTGGCAGTCAGGGGTAGCAGTTGCTGTCATCCTTACCACCCACTCTAAGTAATGACTCTTCTGTGTGTGTTTCTGTTAGTTTCTCCATGCCTCTGTGTATGATGGCACTTGTATTGCAAATTATTATTTCAAATCAATATTTAGTCATTCCTGGGACTTTCCCTTTACCCACAGCAGAACCTGCCTTGACTGTGATCCTAACTTTTTACTCAAGACAACTGTTTCTTATTTGCTATGCATCACTTTTTTTTTTTTTAAGCTGGTTAATTCATCATCCATTGTTCCATTTGTATTTCAGAATTTGTTAACGGACTTTGCAGCATACTGATGATATTAAATCTATCTGAACCTCAAATTGCCTTTTATAGAAGGTATTTTGGGGAAATATTTGAGAATAGGAAAACATCCATGATTGGAGAGTAACTCCAATTTAAAAAAAATAAGAAACTTTACTATCCATGGACTAGATGTTAGAAGATTGTATTGGTGAGCACAGATGTTTAAGAACCACAAATTAAAAAAAAAAAAAAAAAGAACCACAAATTGTCAAATCTCTATTCCCTATGTCTTTAGCATAACTCCCTGTATAGTAGGATCTTTTATCTTGTGAGACAGAGTTGAGCTTAATTCATTTTGGCTATTTATGAGATGAGATTGAATAAAAATAAGCATTCTAGTATTTAATTGTTGAAATACAGGTTGAATTTTGGTAATGATTATACCACCACATGCTTGGTTTTCGGAATATTGCAGCTCCAGTGCTTGGCACCCATTTTTCTATTTTATCTCCATTACAACCTGTAAATTCAGCAGGAAAGATTGCTTTTCTCCCCTCCCTTTGTTTTGTAGCTTAAGAAGCTGAGGATTAGAGAATTAAAATATCATAACCAAGCTGAGGAAGATAGTTTGTCTAGCTGAGGAGACAAAACAGGACTAGAATTTACATGTCTTGCTTTAACTCCAGGTTTTCCATTCTAAGAGATTTAGACGCAATTAAATTGAACATATTTGAGTACTTGTTAACCATTAATTATAAAGCTTTTTAAATGAAAAAGTTGTTATTTTATGTTAATCAATTTTTCATTGTAATGTCTGGATGATACTAATACACAGACAAATTGTAATATTGTACTGAGCCTTTTTCTTTAATATTTATACATTTATTTCATGTGTTTATGTTCTAAGAAAACTTTGATACATGATATTGCAAGTGAATAGCTATTTGAATATAGAAACAAACAGAAAGGAAACATTTGTAGCTAGGTATTGATATTGAAATTAATTTTGTTTCAAGTTGATATTTAATATAAAATAACTTTCTTTTAAAAACTGATATTTAGTGAACATTAGGTTTCCTCTTACTCTGTTAACCTCCATAATCTAGAATTACCTAGTTGGTTTTGCAAATCTTGGATGTCCCTATGACTGCCTTATTCTGAAAATTACTCTGCTAATCTGCCAGAACCAAATGCTGGGACACTTTTCCATTGGGTATTACTATTATAAAAACAGAGTGCCAGTTTTTTTGTTTGTTTCCTTTTTCTGAGTATTTACATAGGAATACATTGTTGAAGTAGAACAATGTATTTCAGGGAAGGATTTTGTTTTTAGACAAATACCATTTCTTTTTACTAAATCTGTGGCTCTCAGGTATTTTAAGGAATGCTTATATGTTGAATACCAGCCAGAATACCAGAATACACCAGATGGATCCTTTCAGGTTTTCATCCAGAAACTTTCTGATATTTGACAGATTGTTTGTATTATTCTCTGTGTCTTTATTAAATTTTAAATATTTATATTAAAACATAAAACTGAGCAATGTGTTAGGGTAATTCTGTTTCTCATTTGTTCATTGACTTGGTTCATTTAGAAGGAAGGGTTTGTAAATTGCTTAAATTACCTAAAGTCAAATTATCCATTCCATAATTTCCTCCCTTTATTCTCTTTTAGTCTGTTTGAAAGATTATTTTCAGGTTAATGGTGTTTTTTATTTTTGTTTCGGTTTTATGGTCTCTAATTTTTATTTATTTTTAAAAATGTAAGTATATTGATTTACATATTGTGTTAATTTCTGCTGTATAGTAAAGCTACACACACACACATATATACGTTCTTTTTAATATCCTTTCCTGTTATGGTTTATCCCAGGACACTGAATATAGTTTCCTGTGCTATACACTAGGACCTTGTTGTCCGTCCATTCTGTATGTAATAGTTTGTATCTGCTAACCCCAGATTCCCAGTCCATCCCCCCTACCCCTCCTTGACAACCACAAGTCTGTTCTCTACGTCTGTGAGTTTGTTTCAGCTTCATAGGTAGGTTCATTTGTGTCATACTTTAGATTCCACGTGTAAGTAATATCATATTGTATTTGTCTCTTTCTTTCTGACATACTTCACTTAGTATGATAATGTCTAGTTGCATCCATATTGCTGCCAATGGCATTATTTTGTTCTTTTCTATGGCTCAGTAGTATTTCATTATATATGTGTACCACATCTTCTTTATTCATTTATCTGTGAAAGACATTTACATTGTTTCCTTGTCTTGAGAATTGTGAATAGTGCTGCTATGAACATAGAGGTGCATGAATCTTTTTGAGTTGTAGTTTTGCCCAGATATATGTCCAGGAGTGGAATTGCTGGGTCATATGGCAACTCTATTTTTAGCCTTTTGAGGAACCTCCATACTGTTTTCCATAGTGGCTGTACCTACTTATATTTCAACCAACAATGTAGGAGGGTTCCCTTTTCTCCATATCCTCTCAAATTGTTTGTAGAATTTTTTAGTGATGGCCTTTCGGACTGGTGTGAGGTGATACCTCATTGTAGTTTTGATTTGTATTTCTCTAATAACTGATGATGTTGAGCATCTTTTCATGTGCCTATTGATAGCCTCTAATTTTTTTTTCCCTTTAGATTCCTCTTCTCTCTGTACCATATCCCATTTGCAGTCAGTCTCTACTTCCCCACTCCCATTTTCTTAATATGTCTTTTGAAGTAGAGTTTTTTAAGAAAAATATTTATTTTGTATTAGGTCATTGTGGTTATCTTTTAATTTTGATGTCCAGTTTATCCTTTTTTTTTAATGGCTTGTGTTTTTGGTGTCAATACTTAAGAAATCTTTATCTAACCAAAGGTCAGTCTGTGTTTTCTCCTTAGAGTTACAATTTTAAGCCTTATGTTGAGACCTATTATCTATTTTTAATTAATTTTGTGTATGACAAAAGTCTAAATTAATCTTTTGTTTGTAAATATGCAGTTGTTCCAATATTACTTGTTGAAAGAATTTTGTTAATGTTTTATACTCATGAGGATTACTGTTTTTCTGTAATGTCTGCTTTGGGATCAGGATGATATGGGTCTCATAGAATGAGTGGAAAAATATTTATTCCTCTTTCTGGAAGAATTCATGCAGAATTGATATTATTTTTTCCTGGAAGTATTCATGTGGAATTACATTAATTTTCCTTTAATATTCATTAAAATTTACCAGTGTAGCAAAAAAAAAAAAAAAAAAAAAGAATATTATTTCCTCCATTCAAGGGAAACTTTTGAACTCTTAGTCCTATTCCCTTGCCTATATTCCTATCTTTATGCCAGTACCACATTGTCTTGATTATTATAATTTTACAGTAAATTTTGCAATTGAGAAGTTTGAGTCCTTTAACTGTTTTCTTTTCTAAAATTGTTTTGGCGGTTCTGAGTCCTTTGCATTACCTTGTAACTCTCATATTCAGAACCTAGAAAAGAACAATGAATTTTTTCACAAGTTTTTGTTAACTAGAATTTTATATTTAGGTGAGATATGCTATTGTTTTCATACTCTTGACCATCAAAGTAATGATATTTCCTGATAGTTTATCCATAGATTTTTTTTTTGTTGGACATTTTTATTTGTAAGTTGAGTTTTTTTTTTAATTTATGTGTAGCCACCAAATAATAGAATCACAGATATATTCAGTTGGAAAACAATAAAACCATGCACATCTGTGATATGAATATGTAATTTAACCTGTGTGTTCATGTGATCATATTTTATCCAGTGAGGATACAAGGAAAATGATGATTTAAATAAAAGTGTGAATGAAAATTAAAACAAACTTTTACAAATGAAATTGATGTTAGTGTCATGTGTTACTATTTACAACTGGTAAGCCTGCTATACATTTTAATTGCACCTCCTGTTTGCAGTTATAATATACATAGTCCTTGCCCTTAGGAGGCCCACACTCTTACTAGATGGACCAGCATGCAGCTAATAGTGCTATGTGATGCATGCTGTTTAAAAAAGATATGGAAAAGAGTCAGGGAAAGAAGAGAGAGGTTGGAGGGGGCACTTAACTGTGTCTGGAGGTGATAAAGAAGAATACCAAAAGGAGCAGAACTGTGAGCTTTCTCGTAATAGAATTCTGACTAGTTGAGGAAACAGGGATAGTTTTCTGCAGAAGGACCATGACATAAGAATGTGAAAAAATGCAAGGACACTCAGAAGATACCATTGTAGATGATTTTGTATGGCATAATCCTGAAGGGAAAAAAGAAGCTAACCATTCTGTTTAGATTTTCTGTCAGGAATGGCCTCTCTCAGTTATTACTTTAAATAATGGAGGTTTATTACACAGGAATCCAGTAAAATAAGCAGTGTTCAGGTCTCAAAAAGATTGGGAGTTTGGGATTGGTTCTCCATCCAGAGTGATTCTAGATTGGGTTTAAATACTGGAGTTCCCTCAAGGCTCAGTCCCATACTCCCTTTTCCTCTCTTCACTCTTCCTAGGTCAGACCCACAGCTTCAGTATGTATTTATTGAACTGTATCTCTGGCCTTGACTTCTCTCTGACATTCAGACTGATATATCCCACTGCCTATGAGCCACCTTTAATTATAATAAAGCAGAGGTCTTATAATCTGTCTTACAATTCAGATGCTTGTTTATTGTTTTGAAATTTCATTTGTGGAGATATTTTAAGGTCTAGGATAAAAGAGCCTTCTTCTAGAGAAAATGTGCATTTACATCTGCTATCTCTAGGGATACTAGCATGGAATCATTTTCAACAAAACTAAAATTGAGGTTTTCTAGACAGTATCAGTGGTGCACACTGAACATCAAATTTACGCAAAGGAACTGTAGTGGTGGTTACAACCTAGTCCATCTCTTTAGCACTAGATCATCTCCTCAGACCCATAGGGTAATATGATTTACTTGTAGTTTTCCTATATCTGGAGTATAGCCCTTTGCGGTACTAGCTTAATGTGGGAGTTTCTCTGATTAGATTCTCCACTTGGGTGAGCTCTCATATCCATCCCTGTAGCCCCAAGAGGCCATCAGACGGTGGTTTTGTCTAGATTAGCTTTGCTCTTAGGGGAAAAAGCAGTTTAGGTCATTTAGTTTCTTTCTCTGGGTTTTTTATTCTTTTCAGAATTTGGCTTAATAATTCCTTACCATATTGTTGGCTCTCTGATGCTTTTAAGAAACTGGGTTTTTGAAATATTTTATGTAGTACTTTTTAGATATTTTTAGCAAGAAGATTTAAATAATTTGGTCTTGAATAACTGGAAATGGAAATCTTCCTACTTATCTCCCTTGGATCGTTTCAAGGCGTCTCAAACCTGGCACTTACTTCCAAAATAAGACTCTCCTGGCCTCCTTTGCTCTTCCAGCTTGATCTTTTCCCAGTGCTTACCAGCTTATTCATGCACATGACAAATCCATATGAACTCATCACCTCATTCTCTACCCTTTATTATTCAATATTTCTTTAATCTCTCCACCTCCATTGCTTCCACCCTGAACCACGTATCTCTTTGCAATACAACGTAATAGAAACTACTCCTGTGTTTTAGGCTTCTATAGTCTATCCTTCAAACTATAGGTGAAATGACCTTTTGAAATTGATGTGATCATGCCATTGCTGTGCTTAAGATCTTTTAATGGCTTCCCATAACTTTCAGAAAAAACACCCAAATCCTTGGTATTGTTGACCACGTCCTGTAGGGTTTGATTTGTGCTGCCTGAGCCACAGGGTCTTGGTAGTACTCTATAATACATGACTACGAAAGGCTACTAGTCCCAGGTTATGAAGTTGCTTTTTGTTGTTTAAGGCTGTGAGGAGCCACAACTTTTTTTTTTAACCAATGGAAGGATATAATTTTATCTGCTTTTGCAGCCTTGATGGTGGAGTGGAATGAAGTGGCAAGGCTGAGGAATCAGTGAAAAGGAGAAACAGTGAGAGCTTGAGCCAGGAGAAAGGCAGAGAATGCAGGAGATGCATGCAAGAAAGCTTTTAGAAAAGAATTAGTGAGATCCAGTGATTAACCATACGTGGTTGTTAAAGGCAAAGGAGAAATCATAGAAAATTGTAATACACTATTTCATGTGTAAATTTATCAGGCACTTACTATATATTGGACACTGTTATAAAAATTTAGCATATTCTGTTTTTCCTCACAGTCATCTTATGGGATAGGTATTATTTATATACTCAGTTTTTCAGTAAAGGAAGCATTGAGATAGAGAGATGACTTTGCCCATTTCAAATCGCTATTGTGTGACTAAGATTCCAAACCTTTCTCTTACTTGAGTAATCCAGTGGGCAATAGTTGTGTTATCTAAGGTATAAAACATAAGATGGGGGCAGATTTTGAGGAGCAAATCTGTATATGTATGAGAATGAGGAAGAAAGTGGAGAAATAGAAGATGAGTTTATTTCTGGATATCCAAATGGGAATGTGGTTGTGGATTTCCAAAGGGAGAATGTAATTGGAGAATGAGGTTGTGTAGTCATCAACCAATGTTTAGAGCCATGGATGGGCCCAAGATTACCTGAGGAGAAAGTGTGACCTTGTGTCAGAGTTCAGAGACTCTGTCTGAGGCCTTGTGTGACCTTATATGAGGGTTTAATTACATAACATGTAAGTAAGGAGCACTTGGCACAATGCCTGGAGCACTTTCAGTGATCAGTGTTATCTATCATAATTATTATTTTGTAGCATAAATAGAGAATACAGATGAGAATGCAACAGAGTTTTTGGCATTTTATTAAACATATAAAGCATGATTTTCTTAAATTGAATTTTGGTATTAGATGTGTTGTGAAAGGTCAAACATTCTATAAGGAGGTAAGAAAGTCTATAGTCCTGAAATAGCAAAAAGGGTTTGGATTCTCATCAGTTTTATTTTTTGTGTAGTGTTTTGTATTGATGTGTATAACTGTGGCTGTCACTTTAAAAAAATAGTCTCAGTAGGAGAAATATGTTTCTTCAGGTGATTAAATTCATTTGGAAAAGTCAGCTGATTTAAATAACTCTGACATTTATAATAAAGAAACTAAGCAATAATTGTCTGGCAGAGGAGTGACTGCTGTTAGTTTTTGTCTCTTTAAACAAATTGAGATATGAATTTTTTTAGCAATTTAATCAGTGTCACCTACAAAGCTTATTTAATATTTAATGAGGAGGCACAGTCTTTAGCCATAAGGCGCTGCAGCGTCAGTGGTGCACTGAGGTGCTGTTCACTGTTCATCATGCACGTGGCTGAAGGGGTGGAGGCCAGGTTACCAAAGAAACTACCAAAGAGCTAAAGCATGAGGTCTGCAGTTAGAAGATGTGAAGGCATATTTTTAGGATTCCATGAAGCAAATAGGATGGCTAAGCCATCTATGACTGTGAAGCAACAGCAGGAAAGGAACCATCAGGTCTGCAGCAAAAATTTGTCATCAGCCATCATTTGTTGCACTCCTACTCCTCCAAGGTCTGCATTTTGCAGTTGAGGGAAAGGAATAGGATGGAGTGTGGAGAAGGCACTTAAGTATAAAATATGGCCCCAGACCTCCAAGTACTTTTAGACTTTGGAGAAGGGAAGATAAATAAGTGAGGTGATAAAGAGCAGTAAAGATGTTTGCTACTCCCTAATGAGTAGTAAAGATTGTGAATACTGTGGGTTTTGAATGTTAAGAGAGATCAACCAATTTCTCCACTTCCGAGGATCACTTCAGGAAGGATGCTCAGGAAGAGGAAGTACATTTGAAAAATAAAAAGATTGCAAGAAAGTAGGAGCTAATAGGAAGAAGTGTTCTGACCTAGAGAAATTGGGCACTGTCATAATGCCATCCATGCATTAGTCGTGTTTATAGGTTTGTCAGTTTATTTAGACGTTAATCTCTCATTAAGAGTTGTGAGACAGCAAAAGAGACACAGATGTATAGAACAGTCTTTTGGACTCTTGGAGAGGGAGAGGGTGGGATGATTTGGGAGAACGGCATTGAAACATGTGTAATATCATATATGAAACGAATCGCCAGTCTAGGTTCAATGCATGATACAGGATGCTTGGGGCTGGTGCACTGGGATGACCCAGGGGGATGGTATGGGGAGGGTTGTGGGAGGGGGGTTCAGGATGGGGAACAGGTGTATACCTGTGGCGGATTCATTGTTCATGTATGTCAAAACCAATATAATATTGTAAAGTAATTAGCCTCCAATTAAACTAAATAAATTTATATTTAAAAAAAGAGTTGTTGAATTCCTGTTTGCAAGTCACTGTTTGGACTTTTGTGATAATCATTTCCTTTCTCTTTTTCTCTACAATTTTCTTCCTATGTGAAGTCTTTGTAAGCTTTTCATTCATTCATTCATTCCAGAAAGATTAATCACTTGTTATAGGCTCTAGAGCTGCAGCAGTAAATGAAGTATATATCAGATCAGATCAGATCAGTTGCTCAGTCGTGTCCGACTCTTTGCGACCCCATGAATCACAGCACGCTAGGCCTCCCTGTCCATCACCAACTCCCGGAGTTCACTCAGACTCACGTCCATCGAGTCAGTGATGCCATCCAGCCATCTCATCCTCTGTCGTCCCCTTCTCCTCCTGCCCCCAATCCCTCCCAACATCAGAGTCTTTTCCAATGAGT
>NW_011494876.1:14982065-14984296 GCF_000754665.1 Bison bison bison | reverse complement strand
CCTTCCAAGGAGTAAGCGTCTTTTAATTTTATGGCTGCAGTCACCATCTGTAGTGATTTTGGAGCCCAGAAAAATAAAGTCTGACACTGTTTCCACTGTTTCCCCATCTATTTCCTATGAAGTGGTGGGACCAGATGCCATGATCTTCGTTTTCTGAATGTTGAGCTTTAAGCCAACTTTTTCACTCTCCTCTTTCAGTTTCATCAAGAGGCTTTTGAGTTCCTCTTCACTTTCTGCCATAAGGGTGGTGTCATCTGCATATGTGAGGTTATTGATATTTCTCCTGGCAATCTTGATTTCAGCTTGTGTTTCTTCCAGTCCAGCATTTATCATGATGTGCTGTGCATATAAGTTAAATAAACAGGATAATACCTGCCTTTGTGAACTTTGCAGCCTAGTACATTTTATGATTAATTTTATTAAAATACTGCTCAGAACCTAGAAGAAGATTTTTTAGATGGCATCATGTCTATCCATCACCAACTCAATGGACATGAGTTTGAGCAAATTCTGGGAGATAGTGAAGGACAGGGAAGCCTGGTGTGCTGCAGTCTGTGGGGTCGCGAAGAGTCAGACATGACTGAGCGACTGAACAATGACAACAGTCGTATCTATAGGTTATTAATAAAGTTTTTTCTACTGTGTCTCATTCTTTTATTCACTTTATTAGATATTTATTTTGTACTTGAACTGCATTAAAGCTTAGAATTCAGTGGAGAGCAAAAACTGACAGAAGTCCCATGGCCTTATAAACATGTTGGTAAAGGAAATTAGTTTTCCTTCTTAAAGACAATTTGCAGGTTAGGAATCATTCCTCCAACTGTTTCAGCTTATTTTAGCAGCATCAGAAGAATCTGTCACATGTGTTAAGCCAAATCATTATCTGCTATGGTCTGAATGTTTATGTCCTCCTAAAATTCACAGATTGAACAAAACCTAATACCTGATGCGATGGTATTATTAGGAGGCAGTGCCTTTGAGAAGTTCTTAGGTCATGAGGGTAGAAGCCTCATGAATGGAATTAATGCTCTTCTGGGGTATAAAGACACCCCAGAGAATGTGATAGCCCCTTCCACTGTGTAAAGACCCAGCAAGAAGTCTGTAGTTTGCAACTGGGGTGTCTTTGCACTGGCCATCTGATTTTACACATAGTAATGCATATGTTCCATTGCTACTCTCAATTTTCCCCACCCTCTCCTTCCCCCTCTGTGTCCACAAGTGTGTTCTCTATGTCTGCATCTTCATTGCTGCCTTGCAGATAGGTTCATCAGTACTGTCTTTCTAGATTCCATATATATGTGTTAACATACAATATTTGTCTTTCTCTTTCTGACTTACTTCACTGTGTATAATAGGCTCTAGGTTCATCCACCTCATTAGAACTGACTCAAATGCATTCCTTTTTAAAAAAATTTATTTATTTTAATTGGAGGTTAATTACTTTACAATATTGTGGTAGTTTTTGCCATACATTGACATGAATCAGCCATGGGTGTACATGTGTTCCCCATCCTGAACCCCCCTCCCACCTCCCTCCCCATCCCATCCCTCTGGGTCATCCCAGTACACAAGCCCTGAGCACCCTGTCTCATGCATCAAACCTGGACTGGTGATCTGTTTCACATTTGATAATATACGTGTTTCAGTGCTGTTCTCTCAGATCATCCCACCCTCGCCTTCTCCCACAAAGTCCAAAAGACTGTTCTATACATCTGTGTCTCTTTTGCTGTCTCGCGTATAGGGTTATCATTACTATCTTTCTAAATTCCATATATATGTGTTATTCCTTGGAAGGAAAGTTATGACCAACCTAGATAGCATATTCAAAAGCAGAGACATCACTTTGCCAACAAAGATCCATCTAGTCAAGGCTGTGGTTTTTCCTGTGGTCATGTATGGATGTGAAAGTTGGACTGTGAAGAAGGCTGAGCGCCCAAGAATTGATGCTTTTGAACTGTGGTGTTGGAGAAGACTCTTGAGAGTCCCTTGGACTGCAAGGAGATCCAACCAGTCCATTCTGAAGGAGATCAGCCCTGGGATTTCTTTGGAAGGAATGATGCTAAAGCTGAAACTCCAGTACTTTGGCCACCTCATGCGAAGAGTTGACTCATTGGAAAAGACTCTGATGTTGGGAGGGATTGGGGGCAGGAGGAGAAGGGGATGTGACAGAGGATGAGATGGCTGGATGGCATCACTGACTCGATGGACGTGAGTCTCAGTGAACTCTGGGA
>NW_011494876.1:14979944-14981950 GCF_000754665.1 Bison bison bison | reverse complement strand
CTCCAGTTTCATCCACCTCATTAGAACTGATTCAAATGTATTCTTTTTAATGGCTGAGTAATATTCCATTGTGTATATGTACCACAGCTTTCTTATCCATTCGTCTGCTGATGGACATCTAGGTTGCTTCCATGTCCTGGCTATTATAAACAGTGTTGTGATGAACATTGGTGTACACATGCATTCCTTTTTATGGCTGGGTAGTATTCCATACCACAACTTATTTATCTGTCTGTCTGTTGATGGACATCTAGGTTGCTTCCATGTTCTAACTATTGTAAATAGTGCTGCAATGAACATTGGGGTAGCAGGTATCTTCTTTTAGTTAGAGCTTTCATCTTTTCTAGATATATACCCAGGAGTGTGATTACTGGATCATATGGTAACTCTATTTTTAGTTTTTTAAAAGAACTTCCATACTGTTATCCATAGTGAGAAGACCCTGGCTTTTTATTATTCTTCCTTGCCCTTAACCACTGATGAACTTGCACAAAGCAACAGTATTGTACCAACTACCTAAGTCAGTCATTTCGAAGACTGAATATTTGTAAGGAAGGAAATTGGTCTAGGTAAGTAAAAAATAACCGTATGATTGCTAAAGAGAAGTAGTATTATTTTTGATGTGGGAAGGAAGAGTAATTTGGCATAGATCTCTTGAGCTTTTGTTTCTCTTATCAAGTCTGAAGGGAGTTAAGAAGTTGGGCATATGTTGATTCATTGTTAATTACAGAGTGTAGTGATAACAGGTTTGGGCATTAGTCACTGTTCTCCTAGTCTTTGACAATAGCTCTTAATGCAGAAAGAAAAGGCTTTTTCCCCCTTTCTTTCTTTTTAAAATAGAATTAAGAGCATTTCCAGTACCATTTCTTTGCATATGGCAGTGCCTTGGATTTGTGCCTTGAGATCACTTTAATTGGGTATAATTCCAAAATAGACTTTTGTTTATTCTTCTTCTTTGTATTTGAAAGTGTTATTGCTGATGAATTAAACTTTCTTTTTATGAACAACTTAAACATGACATGGTTTCTTTACTGTAAGATGCATATAGATTGATTCTGTTGTTAAAATAAGGACCAGTGGTGACAATAATAATACAGACCTTGTTATTTTCTCTTGTATTGCTTCCTACTTGATAGAAGTATAATTAAAATGACAACTTGGTGATATTTAATATCATTTCATCTTATAAATTCCTAGTCCCAATTATTTCATACTTTCAGCTAAATGGAAACTCTTGATTATCTGCCTGTGACCCTTGAACTATGAATTAAAGCTGTCATATGAGATGGCAGGTGACATGCCGTAAAGATGCCATGTGAGATGAGTCAAGGGTCCCCTAAAAGATATATACTGATTAGGAAGAGAAAAGATTTGAAACTGGGAAGGAATTCATTGCACCTGGCAAGTCATTGACTCTAGGAAATGTCAGTAAGAGGCAATTCAGAGGCCAGATCTAATTTAAATGCTACATCTGGCTTTCTTACCAAAGTGCGCAGCCACAGTAAGGCCAAACAAATCAAAATGTTGGAGTCTGGAGCAGAGGAAAATTTATTGCAGGGCCTTGGTAGGAGAGAAGGCCAGAGACATCACGTTGCTGACAAAGGTCCAGATAGCCAAGTTAGTTCAGTCTCTCAGTCGTGTCCGACTCTTTGCGACCCGATGAATCACAGCATGCCAGGCCTCCCTGTCCATCACCAACTCCCGGAGTTCACTCAGACTCACGTCCATCGAGTCAGTGATGCCATCCAGCCATCTCATCCTCTGTCGTCCCCTTCTCCTCCTGCCCCCCATCCCTCCCAACATCAGAGTCTTTTCCAATGAGTCAACTCTTCGCATGAGGTGGCCAGAGTACTGGAGTTTCAGCTTTAGCATCATTCCTTCCAAAGAAATCCCAGGGCTGATCTCCTTCAGAATGGATTGGTTGGATCTCCTTGCAGTCCAAGGGACTCTCAAGAGTCTTCTCCAACACCATAGTTCAAAAACATCAATTCTTTGGCGCTCAGCTT
>NW_011494876.1:14977605-14979428 GCF_000754665.1 Bison bison bison | reverse complement strand
TTTCCATGATCCAGCGGATGTTGGCAATTTGATCTCTGGTTCCTCTGCTTTTTCTAAAACCAGCTTGAACATCTTGAAGTTCATGGTTCATGTATTGCTGAAGCCTGGCTTGGAGAATTTTGAGCATTATTTTAGTAGTGTGTGAGATGAGTGCAATTGTGTGGTAGTTTGAGCATTCTTTGGCATTGCCTTTCTTTGTGATTGGAATGAAAACTGACCTTTTCCAGTCCTGTGACCACTGCTGATTTTCCAACTTTGCTGGCATATTGAGTGCAGCACTTTCACAGCATCATCTTCCAGGATTTGAAATAGCTCAACTGGAATTCCATCACCTCCACTATCTTTGTTCATAGTGATGCTTTCTAAGGCCCACTTGACTTCCCATTCCAGGATGTCTAGCTCTAGGTGAGTGATCACACCATTTTGATTATCTGCATCATGAAGATCTTTTTTGTACAGTTCTGTGTATTCTTGCCACTTCTCTTGATATCTTCTGCTTCTGTTAGGTCCATACCATTTCTGTCCTTTATCGAGCCCATGTTTGCATGAAATGTTCCCTTGGTATCTCTAATTTTCTTGAAGAGATCTCTAGTCTTTCCCATTCTGTTGTTTTCCTCTATTTCTTTGCATTGATCGCTGAGGAAGCCTTTCTTATCTCTTCTTGCTAGTGTTTGGAACTCTGCATTCAGATGCTTATATCTTTCCTTTTCTCCTTTGCTTTTCGCTTCTCTACTTTACACAGCTATTTGTAAGGCCTCCCCAGACACCCATTTTGCTTTTTTGCATTTCTTTTCCATGGGGATGGTCTTGATCCTTGTCTCCTGTACAGTGTCACCAACCTCCATCCATAGTTCATCAGGTACTCTATCAGATCTAGTCCCTTAAATCTATTTCTCACTTCCACTGTATAATCATAAGGGATTTGATTTAGGTCATACCTGAATGGTCTAGTGGTTTTCCTTACTTTCTTCAATTTTAAGTCTTAATTTGGCGATAAGAAGTTCATGATCTGAGCCACAGTCAGCTCCCGGTCTTGTTTTTGCTAACTGTATATAGATTCTCCATCTTTGGCTGCAAAGAATATAATCAGTCTGATTTCGGTGTTGACCATCTGGCGATGTCCATGTGTAGAGTCTTCTCTTGTGTTGTTGGTAGAAGGTGTTTGCTATGACCAGTGCGTTCTCTTGGCAAAACTCTGTTAGCCTTTGCCCTGCTGCATTCTGTATTCCAAGGCCAAATTTGCCTGTTACTCCAGGTGTTTCTTGACTTCCTACTTTTGCATTCCAGTCCCCTATAATGAAAAGGACATCTTTTTTGGGTGTAGTTCTAAAATGTCTTGGAGGTCTTCACAGAACCATTCAACTTCAGCTTCTTCAGCATTACTGGTTGGGGCATAGGCTTGGATTACTATGATATTGAATGGTTTGCCTTGGAAACGAACAGAGATCATTCTATCATTTTTGAGACTGCATCCAAGTACTGCATTTCAGACTCTTTTGTTGACCATTAGGGCTACTCCATTTCTTCTGAGGGATTCCTGCCCACAGTAGTAGATATAATGGTCATCTGAGTTAAATTCACCCATTCCAGTCCATTGTAGTTCCCTGATTCCTAGAATGTCAACGTTCACTCTTGCCATCTCCTGTTTGACCACTTCCAATTTGCTTTGATTCATGGACCTAACATTCCAGGTTCCTATGCAATATTGCTCTTTACAGCATCAGACCTTGCTTCTATTACCAGTCACATCCACAACTGGGTATTGTTTTTGCTTTGGCTCCATCCCTTCATTCTTTCTGGAGTTATTTCTCCACTGATCTCCA